>NC_089705.1:1429161-1729161 GCF_031753505.1 Anomalospiza imberbis
CAGGGCATTGCCCAGGGAAGGGCCCTGGAATGCTGAGTTTGAGACCCAAAAGCCCCTCCGGTGATGGACATGGATGTGGGATTGAGTCACAGCCTGGGATGTGGCTCTGTGTCCTGGGCAGCCTCCGTGTCCATCCTTGTGTCACACCTGCCCTGGGGCTCTGCTGCATCTTCCAACAACCCCATGCCGATCCTGTCCCTGCAACTTCCCCCTCCATCTCCAGAATGGACTCTTTTATCCATTCCAGGAACAAAAGCTGGACCAGGGGGATATCAGACTAAATTTATTCCTGAAACAATTTGTGCAGTCAACAGTTTGGCCCTGGAGTCAGGGGTTCACTGACTTTCCTTCCAGAGCAGCCTGTGGAAACAGTGTTGCTCTTCCCACTCCAGAAATCCCATCAGCTGGATGGATTGGACACCATGGATGTGCCTGCAGGAACCAGGGCAGAGAAAGGGCAGAGAGACAGGAAATGAGATCCACTGGGCTGTCCCTTCCTTCCCTGGCTCCAGAGGGACCTTGGCCATCAGAGCTGGATCCCATCCCTTGGATTTCTCCAAGGAGGGAATTGCATTGCGACACAATGGCACCGTGCTGGCTGCCCCATGGAATTCCTGCTGGGATCCTCTGTTCTCCTCCCACCGAATTCCTCCTGGGATCCCCCCATTCTGCTCCCATGGAATTCCTGTTGGGATCCCCAACTCTGCTCCCATGGAATTCCTCCTGGGATCCCCAGCTCTGCTCTCATGGAATTCCTCCTGGGATCCCCAACTCTGCTCCCATGGAATTCCCCCTGGGATCCCCCCACTCTGCTCCCATGGAATTCCTCCTGGGATCCCCAACTCTGCTTCCATAGAATTCCTCCTGGGGTCCCCCACTCTGCTCCCATGGAATTCCTGCTGGGATCCCCCCATCCCAGGGACTCTGCCCAGCCCACGGATGTGGCCACAGTGGTGGGACTGGAGCTGCTCCAGCCTCCCACATTCCCAAACGCTCGGGAGAGCAGCTCAGCCCCATCCCTTGGGAGCAAAACACTGGCACAACCCCAGCCCTGGGATTGCTTAGTTCAGAGAGTGAGGAAAACCAAATATTTTCCTTCTTAATTACCATCTTTCAGGCAACAATTATTCTTCCTGTGTGTCACTCAGCCTAATGATGAATCCCCAATAAAAGCCACGCTGGGCTGCAGCCTTCAAAGGCAGGAAGCAGATTTTGAAGCAGATTTTGGAGTTAATCTCCTTTCACAACAAGCCCCAAACCATGGCTGTGTTTATCCTGGGACAAAACCCTTGGGAATGAATAAGTCTGAAAAGGGCAAGGAAGTTTTATTTTTTTCCTGGATGGGATATTTTTGCTATATTTTTATTAAGGAAAGGGAATAATAGAGGGAAGGGTTTTGAAATGGTGGCTGGAAGGTGGCAGCAGGTGAGGCTGGATTTCCTCTGGAAGAAGAAGCCCTGGAGCTGCAGAACATTGGCCCAAACTGTGCCACCCTCACCTTCCATGAGGTTCTGCTTTCTCCATCAGCATTCCAGCATCCACTCCCCAGTTGGAGTTCGGCTCCAAATCCACCAACTCTCCCACAAACTACCCAGAGCCTCCCCTGGCAGAGTTTTGAGGGTTGCTGGTGGTGCTGGGGTGGTTGAACACAAGGAATATTGAAATTTTTCCAGGTTTTAGGTCTGCCCAGGTTTCATTTCAGGAATGATGCCCTCATCCCATTTCCAGGCCACCTGCACCATCCCCTCCCAGGTCTGGATAATTAAGGCTGCCCCAGGCTCACTAGAGGAGCTGCAGCTCCTTGTAATCCATGGGGGTGTAGGTGTGGAAGGAGTGGAACATGCCTTGGTCCAGTCCTGACCTGCACTTGGGATTTGGGAATTTGGAGCTGCCTAGTGTAGACAGTCACAACATCAAAGTGCTCTGATTCACCCCAGGCAGGTCTCTCACCACTAATGGCATTTTTTCCCTCAAAAACTCCAAAATTCCTTCCCCAGAATTCCACATCCCCATGCCTCAGATGAGACAATCCTTTCCCAGTGGGGGGAACAGGGAAACAAAGCCCAGAGAGACATCAAAGTGAGTGAGCTCTGGAATTCTGGCTTGGGGAGAACAAGAAAAATTCCTTCTTCAGAAAGATGTGGCAACAGGAGCAGTGCAACAGGAGGAACACTTTGGGAAGACATGGAAAAATTGTGAAACGTCCCCAGGGAGGAATCAGAGGTTCAAAGGTGGCAGAGGATTTGAAAAAGAGAAGGAAGTGACTAAAAAAAAAAATTAATAAGCAAAATGCAGTTGCACTGAGCAAAAAAGTTCAGGTCTGGACATGGCACTGCAGAAATCCAGGTGGGAAAGATGGAAAATCCCAAGGCAGGTCAGGAGGGATGCTTTCCCACAGCCTGGAATGAATCCGAGCTCCAGCCTAAGCCTGTGGAAGTGCCTTCCCTCAGTCTCTGGGACACTCACAGCCAAAGGAGATGGGATTGTGACATTCCAGAGCTTCCAGCCAGGAATGAGGCACCAAGATGCCTTTTTGGTTTTTGGTGTTTGGTGTCCCTGGCAGCTCTGCTTAGGGAGTGGTGCCTCTGTCTCTTTGGGGGGTGATGGGGATGGAGATTTTCCACTCCCAAGATGCTTGTGGAATGTGGAATATGCATCTCCCACTGAGAGGACTGGAAAAGGGTTAAAAGCATTCCCGGCTGACAAATTCCCTGTTCCCCAGACATTTCAGAGCTCAGGACAGCTCTCACCCTGCTGGCGGAGTGTCTGGCAGGAGAACAACACCCACCAGGAACATGCCAACGCAGGAGCCTCAGTCTCCTCAAGAAATGCATCCCACACTGTAGGTTTTTCAGGAATTAATTGCAAAGACATTTCTGGGGTTTGTTGCAATGGGGGTTGCCATGGCAACTGCTCCAGCTACTCAGGAAAAATAAGGAGGGCTCCCACTGTCACTGGGGCCATCTGTCCCTTCCATGGGGGGTCATTTGAAGCTCTGCTCCAACGTCCACCAGCCAAATCTTCTTTTTAAGCCTCTGAAAGTCCTCAGTACGATTTATCAACCAGCTCCTGCCCTCAATCTCTGTTTCTTTTCTCGGCACTGACAGGATAATTTCCTCTCTATCGCTGCAAATTAAATTCTAATGAGGAAGCTCTGCATTTCAATGTGATGGAGAGCCAGGATGCACAGGAGAATTGAATCCATCCAGGAGGGAGGAGAAGGGATTAAATAGGAATGCCTGATGGGCAGGAGCCCTCTGGCAGGCTTGGGAAAGGCAGTTCTGTTGACAGGACAAGAGGGAATGGCCTCAGGCTGGGGCAGGGGAGGCTCAGGTTGGACATCAGCAGGAATTTCTCCATGGAAAGGGTGGACAGGTCTTGGAATTGCCCAGGGAGTGCCCATCCCTGCAAGTGTCCAAGGAATTCCTGGAGATGGCACTCAAAGCTCTGGGCTGGGGACAAGGTGGGGATCAGGCACAGTTGGGACTCCTGGAGGTCTTTTCCAACTTCAGCATTTCTGGGATTCTCTTCTTCCCCTAATGATGGATTGGGATTTTGGGGTGGATTCAGGTTCCCCTCTGAGCTGAGACCACAAAATCCTCCATGGATGGAAGTCTGAGCAGCTCCTGGGATGCAGAGATGGGGGGAAATGGAGCTGAGTGCAGGTTCTTCCCTGCTCCAAACCTGGGGGTGCTCCTGAGGCACTCTGGGGGGCACTGCACACCATAGCCACAGCAATCCCATGGACCCCAAATCTCACCGGGAAGAAGGGGCTGGATCTGCTGCTGGAATCTGATGCAGAGGAGATTTTCAGTTGTGGTTTCTCTGGGACATGGCAGCAGTGACAACACTTCCATGTCCACAATGGAATATTTTTAAAATCTCTGTTTATTTCATGTGCTCATTTTTTTTTCCCAAAAAATTTATGGTGGCCATTAAAGACCAGGAGGCTGAAGATGTTCATTTGAGCCAGCAACATTTATAAAGGAAACCCTGCTGAGTTTTTTGAATGCCAACAAAGAATTTCTGCCAAAATTTTGCACAAAATTTATATATAAACCTTTAAAGTTGAGCGTTTCTTCACCTTTTTCCAAAGGAATAGTAATGGAGAACATTTGGAATTGGGAATGAAGATGGTGATCTTTGGTTTCTAGTCCCAAAGGTTCATTGTCAAAATGATGCAGGAAAAATATTTTGGGTTGTTTCTTGTGGGTTTTTTTGTGTATTATTTAAGTTTTGACTTGATGTAATGTTAATATGAGAAAAATGCTCTCTTTGTTTACTCATTTCGAGTGCTCCTCCTGCATCATGGAGCTTCACTCTAGGACTGGGAAAACCAAAGCACCATTCCCATTTCCCAAGGACTGGGAAAGCCAAACCAAGAGGGGTTTTGGCAGCTCTGGTTCCTCCTCAAAGGGAAACCTCTTGCCTGGGGGACATTTGAGCTGCTCAGAACTGCATTTATGTCCTTCACAGCAGTGAGGACATTCCTGAAATTCCCACCCATTCCCAGGATCATGAATCATTTCCAGACAATTTCAGCTAAGTTGGAAGTCATTGGGAAAGGGGCAGTTTGGGGGCTGAGGTGCTGCTGAGCTCTCCTTCCTCTCCTAGATGGTCCCAAGGAATGGGATTAGAGGATTCCTGCTCATTATACCTGCTCTGATGAGCTCCAAGGTGTTTTCCAACTTAATTTTTCTGGGATTCCATAAATATTTCACCCTGGGATTCCATAAATATTTTACTTTGGGGGCTGATGGAAGGTCTGGGACCATCTTCACCCCACCCTGATTGTTTCAAAAGACAAATCTCACATTTAACCTCTCCTCTTCTTGAAATTGCCTGAAAATACTGGAGTTCAGTCCCCTCAGGAATTCATCCCTACATTCACAGCATCCATGGGGCGGGGACTCTTCAGGAAGGGACTTTCTGGCCCTGAGATTGTCACTTGAGCATCTGTGTGTTATCAGTTGAGCATCTGTGTGTCTGCAGCTTCTTCCTGGAGGGAAATCAACCCAAATTATCTTTAAAGAATAACCCAGGGAGCAGCTCCCTGGCTTCTCATTATCCCAAGAATCAGAACAGCTGAATTTCAGAATGTTCCTGCATCCTCAGCACCGCTGTATTCAATTCAGACATCTTCACTCCTGGTTTAAAAATATCTCAGAAGGAACTGCAGGAAAACTGCAGAGAGCTGAGTTCTCCAAGAGGTGTTTTCTCCCAGGTGACAGGGCGGACTCTGGTCTAGCTGGATCCTGAGTGAATCCTTCCCAAAACCCCCACTTGAGATGGTTTTCAGAGCTAAAGAGAAAACAGACCCGCCAACAACCCCACCGTGGGCATCCCTGGAGCTCTGGCAGCCTCGGGGCCGTGCCCATTCCCTGGGGAGCCTGGGCAGTGCCCAGCACCCTCTGGGGGAAGAAACTTTCCCTGAGCTCCAGCCTGACCTGCCCTGGCCCAGCTCCAGCCGTTCCCTGGCTGCTGTCCCTGTTCCAGAGCAGGGATTGGAACCCATTAATTTGAGGAATCTGGGAGTTACAGCCCAGGTCCCAGTGGCAGCTGCTCGGAAGTGACCACCAAATTCTGGGGCTCTATTTTCTGGTTTTCCCACTGTCCCCATCTCTGCTGATGGGCCTGGACCTGAGGAAAATTTCCCACATCCCAAAATCCCAAAGAAAGGAGACAGAGCTGTGTTTGGCTGTGCTGATGGGACACCTCACCAGGGGTATGGAAGATTTGGTGTTTTGTGGGAATTTGGGTTTCCAGGACACCTCACTGCCCCCAGGCATGGCCTGCAGTAGCGAATGGAAGGCACAGAGCTGGCAAAATCAGAAAAGTGTGTTATAATCAATCTCTGATTAATTTTATGATATTTATTTATTTATTTTCCTCCTCCTTTCTTGTCCTTCACTCTGTGGCCTGGACAGCCACTCCAGAATGTTTGCTGTCAAAGCAACATAAGAGATCAATAAATACAAAACAATAATTTTACCAAGTCCAGCTACTGTTCTAATTCCAGCTCTGTGTCCCCAGGCCACCAAGGGCACAGGAGATTTGTTCTTCCACCAACCAGACCAAGCTGTAAAGTTTTGGCTGTCCCAGAACAATGAGAGCTGATGTAGCAGAATAGTTTAAAAACTTGCTTAATTTGTTCTTTTGACATGAAAGTCTCGTTGAACAGCTTTGAAAAATTCAGTCAAAACAGCTCCTAGCAAGTCCAGGGCAGGAAGAGACCTCAAGCATCACCAGCTCAGCTCTTTGGTAGGTGAAGGTAAACAAAAATAACATAAATCTCTGTTTCAGAGGATGAATCATTTGTGCTGTTGGGTGAAGCGTTGGTGAAAATCCAGGGATATCAAAAAATGTGGTTTTCCTTGCTTTAGCCCCCTTTTACAAAAGGGTAAATTCCAGTCTTTCAGAGCCTTAGATCAACAGAAATTCTGGACTCAGGTGAGGAAAACCCTTTTCCTGCCAGTTTCTATTTGGGTCCAGTCTCAAGGAACAATCCTGGCCCTTCCCTTGGTATTGAGTGAAAAACCAGATCACTGCTGTGCTCCACACAGGTCCATGGAGGAGTTTGCTCCAGGAGCACAGGGAACGAGCCTGTGCCAAGCCCTGATCCTGAGCCCTGATCCCAAAGCCTCTCCAAAGGCAGTGCCAGAGCACATTCTGTTTTCCCATGCTGGAGGCCGAGTGTCCATCCATGGATAAATGTGCCAGCAGCTCCCCAGCCAGGGAATGGCCCTCCTGGGACTCCACCAAGCAAGTTTCTCATCGTTAATTCCTGCTCTGGGAAGTTGCACCACGATATGCACGAGGCTGTGGAGGAGATCCAAGAGCACAGAGCTCCTGACTCTCTGCTCTTCCCTGGAAATCACAACGAGGAAAATGGAACGAGAAGTTATCCCACCCCTCTATGGTTAATGGAGGAAGAATTTGAGTCTTGAGATAACTAGAAGGGTTGCTTGAAGGCACAGAAAGTTCCTGCTCACACTCTTGGAAACGGCATTCCCAAAAGAGACAACACTTCCCTGAAGATAAAGCAGTTCCCAAGAGAGAAAGCAGGAGGATGCTGAGTCCTGGGAGTGTTCTGCTCTCATCCTGTCAAACTCCTCCTGTCCCTCCCCAGGGCCTGGGCCCAAGGGCACATTTGCACTCTTGTTCCCTTGTCCTTTTTCCTGTCCATTTTTTTCCTTTTGGGTTGATTTTCTTGGCTTTTCTACCAGCTGGATGTGCCATCGTTCAGAAGTTTTGGACTTCTGAAATTGGCCACTCTGAACATGTGCCATGCTTGGCTTCCCTGTGGCTGCCAGGGCTATCCCAGGCCTGTCCCACATTAAGCCCACACAGTCCTGGCCCAAACGTGGAGCTGAGCTTTGCTTTGCCTCTCCCTGATGACATTCTCAGGGTTCCATAAATGGTAGAGATTCAAAGTCTCGTGGAAATCAGATGGTTCCTTGTGCAAAGAGACACGGCAGGACAAGGACTCAACATCCCTGGGGTGGCTCCAAGGAATTTGAAGTTCCTCACGTGGCCAAAAATGTCAGGGCAGGACTGAGGACCGTGCAGTACTGCCAGATCCAGGCCTTCCAAGCAACTTCTTTAGAACAACTTAGAAACATTCCTAGGAAAACATTCCTAGGACAACCCAGCAGCTGCACCACCCAAGGAGGGGTAGAGTGCAATCACCGATTTTTCTTTCTTTACTATGATTGATGCAGATTTTGTTTACAATTGAAATTCATTGGAATTAGCAGTTCTGGAAAAACAAGGGCTCTTCCAGGACTTTTTTCTTTCTGCCCTGAGTTTCGTTGTGAAGTGGGTACAAATTCCTATCCAAATCCCAGGGACAACCACAGCCAGGCATCCAGGAAATAACTCCATGTATGCAGCAAAATGAGCTTCCAATGACCTTGGTCCGCTGAAAAAATATCTCAAAAAATTGTAATACTGATGGGCAAGAGCACAGAAGAGAGCACGAAAGACCACGGGCTGAGATGTCCAAAAATGAGAAAATTGAGGGAAGCACAACAAGAATTTCCAGGAACAGGAAGGGTGGAGCAGGTGCTTCATGAGCAGGGCAGGCAGGACAAGACATGACAATGCTGCAGAGAGGAGGCTGGAAGGGAGAATTGAGAAAATAATCCAGGGACTGAGATTTCTGGGCACAGGGAATTGCCTGGGGTGGCCGTGGAAGCCTCATCTCCCAGGATTTTGAAGCACAGAGGTCTCAGGAATTCCCAGCTAAGCCTGCTCTGACAAGTGGATGAAGGAAATGACATTTCAAGACTTGTTTTCCTTGGTTGTCTGTTCCTCCCTGGTTTTGGCACAACCCAGGGAACACCGTTAATTATAGCTCTGGAGGGAATTGATTGTTGCTTTACCTTATTTGGTGGATAACAGCAAATCCTTCTTTGTGACAACAAGGAAACTTGGTCTGGGAGTTCTGTCTGAGGTTACTGATCCAAGCAACAGACCAATCCAAGGATTTTGGGTTCTTCCCTGGCTTTCCATGTCCTCTAGTGGGGGTCAATCCCCTTCTCCTAGACTTCACAGGGATTTTTTCCCATGCAGATCAACTTCATATTTCATCTCAGGGCACCTCTTGCTCTGCACAAATCCAGCTTGGGTGAGAAAACCCATCAAAAATCACAACAGAAATTCAGATTCCAATGGAATTCAAGATTTCTAAATGCAGGAATAGGAAGAAATTAGTGGCTTTGCAGGCTAGGAGAGCTCTGAATGCCAAGAAATCCTTGGGCTCCCTGCGAGCTGCAAGGTGGGAAAGAGCCATTCCAGGTGCCCAAGCCCATTTCCCAGGAATATGGCCTAGAAGCTCCCTTTTCACTCCCAAAAAAACCCTCACACCTCAGTATAACCCATCAAATTTAGGAGTTTTGGTTCAAAAAATCCTCAGTTTGAAATTCAGACAAGAAGAAATCAAGATATTCCTGGTGCCAAGATTCCTCATCCAACCTTATGGGTAGAACAGGCACAGAAGGGCTCCAGAGCTCCAGGAAAAGCTGGATGAACAATTAAATTCCTGCTCAGAGCCTCAGTGAGATCTGTGTGAATCAGAAGCTAGGAAGGTGTGAGATCAGAACCAGCCCTGGAGCTCCCTGCCCTGCCCAAGGCCCATCCCTGCTTTCCTGCCAAGCTCCAAGGGGGATCTCGCTGGCTGGACGTGCTCCCCTTGGCATGGTGCCACCACTGGGATCAGCCATCCAGTCCCTCCTCACTTCCAGATCATTAAATTATTTCTCTCTAACCCAATTAGCCACGTAAGCACAGAGCAGTCCACGGGATGGCTGCCTGAGCAGGAGGCTCTGTAGCCATTTCCTGATGGCCAGAGCATCCCTGGGGAGGGGCAGGCAAACAGGGAGATATTGATGCCACGGCAGCACCTTAAAGACCTAGGTAATTTGTCATAAATTCCATGTTTTCTCCATTCCCAAGGATTTTTCTCCTCTGTTGTCTGGTTGAGAGGCAAACACCACATTTTTGTTGAGCTTGAAAGGCAGCTGCACCTTTGTGGTCAGCAGGGTGGGGCAGTGTGCCCAGGTGCTTAGCAGAGGTCAAATCCTACAGCCCTGGCTGGGAACAGTCTGGAACTCATTGGAACTAGGCTGGAGAAGGAGCTCGAGTGTTTCTCCATCCTCCTGTGCCAGTAGGGAGCTCCAAAATCCCTTGGGGAACACCCCGAAGTCCAGGCTGAAGCACCTCAAAGGCTGGTCCAGCATCAGGTGGGGTGTCCTGAGCCCTTCCTGGAATTCTCCTGCAGCCTTCAGCAAGGGAAGGACTGCCCTGGCATGAATTCCAGTCAAAGAAAACATCCTGCAGCCCATAAATGCTGGATCTGGTCCACGGGGCTGCTCCAGGGGCACATTCCAGCCTTCAGAGGCTTCCCAGGGCCTTTTCCTGGGATCTCACACCAGAAACAACCCCAGACACTGTGGGGTGACAAGGAAGCAGCACATTTTCCCTGCCTGAGTTTCACTGTTTGTAACTTGTCCCAGGGCTTTCCTGCCCTTCCCATATTCCTGGGATCCTGTGCAAGCTCCAGATGCTCCGTATTTCCTTGCCTTGTTCCTGGATCTATGCAGTCCTTCCTCTGACCCTCTTCCTCTCCAAGAAT
This sequence comes from Anomalospiza imberbis, assembly GCF_031753505.1. Taxonomy (NCBI): domain Eukaryota; kingdom Metazoa; phylum Chordata; class Aves; order Passeriformes; family Viduidae; genus Anomalospiza; species Anomalospiza imberbis. The sequence goes on from NC_089705.1 coordinate 1,439,297, forward strand.
CCTTCAGATGATGGGAAATCACCTTTTATTTCCCTCCTTCAGCAGAGAGAAATAAAGGGGAAGAGCTCCCAGCCTGAGCCAGGAGCAGCTGGGAAACCTCTAGGCACAACTGGGGTGATGAAAATCTACATGGATTCAAAATATAAAAGGAAAAAATTCTCAAAAGGAAATGTCTTTAAGGTTGCTGACTGCAAAATCACGCCTTTAACTTTGAAAAACCTTAAGAAACACCTGGACGTAGCACTCAGGGCTCTGGTTTCGTTAGTAAGTGGTGTTTGGTCAGCTTTGGAGATCTTTTCCAACATAAATCATTCTCTGATTCTATCCCAGCACATCCCAGAGGCACAAACCAATGGGGAAATGAATCTGGGGAACCATCTCCCTCCTCTCCCTGTTCACCCGCTGAACACCCACAGCTGCCTGGGATGAATTCCAGTCAAGGAAAACATCCTGCAGCCCAGAAATGCTGGATCTGGTCCAGCACCCTGCTGCAGGACCCTTGATCTGACCCCAAACTGCTTGTGCTGTGCTCTGAAGGAAAATTACACCCACCAGAGGGTTTGCGAGGAGCCAGCGCTGCTCTCAACAGCCGCAGGCTGGTGCTTAATGAGCTTTCAGCTGATTGTTACAGAGTGGAGAGGCACAATTAAAGCCCATTAGCTGCCATGACATCACCAGCTCGGAGGAAACTCTGTGCCGGGCAGGAAGGAGGCAGGACAGCCATGGAATTATGGCTGTGGAATGAGTTAAAATCATTGAGGTACAGCCGCAGAGTTACAGCCATGGAATGAGTTAGAGCTGTGGAGTTAAAACCATGGGGTTACAGCCACGGGATTGCAGCCATGGAATGAGTTACAGCCATGGAGTTACAGGCATGGAATTACAGTCATGGAGTGAATTAAACTCATTGAGTTACAACCATGGATTTGCAGCTGTGCAGTTGTTACAGCCATGGAATGAGTTACAGGCATGGAGTTACAGGCATGGAATTGCAGCCATGGAAATGAGTTAAAATCATTGAGTTACAGTTGTGGAATTACAGCCATGGAGTTACAGCCATGGAATGAATTTAAAACATTGAGTTACAGCCATAAAGCAAGTTACAGCCATGGAAAAACAGCCATGGAATGAGTTACAACCATGGAGTTACAGCTGTGGAATGAGTTAAAAATATTGAGTCACAGCCATGAAGTGAGTTACAGCCATGGAACGAGTTAAAATCATAGAGTTACAGCTGTGGAATTATAGCCATGGAGTTACAGCCATGGAATGAATTAAAAGCATTGAGTCACAGCCATGAAGCAAGTTACAGACATGGAACGAGTTAAAATCATAGAGTTACAGCTGTGGAATTATAGCCATGGAGTTACAGCCATGGAATGAATTAAAAGCATTGAGTCACAGCCATGAAGCAAGTTACAGACATGGAAAAACAGCCGTGGAAAACCAACCATGGAATGAGTTACAACCATGGAGTTACAGCCATGGAATGAGTTACAGCCATGAATGAGTTACAGCCGTGGAGTTGCAGCCGTGGAATGAGTTAAAAACATTGAGTCACAGCCATGGAATGAGTTGCAGCCATGGAATGAGTTGCAGCCATGGAATTGTTGCAGCCATGGAATTGTTGCAGCCATGGAATTGTTGCAGCCAAGGAATTGGCTAGGGTGTAGGTGTGTAGGCTGTATGTCCTAGGGTGACTTTATGATGCTTGTCTGTTCTGTTTACGCTGGATATTAAGTTCTGCACCTTTAGGACTGGTTCTGAGATCAAAGTGGGGAGAAGAAGCAGGGTTAGGGATCAGGGTTAGGATTAGAGTTAGGGTTTGTTCTCCTAGTTACAGCCAAGGAATTGTTACAGCCATGGAATGAGTTACATTCATGGAGCTGTTACATCCATGGAACTGTTACAGCTGTGGAATTGTTACAGGCAAGGAATTGTTACAGCCATGGAGCTGTTACAGACATGGAATTGTTGTAGCCATGGAATTTTTGCAGCTGTGGAGTAACTGCCATGCAGTTGTTATAGCCATGGAATCACAGCCCTGGAATGAGTTACAACCATGGAATCACAGCCCTGGAATGAGTTACAACTGTGGAGTTACAGCCATGGAGCTGTTACAGCCATGAAGTTACCTGACAGGATGACCAGGAACACTCCAGGGCCTGGAGGAGATTTCTGCTTGTGCAGGGGGTCAGTAACAGCCCCAGCCCTCCCAAGCAGGACAGGCACAGGCACAGAATGTGAGCCAGGGATTGCCTCAAAAAGCCATGGAGGCTGAGGAGAGGCTTTGGACTGTTTTTCCATGTGTGCATGAGGAATTCCTCAGTTCATTCACACTGAGGAGCTGCTCTGCAGGCTCACCAGGGGCACGTGGTGCTTGCAAGTTCATTTTTGCAATTGTGGAAGTTCCTTCCTCCCTCCCTCCCTCGCTCCCCCCCCCTCCCCCCCTCCCTCCCCCCCCATCCCCATTCCCATCCCCATCCCCATCCCCATGGAAAAACGATGGAAGTTCAGCAAAACTCAGGACTGAGGACAGCAAGCCAAGCCCCACATAAATCCCACGGAATTTTCCCTGGTTTCCATGGATTTCACCCCAAGTAATGATGCAGTTACTGCCCTGCTGGAGGTGCAGATGTTACCAGCCCTGATGGTTTTCCATCAGTCTCGGGGGAGATTTGCAACTTTTTCCAGGTGGAAAACTCTTCCCACCCCTCTCTGGGCTCAGGGAGGTGCAGTCTCTGGATTTCCAGGGCTCTGCTGGTCTCTGTGATCCCAGGGGCAGAAATTCACTCTTTTCTTGCCCCCAGGGGCAGAATTCCAGACCTTTTCTGGCTCCTGAGGCAGAAATCTACCCTTTTCTGGCTCCCGAGACAGAAATATACTCTTTTCTTGCTCCTGGTGCAGAAATCCAGCCCTTTTCTTGGAGCAGAAGAAGAGCTGCTCTCCCAGATCCTCTCCTGTGTAAAATCGATGCTCTCAAGGCAGGGCTGGAGACCTGAGCCTGCCAACTCTGGTTCTTCAATCTTGTTAACCACGGTGCTCTGTTTAAATCATTAATTACACTCTCAGCTCCCAGACAGGGGCCTCAGGAACCTTGGGCAGGGTGGATTTTTAAATGAGAGAGAATTCCTAGGTGGGAATAAGATTGCCTTGGTCTCAGGAAAAACCAATGGGATACCTGATAAATATTTTCTATCCTCTCCCAGCAGTGGGGTTTGCTGCAGGTCCCTCCTGCTCGTGCTCCCTGTGGGAAAGGAATCCAACATCCAGCCCTTCAGACACCCTCAGCTCCTGGCTGTGAAATTCCTGAAGAATTCCCAGGGCCCCATCCATCATGGAGAAACTCTGCCTGGTCGCCTTGCACAGATCCGTGAGGATTTCACACAGGAAAATGTTGTAAATCCTCTTCCCACAGAGCCCTGCCCGGCACTGGAGGGTGGATTTAACCCCAAATCTGCCCCATTCCAATGGGATCATTCTAATCCATCGGGTGCCTTGCTTTTATGGGAAGGCATTCCATGACTCTGGCATGGATCAGCCTCTGTTGGGCAGTCAGGGCCATCCATCTCCCAGAGTTAAAGAAACTGGACAAAATTCCTCAAAACCCAAATTCTTCCCAGATGCACGGAACACAGAATTAGAAAACCACACTTCATGGAAAGCTGGAAGGAAGGGCAGCCTCCCCCAGGGAAGGGCTCCTGTTCCATGTGAGTGGAGTCAGAAGGAAAAGGAATTATCTGATAGGAAAAGAGCTTCTGGAGAGCAAAGTTGTGGGAATGGCAGGATGGAGCAGCCCAGCTGTGCCATGGATAACTTGGAGGGGCTGTTTCCCTTTTTTTCTGCCTCCCAGCATCCTCATGTCTCTCCCTGTGCAGGAATTCCCAGCTGTAACCCGTGGACAGTGGGATTCTGGGATCCAGAGTGGGAATGAAGAGGGACAAACTCATTTCCCTGGGGACAGGGAACAAAGGAAAGGCAGGAAAATGTTTTCCTGTCATTTACTGACCTGTAGGAGAACCTTGATTTCCCTGGGGCTATGATGGTCTCACCTGTCCTGAGCTGGGGATGCTGCTGGGACATGTGGCAGGAGATGTCCTGCAGCCCAGTGTCACCTCCCCCTGGTCACCTCCTGTGCCCTTGGAGTGGCACACACAAACCTCTGGTTTCTTTGGCTGTTTTTTGAATTTTGGACTGGAATAATGGGAGAGGTGCCATGGAAATGCTGGAACTGCCTGCCCTGGGCAGTGACATGGGGCCACAGGGGTGGGAAACTGCCCAGGGTGTGGCCATGCTCTAAATAAAGGAATTTATTCAAGTTTATTTATTCAAGTCCCTTCCACCAAAATCCCAGGGACAGGAGGTGTCTGGCAAGCCCAGTGTCACCTTCCCTTGGTCACCTTCATGCACAGGACCTCTCACCTCCTGTCCCCTTGAGTGGCACACACGAACCTCTGGTTTCTTTGGCTGTTTTTTGAATTTTGGGCTGGAATAATGGGAGAGGTGCCATGGAAATGCTGAAACTGCCTGCCCTGGGCAGTGACACGGGGTCACAGGGGGTGACAAATCCCTTGGGACTATTCCTGGAGGTGGTTTAGTCCCACTGACACTGCCTGCATGGAGCAGCTGAAGGGGAAAAGGATCCTGCCAGCCATCCCTGGATCTCCTTTTGCAGCCAGCAGGAGGTTGGGATCAGGGCAGGATGTATGGCTTTGAGGTGACAACATGGAGTGGGAAAGAGCCCTTGATGTGGCCATGCCCTAAATAAAGTAATTTATTGGAGTTTACTTATTCAAGTCCCTTCCTTGGGCTCTTTCTACCAAAATCCCAGGGACAGGAGGTGTCCTGCAACCCCAGTGTCACCTCCACTTGGTCACCTTCATGCACAGGACCTGTCACCTTCTGTCCCCTTGAGTGGCACACATGAACCTCTGGTTTCTTTGGCTGTTTTTTTGAATTTTGGACTGGAATAATGGGAGAGGTGCCATGGAAATGCTGGAACTGCCTGCCCTGGGCAGTGACATAGGGCCATGGGGTGGGAAACTGCCTGGGCTGTGGCCATGATCTAAATAAAGGAATTTATTCAAGTTTATTTATTCAAGTCCCTTCCTTGGACACCTTCTCCCAAAATCCCTGTGCTCCCCAGTGACTCCTGCAGCCCCTGGTGCTGTGCTGGGTAGGAGAACCTCAATCTTCAAACACCAGGCTGCTGATGTTGAAGAGAAATTTTATATTTAAGTCCCATTTTTTAATGTTATAAAGAGTTAATGGCTCAAAGATGTGCTGCCCCCTCACAGATGTGTCTACTTTGGCCGTGGTTGAGGAGCTCACCTGGGCACAGCCTCGGAGATCCTTTATGGGGAGGTTAGGCCCGGTTGGATTCCATCAGAAACACCAATGAACAATTCCCCCCTGCTTATTAACACTTTGTAAATTTATTAACACTCTGTAAAATGTCTGTAAATGGAACCTTAATGTACAGCATGGCCCGGGGCAGGCCCTAAATAAAAAGGCATCCAGAGTCACCTCTCCAAGCCACAGCAGTAGTTTTGTGAGGCTGTGGCAGGAGGCCAGATGTTGTCAGGGCAGCTCTGGCTTTGCTCTGGTGTGCAGCACAAGGCTGGATGGATTCTGCTTCTTTTCTGAATCAGAAAATATTTTGGATTTCAGGAGAGGCTTTGGAACCCTAGATTTTGTGATGGACCTGCAAGGGCCACCTTTGCCCAGCTCTGTTGTGTTTGGAACCTCTTCCACTCCTTCACCCGGAGATTTTCCCTCACCCTGGAGCTGCAGAGGTAGCCCAGGGGAGCTGGGGATGCAGGACTGAGCTCGAGGCTGGCTTCAGGAGTCTGAAGGAGCTGGGGCTGCAGGACTGAGCTCGGGGCTGGTTCCAGGAGCCCAGGGGAGCTGGGGCTGCAGGACTGAGCCTGGGGCTGGTTCCAGGAGCTCTGCTGGAGCTGGGGCTGCAGGACTGAGCTTGGGGCTGGTTCCAGGAGCCCAGGGGAGCTGTGAGAGCTCTGTAAGCTGAGCCCAAGTTACAAAACCACGGGATTGCAGTCGGGCTTCAGCTCTGGATATTGGCATTTCCTTCCCTGCCAAGGCCCAGCCTGCAAAGGTCTGGGCTCCATGGCCTGGGAGGTTTTTGGGAGCTGTGGGAATGCTCAGCTACAGGGAGATGAAGAGTTCAGTTTCCTCTCACTTCCCCTGAAATCCCAGCCTGGAGCCCTCTCATGAGTGTGAGCACACAGGCAGCGCTCACTGGGCTGGGAGAGCCTGGGCTCCTCTTCCCAATCCAGTGGGATTTTAAGAGTTTATCCCTCTGGAAAACAGACAGAGGCTGATCCACTGGAGGAGAAGCATCTCAAAGTTCCAATCCAAATATTCACCATCTTTTATTTTTCCTTCAGCTCTCTTGGTTCAGTTCTGTCTATCTCCTGAAAGTTCCAACTCTCTAATTACATGTACTCAGTGCTGGGTTTTATTAAAAAATTGATATGACTGGACTGAGGATGGAAAAGCACCTAGAAATTACCCAAAGGCAAAGCATTTTTGGGTTTCAATGTGAAGCAGGGAATTGTTTCTATTTATAGGGGAAACCATGCATGGGTCCTAAAAAGGATTTGGCAAATTCACATTCCCAGGATTTCTCCTTCCCTGCCAGCATTTCACATGGACACAACTCTATAATTCAGGAACTTGGTAACCCCACACTTTTCATTTTCTTTGCCATCCATTTGCCCTCTTCTTTCAAGAGCAGGAATTTCCTGCCAGCGCCGGCAGAGCCGAGCCAGCCACAAGCACTCCTTGTTTTTGCACAGATTCCGCCTTTCCAGATCCAGCTTCTCCCCATTCATTCCTCCTTCCCATTTTCTTTCCCTCAGCCATTCCCAGCAGCCTTTCCTCTCATAGCAGTGACTGCACCACTACATTAACAATTAATAACAGAGTAGCAACGAGGAGAAAAATGGACAATAAATTAGCTGTAATTGGACAGGAATGTTGCCAGGTATCCTCCTGCCCATTTTCCATCTGGGCTCAGCCAGGCTCCCACCCTTTGAGCTCCGGAATGCTCCTCTTGGAGGTTGACTCTGAGGATTTTGGTGTCATCCACACATTGGGTCAAGACTGAATCAACACAGGATGCACCTGACAGAGCTCAGGACCACAGAGAAGGCTTTTATTGCCATGGAAATGCAAAGAAGTATCTGGAAACCTTGAAACCAGACCAGGCTGGGCTCTGGTTCCTGCAGCAGGAAGTGTCTCCAGTTGGGAAGAGGCAGATGGTCCAAAACCCTGAGAGCAACAGCTCTGCGGGCTCCAGCCCAGAGCTCTGGCCCAGAACACAAACCCTGAGAGGTGCCCAAACCTTCCTGAGAGAGGCAGAGCAGCCTGGCACCAGCATGGATTTCAAACCTGGGACTGGAGCCCTCCCCTCCAGTGTCATGGTCAGACCCTGACCTGGGGGATGCAGCCTTGACCCAAACCTGGCTGGAGCCCAAATGTGCCAGAGAAATTGATCCCACACTCAGAAAAGCTTAAATCTCAGCTCATTTCATTGCTGAGTGTTTTTATGGAGTCATGGAATGGTTTTGGTTGGAAGGAACATTAGAGCTCACCCAGTGCCACCCATGGGACACCTCCCACTGTCCCAGGTGCTCCAAGCCCCAGTGTCCAGCCTGGCCTTGGGCACTGCCAGGGATCCAGGGGCAGCCACAGCTGCTCTGGGAATTCCAGCCCAGCCCCTCCCCACCCTCCCAGGGAACAATTCCCAATTCCCAATCTCTCATCCATCCCTGCCCTCTGGCACTGGGAGCCATTCCCTGTGTCCTGTCCCTCCAGGCCTTGTCCCCAGTCCCTCTCCAGCTCTTCTGCCACCCTTCAGGCCCTGCAAGGCCACAATTATTTTGTACTAAAGCTTCTCTTCTCCAGGCTGAACAACCCAAGTTCTCTCAGTCTTTCCCAAACCCCTCATCAAGAGTGGATATCACAGCCAGAACCTCCACTGCCAACATCCAAGCTCCCAGCTACCCAGGCTACAGGAAAACCCCACCTTGGAAATTACTCCAGGCGGTGCCAGCAGTGGGATGTGAGCACAGGATGTGGATTTGCTCGGATACAAATCTGTGTTCACACCACAGGAGTCCTTAAAATATCATCCCTGTTTGTGTGTGGGATTTCTTCTCTCAGAAGAGTGTCCCAGGCTCTGCCCCTTTGGATCTGTCCCTTCTTTCCTTCCTCACTTCCAAGATCCCATCTGTGAGGTGGGAGCAATTAGGAATAATTAGCATGGTCACCAAGCCCCTCATTAGTGCTTCTTTGGATGGGAAACAGCCTGAGCAGCTTCTGGAAGATAACTTCACCCATATCCTGCCTGAATCATTCCACAGATTTCAAATGCCAGGCTTTCAAGGGAACAGGGTAATTGTCCTGGGAAGACTTTATGATGCTTGGATCCCCATTCGTCTGTGTCTTGGTTTGAACAGACAGGTGTCTGCTGAGGAGGGCAGGAGCCTCCCCTGAAACAGAAAATGCAACCCCCCTCCCTCTGAATTACTGTAATTTTGAAATTAAGGGGCTCTCAGGCAAAGATATGGGAATTGCAATAACAGTTCTTTATTAGGAAATTAAAATAAAAATGCAATAGTACAAACAAACCAGTGCCAGAGTCAGAGGAGGCCCTGGCAGCCTGTGGGTCAGGCTGGTGGCAGCAGTCCCATCCCATGGTGGCTCAGCCCTCCTGCAGTGCCAGCTGTGCTTCTGCTGGAGCAGGGATCCTGCACAAGGGTGGAGTTTTCCTCTGAAGCTCCAGGGCTGCTGGAGATGGGCCTGGGCTTCCTCTGGGAATGCAGTGGGGAAGAAAGCTGCTCCTCTGGGAATGCACTGGGGAAGAAAGCTGCTCCTCTGGGAATGCAGTGGGGAAGAAAGCTGCTCCTCTGGGAATGCACTGGGCAAAGGCTGCTGTGGTGTGCCAAGGTCAGATTGTATCCAGGTAGGAATGCTTGGCTGCTACCGCTGGGCGGAGCCTCTCCCCATGGGATGATGGAATTTTCTCAGCCATGAACAGAAGAGATCTCTTGGAGGGAGGATTGGCTGTGGGAGAGATAAAGAAAACTGCCCATGAACAGCAGAGAGCTGCCCCAGCTCTGAGAGATGAGATAGAACACACAGCCCAGCCACATCTTGAAACCTGGGCCAGTCTGTTTAGCCCAGAAATGAGTTTTGCACCTTTAAGGCTGGTTCTGAGAGCGAAGGGCGGGAGGAAGAAGCACACAGTTTGTTTTCAGGCTCTGCACTCACTTCTTCACATTCCTGCTCCTGGACTGTGTTGTCTGCAGCACGGACAGACAGAGCTCTCCTTTGCTTTTAGTTAGTTTTAGCTTGCTGAGGCAGAGAAGCTCCCTGGACTGGGGTTTTTCTTTTTCTTGGAGCTGTTCAAACTTGCTCTGGACTGAACACCCAGAAGAACACCGGCAGCTCCACCTCTGGCCCACTGGGTCGCCCCTGGGCCGCAGCATTTCCAGTGCCTGAGGGACTGATAAGAGACTGATAAGAGACTGAATGAGCTGAGCTACAGCCCATAGAGGGACTTTCTGTGTTTGTCATCTCTTCAGAACAGCGAGAGGTTTTATTGTTTAATATTATTCATTTCTTGTGCTGGTGAATGCTTTGCTTGTTAAATAAACAGTTTTTTTCCACTTTTCTCCAAGGAAATCTTTTCCTGAACCAGCTGGGGGAGGGGCCGCTTGAATCTGCTTTCTAGAGGAACCACTTTGGCAGTTTTCTCCCAAATTTGCCTAAAACCAGGACAATAATGATGTCTTGGTAGTCTTGGAAAGGAGAAATTCCATCGGAAAATGGGCAAGGTGCTGAATTCCAAGTGGGATGTTTGGATCAAGCTCCATCAGCTCCTATTTTATACCCTCTTGTCAAAAAAAGACTTTCTTTCCATGGAACTGACAAAGGGAGGGCAAGAAATGGAGCTCCCCCAGTGAAATCTCTGCAGGAGGAAAACAGGAAGCGTTTCTTGGAAATCTCTCGTTTCCCTCATTCCCATAATTGCCCAGTGCGGAATTGCTGGGTTTTTCTCTCTAGTCAGGCATTTTCCCTGGGTTATAAATACATTATAAAAGTACCAGATCATGAAGTTTACAAGTGGTGTGAGGGCTGAGTTGCTGTGTAATTACCCTGGATTTGCTCTCAGGCATTGCTGTCTTCAGCTCTTATCCTGCAGGATCTGGTGGGCAGCAAGAACAGCCAGAAAAATAAAAGAAAAAAAAAAAGGAGTTATCCTGGTATTTAGTGGCTTAATTCCAACATAAATCCTGCTCAGGAGAGCTGGAATGCTGCGGGACTGAGTGAAAATCCCCTGGTTTTCACATACAAACATCCCAAACCACTAAAGTTTCCCATCCTCAGCTTGAAACCTCAGAGATTCTGCAGCCAAGAATGGCACAACTGACAAATGGGAATTCCAAGCAGAAGCTGCTGTGGGAAGACAGGCCAGGAAAGGGGAAAATGAAATATTTCCAACTGGAGAAACATGCAGAAGCTTTGCTGCTGAAGACAGGGATTGTATTTGCTGTTGTCCGGACCAAAAGCACCACTCAGCACTCGCTCCTTTAAAACAGTTCAGTGGTGTTGAGACAGGGACAAAACAAAGCCAAAATTTCCTAATTTTGCTTTCCAGACCAGCTTTTTCCCAAAGCATTTTTCACTAAATGGGTCTTTCCACAGATCGAGGCTCATTACAGTGAGAATTTGCTGTTCCCTCCTCAGTTTTTCATCACAGAATGGGTGAGGATGGGAGGACCCCATGGGGTCACTGGTGCCACTCCCTGCTCCAGCAGGGCCATCCTAGAGTGCAGGGCACAGCGGAGCGTCCATGTGGCTCTGGAACGTCCCAGGGAGGAATCTCCCTGTTAACAAAAACCAAAACCAAACCAAAACTAAAACCAAAACCAAAAACCAAACCAAAACCCAAAACAAACCCAAAAAAGACCCCCCAAAAAACAACCAAACAACAAAAAATACAAAACAATAAACCCCCACCCCCCCAAAAAGAAACAACAAACAAACAAAAACCTCCAACATTAAAAAAGAAATCCAAACCAAACAAAAAACCCCACAACAACAACAAAAACCTAACAAAAACCCTAAAAGCCCTTTCTGGGCTCTGTCCAGGGCTCGGGCACTGCCCAAGAAGTTTTTCCTCATCTCCAGGGGGAATTCCTGGGCTCAGTCCCCGCCCGTGGCTCTGGGGCCGTTGCTGGGCTCCAGAACAGAGCCTGGCCCTGCTCTGATCTCCCTGCACGCAGAAACACAGAGTCCCCTCAATGTCCCCTCAATGTCCCCTCTCACAGCCCCTCATTTGCTGATAATTCTCTGTAATCACCTGTTTTCTTAAATAAATCCAGCCCTGCTTCCTAACAGAATTCCCAGCTGGAATTTCATGCAGAACAGCAGCATTTAGGTGAAGTTGTAACGGGCAGAGCTTTACAATAGGGATGGCACCAGCTCTGTCCCAGATAAATTGGTGTCAGCACACCTTTGATGAATTATTATGGGCTGCATACACAGGAAAAGCCACATCAGGGATCTCCAAAGTGCCGTTAACCAACAAAACGACCCCGAAATCAAAATCCAGCCCAGCACGCCCCACTGATGCGGCATCTATTAAAGGAAAGAAAGTTCTAATTAAGGACAGAGGATGGGGACTGATGGCGCTCATCCTGCAGCTTATCCTGCAGCAGCAATGAGCCAAGAAATCCTTAATTTTCCTGGGTTTCAGCCCCGTCACTTCAATGGGACATTAGCACATCTTGGAGTGTCCCCAGTAGATAAAGGGATGCGAGCTCAGCCTTAATTCCTGCTAAACCCTGGCCTTGGAATGATGTTCCTGGGAGAAAAGAAGGATGGAAAGCAGCAGGATCCTTTTGATGTCCTCCAAAGGCACCCCACGGTGTGGAGGGTCTATTAGGATTGACGTATTAGGGCCGTTATGGGGCCGGAGCAGCCTGGGTGTGGGCTTAATGAGACCTTTTAAACGACAAAAAACTGCTCAGATGCCCATTTTCTGTCACGGAGGGTGGAAAGAGCCCTGTGAATCATCATTTTAGGGCTGCAGAAGAGGATTTCATCCTTCCCCAGATGCAGTTTTAGGTCTCTCCAGCGTGAGGAAACGCTGCTATTTTTATTTATGCTTTAAAATAATAGTGGGGCCTCGAGGAACGGGGCCATTTTTCACCAACACAACATTTGCAAGTCTTTGCAAATTTGTGAGGCTCCCACAAATCAGTTTTGTGCAGATCTAGGGAGGGAGGCACAAAACCAGCCCCATTTCCTCTACTTTTTCTCCCCACATATTTGGGATTTGCATCCTCAGCGTCCTACCCATGCTCTGGGGTCGTGTTTTGGGGCCAGGAGGCTTTTAGGGTCATGAAGTATTGTTGTGATTTTGGTTTGGAATCCCTGTCCTTGATGTGGGCTGCTGGAATGGCACAGATCAGCCCCCCTGGTGGTTCTGCAGTTTTGAGATGTTCAGGTCTTTGGCGAAAGGGAATTTTCATTTATGAAAAATAAACTATTATGTTGTTTAATTTTCTAATTTTTTATTTTTATTTTTGTAGGTTCTTAAAATTTATTTTTATTTTATTTACTTTTTTTTTCAGTCTGACTTCTCGTTGCTCTCCTGGAATGGCAGCAAACACATAAATGACACACATGACATCATTTCTCACCATATCTGATCTGCTATAAGCTGAAGGAGTCACTAAATAGTAATTCCAGCACTATGGCTTTGACAGGAATGCTTTAGGAGCAAAGACATTTTGGTCCCTCTGTCATTCATAGATGTGAAAATGAAATAAAAATCAAAATTTTGCATAATAAAATAACCCCCAACTATTTTAGGGCACTATTTCTTTTTCCAAAAAAGGGAAATGCATAACAAAATATAGATTTTTAATAAATGTGAATTTAGGTGGGAAAATTAATGTAGCTTGAACTAAAATAATGGAATTCTGGAACCGTTTGGGTTGGAAGGGACCTTAAAGCTCATCTGATTCCAATCTCCAGGGACACCTCACACAATCCTAGGGTGCTCCAACCTGGCCTTGGACACTTCCAGGGATTCAGGAGCATCCAAAGCTTCTTTGGAACACCTGTGCCAAGGCCTCGGCATCCTCTGGGTCAAGAATTAGAGGAGAATCTGTCCCCAAAATGATGGATGGATGGATGATGGATGGATGATGGATGGATGGGGGATGGATGGATGGATGGATGGATGGATGGATGGATGGATGGATGGATGATGGATGGATGGATGATGGATGGATGGGGGATGGATGATGGATGGATGGATGGATGGATGGATGGATGGATGGATGGATGGATGATGGATGGATGATGGATGGATGGATGGATGATGGATGGATGGATGGATGGATGGATGGATGGATGGATGGATGATGGATGGATGATGGATGGATGGGGGATGGATGGATGGATGATGGATGGATGGATGGATGGATGGATGGATGGATGGATGGATGGATGGAAGGTGAACTCCCTGCAGGATGAGATCCAAAGTGCTGCAGCTCCTGGGTGTGTGCCTTGCTCAGCCTCCCCTGATCCAAGGAATAATATAAATATCTGTTCTTGGAAAATAAAAATACCCATTCATCCTGACGAGCTGGAAGAGATTTCCATGCAGCAGTGGCAGTGGGAATGGGGCATTCCCAGGCCTGCATTCCAGGGGCTCTGCACGGGCACTCCGGCATGCTGGTATAGAGGAGAATTCCAGGTGAAATGTTGGTTCCACCCATCTCCACCCTGGAGTTGTACAACAGCCAGGATTTATGGGATCTGGATGTACCAGCACCAACCTTTCCCAATGCATGGATTAGGTGTTCTCATCTCTAGAAGGATGAAACACAGCCTGAGGCTCCCAAGGGCACAGGAGGATCAGTGCAATTCCCGAGGATTTGTGTGGGCAGAGCCGCCCTGGGCTCTGGGACAGCTTTGACAGCAATCCCGCTCTGCGGGGAGGTTCCATCCCCAATCCCACATCCTGGGCCATCCCTGATTTCCCCCACAGGGAATGGGGTTTGCTGCATGCTGGCTGTTCCCTGGGATTTTGGGACAATGGTGAGGATGGATGTGGCTGCAGAAATGAACCTGCAGAAGATTTTGGCTGCAGAAGTGAAAAGAAGGATAGTGAAATGAAGCTGGAGCGCTCAGCCAGGATTTTGTCCCTTTGTAGAGTTCCAGAATAACTGGGGCCCTGTTTGGGTGGAAAAGAGGAAACTGAACCATTTGGAAGCTGGACTAACATTTCAGAAATTATTATCTGATAAAATCAATTAATGGCATTATAAAACTGAATATTAAGTAGTATAATTTATAAAGTTTCCTAAAATCAATGTGCTTTCCCATCTCAGCCAGATGTATGGACATGTGAGCACAGATGAGCTGCTCTGGGATTTTTACATCAGCTGAAACTGGAGAGGGCTGAGAACTCTCATGAAAGAAACCACAGGGAATTTCCATACTTGGGATGTGATTAAAAAAGTGGAGAATCCCTAGGCTGGAGTCAGGCAGGGCCAGGGAAAGTGCAGGAGGTGAAAATGAGCTGGATTTGGGTGTTGGGCACTGAAACAGCTCCCAGGGAATGGGCACGACCCCGAGGCTGCTAGAGCCACAGACAACACTCCCAGGGACAGGGTGGGATTGTTGGGGTGTCTGGGCAGGGCCAGGAGCTGGGATTGATGATCCTTGGGGATATTCCATGATTTTCTGAGTGATTTCCTCACTGCTGTCCCCACAGCTCCTGCCACAGCAAAGGGGCTGTGGCCAGGGGCTGCTAAACCCACAGATGGGGGAGAAAAAATTCCCAGCAGCTTGGAATTTCCCTATTTTCCCTGCATCCAGGCCCCAGAGCTCTTTGCCTAAAGAATTTCAGCGCATTCAGCCCTGGAGGGAGCTTTCCTCAGAGGAGCAGCAGAGCACAGACTTCCCAACATTCCCATGGGAGAGAGGAATGGGGTTATCCTCAAATATTCCCATGGGTGAGGTTATCCTCACCCCAGCCAGCCCCAAAACCCCTGCAGAGCCCAGAGCAGAGCTCTGCATGGGAACAAGAGAGCCAGGATTCCCAGGGGTGCCAGGACATCCGAGGAGTGCCAGGACAGCCCAGGACAAAGCCCTGCACCAGGACAGGGGTGCCACGACACCCCAGGAGTGCCAGGCACTACTGGGAATATCCCTGCCATAGGGGGTTGCCCCCTTCCTCCAGGGATTTGCTCCACACCCACCAGGGCAGGGGAGCCTCTCCCTGCTGGGCCCGTTGGTGTTTCAGTGCTGTCACAGATTTCTGCCCAGTTAATGGGTTTGGGGTTTTGCCCTGTGTGCTGCTGAGCAGATCTTATCCCTGCCAGCAGCTCCATAAACCTTTGTGAGGTTCTGTGGCTCCCATAAACCCAGCAAAGGCTGCTCCCGGGAATCTTGGCACAGCCCTCAGAGCACAGCAAGCTTGAGTTGTGCAAAACCCCAAACACAAACTGATGAAACCTGGCTGCAGCCCAGAGCAAAATCCTATTTCAGCTGCAGTGCTGAGCACAAGAATGAGGCAACCCTGCCCTGGTGACCCCTGGCCCAGCTGCTTCCAGAAGTGTTTTCCCTTCCCTGTCCATAAAATTCCAATGTCTCTGTAGAACCCAGCAGTATTCCTTTGATTTTCATTATTGATAAGGATTTGTGCAGCAGGGAATTTCTTGGGGCCACTGTTGCAAGTGACATCCCAAAAGTGATGCCTGATTCCTTCACCTGAGGTTATTTGCTCTGCTCAGGTGATTTCCCACCTGCAGAAATGGGCTTCAAAATCCAAAGGATGTGGAGCTGTTGGACAAACTCCAGAGGAATCCACGGAGCTGCTGCAGGGCTGGAGCCCCTCTAGAGCCAGGCTGGGAGAGCTGGGGGTGCTCCCCTGGAGAAGAGAAGGCTCCAGGGAGAGCTCAGAGCCGCTCCAGGGAGAGCTCAGAACCCCTCCAGGGCCTGAAGGGGCTCCAGGAGAGCTGAAGAGGGACTGGGGACAAGGCCTGGAGGGACAGGACCCAGGGAATGGCTCCCACTGCCAGAGGGCAGGGATGGATGGGATCTTGGGAACTGGGAATTGTTGCCTAGGAGGATGGGGAGGGGCTGGGCTGGAATTCCCAGAGCAGCTGGGGCTGCCCCTGGATCCCTGGCAGTGCCCAAGGCCAGGCTGGACACTGGGGCTTGGAGCACCTGGGACAGTGGGAGGTGTCCCAGGGGTGGCGCTGAATGGGATTTAGGATCCCTCCCAGCCCAAAACATTCCAATCTGTTCTACTGGGAAAGGAGCCCCTGCTTATTCCATCCCCCAACAGCTGTTTCACTGATGCTGAGCTACCCCTGCATCCACTCCCTGACAATAAACAGGGAATTTCTCACTCTTCTGTACCCATTCAGTCTCCAGAAGTTCCTGGAGCACTTGCAGAGCCAGCACAAATTTATGGGGCAGCCTCACATTGTAAAACCTGTCCAGAATCTTCATCTTTGAACAGCTTTCAGACCACAAGAATTTGAAACCTCGATGTGCAGCTATCAGGACTTTTTCCCCCCCCTTTTTAAAAACTTGTTTGGGCTTCGAGGCATTTTTTGGCCAATTTAAATAGGGAGTTGAAGATAAAATTCCAGCCCAAATATGTTCTGTCTCTCCCTTCCCCAAAATAGGTTGGTTATTCCAAGGGAAACGCTTCATGTTAAAGAAGAGGGGCTGGGGAGGGAAATATTTTTTTTTCCCTGTCCCAGACTAAACACTGGAATTCAGTGAGATTACTCCTACAAAAATTCCTGTAAAGTATTAATATGGAGTGAGAAGAGAATCTCCCAGAGGGTGAAGCACAACCAGGATTTCATCTCTGTGAGGAAAGGGTGTGTTGGAACCATTCCTTTGTGGGGAACATCTTCCTTTGGAGGATTTGCCAGGGATATTTTTATCAAATTTTTAGCAGGAATTTGATCACTTTGGTACAAATATGTTATAGCCATGGGTTGAGGGCTTGTGAGGTCTTTTCCTCCTCCCTGATTTTAATTCAGAGAAAAGGAATTGAGGAAACACTGGAATATGGAAGAACTTAGAGAAAAGTGTTAGATAGGAAAGAGGACAAACTCTGCTCCTGCCCGAGCCCCTTTTGAGCTTTGAAATTCAGTGATGCCAAGAAATTGATGGAAACAGGATTGTGACCCAGCCTTGGAGCTGGGAAAGTGCCCAGGGGTGGTTCCTGTCCTCTTTGAAATCATCCTGGTCCTCAGTGGAGCTGCTGGATGTTCTGGGAGACTCGGGGTTGCTGGTGAAGGTACATCAGGGTAGTTCCTGTTGTTGTGGAATTTTGGGAGCTCAGGGAAATGTTTTCTGCCAGCTCTGGTTCACACCTGGATGTCCTGGGAGCCTCGGGATTGTTGGGATTTGGGGTGGCCAGGAAGGGCTGGTGGTGCCAGGGCAAAGCTTTTGTTGCTTCCTCATCCATGGTGAGCTCTGTGCCCATCCTGCCTTTCTCCAGGTGTGAGCTGAGAGTTCAGGAGGAAAATGTGCACGGGCATTCCACAACCCCTTTCCCAAGAAAACAAATCTTTCCCTGTTCCCTCAATGGCTCTCAGAGCCATTTCCCCCTGGCTGGGATAAGTTCGTGTCCTGGGTTGTAAGATAAGTGTGTGTTCTATCCCATCTGTCAGAGCTGGGGCAGCTCTCTGCTGTCCATTGAGCAGTTTTCTTTATCTCTCCCACAGCCAATCCTCCCTCCAGGAGATCTCTTCTGTTCATGGCCACTGAGTGTCCCTGCATGGCTGAGAAAATTCCATCATCCCATGGGGAGAGGCTCCGCCCAGGGGAGGAGCCAAGCATTCCTACCTGGATACAATCTGACCTTGGCACACCACAGCAGCCTTTGCCCACTGCATTCCCAGAGGAGCAGCTTTCTTCCCCACTGCATTCCCAGAGGAGCAGCTTTCTTCCCCACTGCATTCCCAGAGGAAGCCCAGGCCCACCTCCAGCAGCCCTGGAGCTTCAGAGGAAAACTCCACCCTTGTGCAGGATCCCTGCTCCAGCAGAAGCACAGCTGGCACTGCAGGAGGGCTGAGCCACCATGGGATGGGACTGCTGCCACCAGCCTGACCCACAGGCTGCCAGGGCCTGCTCTGACTCTGGCACTGGTTTGTTTGTGCTATTGCATTTGTATTTTTAATTTCCTAGTAAAGAACTGTTATTCCTATTCCCATATCTTTGCCTGAGAGCCCCTTAATTTCAAAATTACTATAATTCAAATAATTCCGTTTCAAGGGAGGCTCCTGCCTTCCTTAACAAAAGCCTGTCTGTTCAAACCATGACAGTTGGGAAGCACTTTCAAGGGTTCTCTGCTAGGGCACGTCCCATGGAGCAGAGGTGGAGCAGAGCTTTGGACACGTGAGGTCAGTGCTGGAAAAAAATGGATAGAAAGTTGTTTTTCCTGGATTTCCTGCTGTGGGGGTGTTGGTGAAGGTATTTTGGGATAATTCCTGCTACTGTGGAATTTTGGGAGCTCAAGGAAGTGTTTTCTGCCAGCCAAATCCCTTTAATAAACAGAATTTCTCCCTGAGAAATGCTCTGATAAACAAGGCAGGAGGAGGTGCAGCACAGCTTTAAATGATGTTTGTTTTGCCAAACAAATCCCTTCTCTTCCTCAAAAGAAGGGGAAAAAGGAAATTTTATATTTAGATTGTGGTGCAGATGCTTTTCATGAGGGTCCAAGGGGAAGAAAACATAAACTTGACTCTTATTCAGATTTTAAGTCCTGTGAAAAGAAAAAGAAAATAAGAGGGAGGTTTTTGAACAGTACAAACATAACTGAAACCATTCTGTTTCCTGTTGTGTTAAATTCTCCTTGACAGCTGATGGAATGTTAAATACTTATAATAATCTGTCTTGATCTATTAATTGTTCTCTTTTAATTTTAGTTTTTAATGTTTAAATCTCACAGAACTCTGCTCAGGTAATGAACGCTGGATATTCCCTCAAATGCAAACATCACAAGAAAAAATGAGAAGTTATTTGTGTATGAAACACTCAACGTTAATCAAGCCTCAGACTTTTACCCTTTTTGACTCATGTCTGTCCTAAGACTTTAATTATTCATTAACACTTTTAAATTGTGTTTATTGCCTCCTGCTTATTAAAACTGCTGTGAAAATTGAACTGTTATGGAATTGTTGAAACCTCAATCCTGGGTATTCCATGTGCTGCTTCATCCCGGTAATCCCGTACCAGAAAGGATTCTGACTGGCTGTGAGGACGGGATTCCTCTGCCTGTTTAGGGTTCAGATTCCCATATGTAGGAAATCAGCTGGGCCCTTCCTGGGGTGCTGAACTCTGCTGTGGTGTTTGCTCTCCTTCCTTGCCATCCTTTTTGGCTTGTTTGATTTGCTGAAAGCAGAGGAGCAAACTTTGAATATTCATGTGCAAAGTTAAACATCCTCAAGTTGAACCTCAAGCAGCTGCTGAAGGTTCTCAGGCCTGAGGAAGGTCCAGGAGGAAAGAGGCTCCACCCTGTCCATGGATACATCAGGATGAATTTAGGGACATAGCAGGTGGCTTTGTGACAGAAGGACAGCTGGAATTGGTGACCTCAGAGGTCTTTTCCAACCTGAATTATTCCATGATTCCATAATTCCAGGATTCCAGGATTCCATGGTTCCAGGATTCCATAATTCCATAATTCCATTATTCCATAATTCCAGGATTCCAGAATTCTGTGATTTTGTGATTCCGTGATTCCATAATTCCATGATTCTGTGATTCCAGGATTCCATGATTCTGAGAGCTGGGCTGTGCAGTTGATGTCAATGGTGTGAGAGGGATGAGTGTGACGTTGGCATCTCCACCCTGCTGGGGTGGTCCCTGCGGGTGTGGGGTCACCCCCAGCAGTGGGGACATCACGGCTGCTGGGCCATGTCTGTCCCCAGGAGTGGGGGCTGGGTGGGCTCTAAGGTCCCTTTCCACCCAAACCATTCTGGGATTCTATAATTGACATTGCCAAGGTCCCAGCATCACAGAGAAAGCTGAGATGGGAGGGACCTGCCGGATGACCCAGTCCAACCCCAGGCCCTGCCCAGACTCCAAACAACCCCACCGTGGGCATCCCTGGAGCTCTGGCAGCCTCGGGGCCGTGCCCATTCCCTGGGGAGCCTGGGCAGTGCCCAGCACCCTCTGGGGGAAGAACCTTGCCCTGAGCTCCAGCCTGACCTGCCCTGGCCCAGCTCCAGCTGTTCCCTGGCTGCTGTCCCTGCTCAGTCCCTGCCCCTGCTCTTCCCCTCTGTCCCAGACTGAAAGGCAAGCTGTATTCTATTACCACCTGTGTGGCAGTTGTCTTCTGTTAATTGGGCAGTTTTCCTTATCTCTTCCACACCCAGTCCTCCCTCAGGGGAGACATTTGCTGATAACAGGCTACTGAATGTCACTGTGTGACTGATAAAAGTTACAGCATCCCATTGTGAGATGCTCTGCCCAGAGGGAGGAGCCAAGCATTCCTAACTGGATATAATCTGGGTTTTTGGGACACCAGACTCAGGCTTTTCTGCTGGATTTCCAGGAGGACTGCAGCCATTCCAATTTGGACTGCTACCAACATCCTGACCAAAAAGGGTGTCAGGTTGTAGTCTTACTCTGTTGGTGTTTTTCCATTTGTATTATTGCATGTATTTTTTTTCTTTTTCCCTTTTCCTAATACATTGTATTTCTGACTTCTGTTTTGTTTTGAAACCAGAACACTCTCACAAAAAGTTGTGACTGTGACTCTGATGAGTCTCCCCTCGGCCTCCTCTGCTCCAGCTGAACATTCCAAGCACCCTCAGCCTCTCCTCACCCACCTTCTCCTCAAGACCCTTCCCCATCCTCACATCCTCCTTTTGATGCCACCCCATCCCAAATCCCTGTCACGAGAAGAAATGATAACGGCCATTCCTGGCTTCTCACATAACCAAAAATTGATGTTAAAAAGAAATTTCCTTCTCCCCACTGATCTTTGTCCCAAAATTTCCTCTTTCCCATGCTCTGTAATCAGATCAGAGCCATTTTCCGATGCCATTACTTCTAATCTTTGCTTTGTACTCAAGTCTGATTAAACACAACCCCTGCTCATCTTTTGTAAAGTCAAACCAGGTGACATCTGTGGGTTCCTCCTGGTTTTCCCCTCTATCCCATCCTCCTCTGTGGGATTCCAGAGCCTGGCTGGAACCTGCTTTGCCCTGGGGTGCTGGGAAGCTTAAATGATAAATGACTGAATTTTATCTTTGCAAAATTATTCTCCTCATTTAACACACAAAGGTATTTGCCCCCAGGGCCCCAGCCCCTGCTGAGGGATAAATTCCAAGGAATAAATGTTGCCCAAGTGCTGGATTTCTGTTTTTCCTGTTGGGATATAAACCAAAATCAGACTTTCACAAAATAATCTGTTAATTTTAAAGACCACTTGGCTCTTTTCTCAAAAGGGTCATTTCAGAGGGAATTTCAGACTTGAACTGGCTGATTCCTTATTTTCCAATATTTCTGTGGGATGGATAGTCCTGGATATTGAAGTGTTGCACTGCCATGGGGCAGCAGGAACTCTGAGCTGAATTTGTCTCTGAAGAATTCCAGTCCTTACCAGGAAATGGGAACAGCAGAAACATGTGGAATATTCCATAAAGAAAATGTGGAATATTTTCCTGACCAGGCCACTTTACTCTGGTGACATTTCAACCCCTGCCTGCTGTGATGATTTTCAATCTCTGGATCTGTTGTGTCTGGATACCTAGGAGCTGAAATGTTCCTTAGTTCCTCTCCTAGGAGGGATTTTTGGATTTGCTGTGAATTTATTGACTCCGCTCTCTGGCTGGGAGGGCTCTGCTTCATGTCTGCAGCCACAGATTGGCAGGGAAGGCACTGCTACTGAGGTTCCCCCAAGTTCCCCATCCCAGAAAAGGATCTGGATTTATCCAGCACCCCCTGGAATTCCTGGGGGAAAGCAGAGCAGCAGCTCCAGAGTTCATTAGAACTCATTTTTGGGAGATTAACAGAAAAATGGAAATCCCAGGGCCTGCTCCCACTCTTTGTGGAGCTCACTCTGTGTTTATCTCATCCCTAAGAAAATACAAAATTCCTAATGCTAGCCCAGCTCAGGTGTTTTCCTCTAAATCCATTTTGAGGCAAACCAGACAAGGAGAAACCAGTGATTTCCCTCAAGGAATTTGAAAGGACTGATTCCGTGAATTTTCAGCGCCTTGTGCTGAGATGAAGAGGCCACCCCAGGGACACCAGGTCTACCCAGGGAATGGCAAGTTAAATTCTCACTGTTCCTGCATTAATCAGAGTTTGGGAATGGCTGTTCCAAATAAAAATGTTTCCCTGTGGCTCAAGTGTGGGCAGAGCTCGCCGGGAGCCCCAGGCTGGCAGGGTGAAATCAGGATTTTTGCTGTGGGCAGGAGGAATTTTTTGCAGCTGGCTGTGAAATTCTTGGTCCAAGCCTGAGCAGCTCTGGCCTGGAGGAGAGAGTGGCAAGGGGTAAATGCAAATTCCAGCAGCTGGATCAGCTTCCCTTCTCCCTTGCCAGGTTGGGGCAATTACATCTGATTATAAACAGCCTTTTCCTGAGCAGGAGCAGCACTGAGCTCCAGGGAAAAGAGGAATTAAAAATATCGGTTTGGGCTGAGTTTGCCCTGGTTCTGGAAGAAATGAGCTCCCAAGTGTTGCAGGAGTGGGCAGGAGGTGACAACACAGCAGATGCCCGAGGTGTCACAAGGAGATGTGCTCAGTTCTCACCATTCTGCTCCTCCCGGAGCTAAACACATCCCTTACCTCAGATGCCCTTTGCAGGAGGCTGCATCATTTGCATTTTGATGCTCTGGCATTTTCAAAACCACCGAGACATCAGAATTTTTATCGCCTTCAACAACTGCGTTGCCACGGGCAACGCTCGGGAATCTGTTCCTGAGCATCGAGCCCGGCTTGCAGCAGAGGGCGGTGTTAGAGTGGGAAAAATGCATAATTATAGAAAAATCTCGCTTGAACCTTGGGCAAAATTCGGGGTCTGAGTCTGTTGTGGCCACGGGAATGGTACCAATCCACTCCAGTCCGTTTGCAAATTCCTTTGTGTGCTGCTCATGTGTTTGAGCTTTTACTGGATAATCCCTGTCCCAAAGGATTTGGGATTTAAAAACCTTCCTCTTCAGACATTGCTGCTGTCCTGCTCGATCCCAGACCTCCCTGGCCCCAGTTCCAGGGATGCTGCTCTGCTCTGAGAGGAAAACTTCCCAAAGAAACACTATTAAATATTTGGTGTGGCTGTTTCAAGGGGAAAAGTGAAACGCTGTGATTCCTGACTTCATTTCCTGGGATGAACTTTCCCAGAGTGGGTCATCTGTGCTTCGATGGTTTCCTGTCAGCACAGACAGAAAAGAGATTTAATTTTTGGTGTCCTTTTGAACTTTTACAAGTGAGAACAAGACAATTGTGCTGCCTTGGGGGAATCCCTGAGTCCTGCTCTGGCTCTTGCCAACCTTCGGGGAAACCTGGACATTTTTATGTGTTTTAGTTTATTCCCATCATCTCTGTAAGGATGGAGCTGATTGTTCCTGATGTTTAAGGATTTTTTTTTAATTTTTTTTTTTTTTGTGGAGGGAAGTGGGGTGATGGCTGTGAGGGTTGGTGGAGGCTCTGCTGGATATTTCCCCATTGTCTCTCCCTGGGAAGGGAGGCAGAAGCCAGACTCAAATTTGATGTTTCTGCATTGAACAGGAAATTCTCTGACAAATCAGACAGGAAAATAACACGTTGCAAGAAATAGTGCAGCCACTGGTGGGCTGCTGCTGTCCCTATTTAACTTCTTAGCACTTTTCCCTTGTTGATTTTTTTTCCTTTTTGGCTGGGCTTTGTAAAAGGAAAAAAAAAAAAAATCTTGCCTTTTCCCGAGGAAAAGCAGCAGGAGAGAGCAGCCCAGGGCTCGGTGCAAAGCTCCCTTTGTCCCACAGCCACTTCAGGCTGTGTTTTGTGGAGAATTAATTACACAAAGTCTCTTAATAAGAGGAAAGGCTCAGCCTCCTGCACCTGATGTGGAGCTGTTAGGCTGGGTTTCAGCTGGGGGCTGCTGCTGGCTGTGGGGGAGCTCATCTGGATTTTGTGGCATCATTTCAACACCAGCCCTGCCCCTATCCCTGCCCCAAACGCATGGGATGGGGCCCTGACAGAGGACCTAGAGGGTCTGTCTTGGGAATTTTCCAGAGGAAAAGCAGCAGGAGGGAGCATCCCAAGGCTCAGTACAAACCTTCCCCGTCCCACAGTCACTTCAGGCAGGGTTTTATGAACACTTAATTACATGAAATCTCTTAATAAGAGGAAAGGCTCAGCCTCCTGCACCTGATGTGCTGCTCTCAGGCTGTTTTAGCTGGGGGCTGATGTGGGGGAGCTCATCTGGATTTTGTGGCATCATCTCAGCACCAACCCTGCCCCTGTCCCTGTCCCCAAATCCATGGAATGGGGCCCTGAGAGAGCACACAGAGGTTTTGCCTTGGGGCTTTTCCAAACCTGACCCTTTTCTAACCCTAACCCACTTCAGGCTGTGTTTTATGGACATTTAATTACACAAAATCTCTTAATAAGAGGAAAGGCTCAGCCTGATGTGCTGCTTTCAGCCTCCTGCACCTGATGTGGAGCTCTCAGGCTGTTTCAACTGGGAGCTTGTGAGAAATGGAAAAACAGAAACTTCCATAGACACTGAAGGGTTTGATCTGCAGCCTTGGAAGAAACTTGGATTGATGTAAAAATAAACTACACAGACATTAAGCAGAAAAACCATAAACTTATGTTTCTATAGTAGTAAGTAAGAATATGCCTTAAATAAGTGAGAAACTGTATTGGTAAAATGGTGAGAGGTTTATAATGTAGGGGTGTGGTTGTACGAAATAAACCAGTAGTTTAGAAGTTATAATAGAAGCATTTGTGTGTAGATGTGACAGTAGCCCATTAGATAAAAGTATCCTCAGTGCAGTAGAAATAAGTAAATGTGATAGGTCAGAAAAGCAAAATAAACTTTGTGAACTTTGTGGCAACTGTCCATTGGATTAGAAAGTTCTATATTGCCTTGTAACGAGGAACTTGTGACTATTTTGAGCTAAGGCCACTGCTTGCTCTCTTAAACCTCACAGCCTTTGAGATTGATGTTTATCTGAGCAATAAATTGTTTTTAGCCTGACTGTCATCCCATTCCTTCAGTTAAACAGCAATAATAATAGGGGCTGATGTGGGGAAGTTCCTCTGGATTTGTGGCATCATTTCAGCACCAACCATGTCCCTGTCCCTGTCCCTGCCCCATCCCTGCCCCTGCCTGCCCCATCCCTGTCTATGTCCCTGCCGCATCCCTGTCCCTGTCCCTGTCCAAGCCCCTGCCCCATCCCTGTCCCTGTCTCTGCCCCTTTTCCTGCCCCTGCTCCTATCCCTGTCTCTGCCCCCATCCCTGTCCTGTCCCTGTCCCTATCCCTGTCTCTGCCCCCATCCCTGTCCTGTCCCTGTCCCTATCCCTGTCTCTGCCCCCATCCCTGCCCCTGTCCCTGTCCCTTATCCCTGTGTGTGTCTGTGTCCCTTATCCCTGTCCCTATCCCTGTCTCTGCCCCCATCCCTGCCCCTGTCCCTGTCCCTTATCCCTGTGTGTGTCTGTGTCCCTTATCTCTGCCCCTATCCCTGTCTCTGCCCCCATCCCTGTCCTGTCCTGTCCCTATCCCTGTCTCTGCCCCTATCCCTGCCCCTGTCCCTGTCCCTTATCCCTGTGTGTGTCTGTGTCCCTTATCTCTGCCCCTATCCCTGTCTCTGCCCCCATCCCTGTCCTGTCCCTGCCCCTATCCCTGTCTCTGCCCCATCCCTGCCCCTGTCCCTTATCCCTGTGTGTGTCTGTGTCCCTTATCCCTGCCCCATCCCTGTCTCTGCCCTCGTCCCTGCCCCATCCCTGTCCCTATCTCTGTCCCTGTCCCTGTGCATGTCCCTGCCCCTATCCCTGTCCCTTTGTCCCTTTCCCTGTCCCTGTCCCTGTGCATGTCCCTCTCCCTATCCCTATCCCTGCCCTGCTCCATCCCTGTCCCTATCACTGTCCCTGTCCCTTTCTCTGTCCCTGTCCCTTATCCTTGCCCCGTCCCTGTCCCTTATCCCTGTCCCTGTCCCAAACCCAGGGCTGGCTCCCTCAGAGAGCCCCTGAGGTGCTGCCTTGGGACTATGTGCAGCAAATTCAGGATCTTTGGTTACCTGCCGCAGCCAGGTGAGCTCCTGGGGTGTTTTTTTTGCTGTGTAAACACCTTAAATAACTTCCAGAAACCCTCCTGGTCCTGTGGTGTTTGGGGTTTAAATAAACGGCCCTGCTTTAAATAACCCACCCTGATGGGGTGGGGAGAAGTGCCAGGAAACCAAACCCTCCTGAGGATAAGGAGGGGGAAAACACCAGGGAGAAAAGGGAATATAAGCAGGAATTAAAGCCCTGAATGGTCCATAAATAGCAACAAATTTAGAGCAGAGGGTCTATTTACAGCCCCTAATCCTCCAATGTTTAAGCACTTTTCAAATAACACACACACAAAAAAAAATATGTATCTTAATATATTTTTGTATATTTTTATATATAATATATATTATGTATTTATCTATATTTATTATATGTATCTATTAAATAAAAATATATAACATTCATATATTTTATCTAGCTTATATATTATATATCTGTATTTTAATACATTTATGTATTTTATATATTTTAAATTATATAAGCATATATTTTCTATATCTTGATATGTACTATATATTATACATTATATGTATATGTATAATATTATGTATTATATATATAATACATAATGTATAATAGACATTATATATTATATAATACATTATATATTTTATAATGTATAATAATATATTTCTATATTATATTATATTATATTATATTATATTATATTATATTATATTATATTATTATACAATATATTATATAATAATATATTGTATAATAATATATTATATAACACATAAGACATATATTATACATTATAATATATGTATATGTATAATATATAATGTATATAATATATAATGTATAATCTATATTATACATTATATATTTATCAATCATATAAAAATGTGTCATATTCATATATTTTGTATATTTTATATAGTATCTATTTATATTTTTAATACAATTTATAATATAATTTATATATCTTATATATATATAATTTATATATTACCTATTTCTATATTTTAATACAATTTATATAATTCATATTTATATATTTCAATATATGTATATGTTTCATAGATATTGATATGTTTTATTTTATATATTTTTTTATATTTATATATTTTTTATATTGATATATTTATATATTTTTATGCACTGGTATATTTTATATATATTGATATATTTTTTATACATTGATATATTTTATATGTATTGATACGTTTTATACCTCCAGCTTCTGATCTGCTGTTAGCTCTTGGTGATGGGGTACCAAGGGATCCCCTGCAGGAGCAGTGACACTTTGGGCTCCTTTCCAGCCTGGCTGTCCAGACTGAAAGGTAAGATGTATCCATTTCCCATCCATGGCAGTTGTCTTCTGTTAATTGGCAGTTTTCCTTATCACTTCCACAACCAATCCTCCCTCGGGGGAGACCTCTGCTGATAACGGGCTATTGAATGTCACTGCAGGACTGATAACAACGATAACATCCCATTGTGAGATGCTCCGCCCAGAGGGAGGAGCCAAGCATTCCTACCTGGATATAATCTTGAGTTTCTGGAACACCAGCACAGCTTTTCCTGCACTGGTTTCCCAGAGGAACAGCTGCCTCTTCCACTGTAGGAAGACTGCACCCTTTCCTACAGGATCCCTGCTCCAACAGAACCACACCTGACACTTCAGGAGGGCTGCAGCCAGAATTTCCAATTGGACTGCTGCCAACACCCTGTCCAACAGGGTGTTGGGTTGTATTCTGACTCTGTCAGTGTTCTTTTGGTTCACTGCATTGTTTATTTTGTCTTTTTATTTTCTTCCCTAGTAAAAAACTGTTATCCCTGCTCCCATATTTTTGCCTGAGAGCCCCCTTAATTTCAAATTTATAACAATTTGGGGGAAGGGGTCTACATTTTTCCATTTCACGGGAGGCTCCTGTCTTCCTTAGCAGACACCTGTATTTCCAAACCAAGACACTGACCTATTCCGTGATCCTGAGAAATCCAGAGGGATTCCAGAGGGATTTCAGCCCTTCCAGCCCAGCCACCACCCCTCCATCCCCATCTGGGATCTCCCACCAGCAGCACTAAAATCCACATTTTCCCAAGAGTTAGGCATGATTTTAAAGAGGTTTTCTCGCAGATTTTGTGGGGTCAAGCCCCTGTGTGGGTGAGCAGGTGGAGGAATGCATTAACTCATCCCCTGGAAGCCGAGCTGTCAGCATTGATCTGAGCAGGCAGCTCATGGAAATGTTGTTTTTTTCCCCCTGTTTTAAATCTCTCATCTCTCAGATCAACATAAAACTTGCAAATCTCCTGGCACTGGAGCAGACGGAGGGGGGAGGAATTTGAGTTAAAAAGGCAATTTTCCCACATTCCAATTCTCAGCACTCTGTGTTTAAATGCTGGATTTGCTTAGAGTCACACAAAGAAACAGCTAAAATCACCCCAAATAAATAACAATAATTGCCAAACCCTCCAGTTTTGCAGTTTACTCAACAGATGCTCCAGGTAACTCAATTTAGTGGCTCCAAAGGGTGGAAGGGATTAATGCAGCTGCAGATTTAGCACAGTAGGGCCACCATAAAAACCCAATTTCTGCTCATGGATATTCTAATCAGACCTTTTTCCCTGATAATTCAGCCACTTCACTGTTCCTACCATTATTTATTAATGGGCCAGCAGGAAAATTGTTCTTTGATTCAAACAGCAAGGAAATGGTGCAAGGAGGAATGAATCACTCAGGATTTGCTCAACCCTTTTGCTGTTTCTATACAACTGCCAATAAAGCCTCACTTTAAGGGATTTTCCTAAGATTCTAGGGACTTTCCTGGACTGAGTTCTGGGATTTTGCTGCCACAACTCAAATTTCAGCCGTTCGTTCCTCCCTTCCTCTGCTCCAGTGAGAGGATCACTCTAAAACCTCAATGATGATATTTAAAAAAAACACACCAAAAAGTCAAATTTCCTACACAAAATTTATTTTTGAGCCGTTCAAATTAGACCTGGCTTTAATTCATTTGTATTTGCACAGAGCTGGGATTGCCTCACATATTTAGAATCTAATTTAATGTAGATTATATTCATTATATTATATAGGGACATGGCCAAAGAGACCTGGTAGGGTTTCCATCTTGTAAAATCCCTTTCCAGGATTCTCCTCTGGCATCTGGGGCAGATGAAAAAACACCAAAAAAAGTGTCAAATTCACTGCTGGGGCTGTCACAAAAGCTCTTAAATAACTCAAGTTATTTAGGTGGAAAGTCTCCACCTATGACCTGGGCTGCCACAGTTTCACATCACCCAAAAACGAGGAGGTTTTGCCCAGATTTTCGGGATTTTACACTTATATTAAATGATAAGGGAAGGGAAGGGAAGGGAAGGGAAGGGATGGGAAGGGAAGGGAAGGGAAGGGAAGGGAAGGGAAGGGAAGGGAAGGGAAGGAAGAGAGAAGGGAAGAGAGAAGGGAAGAGAGAAGGGAAGAGAGAAGGGAAGAGAGAAGGGAAGAGAGAAGGGAAGAGAGAAGGGAAGAGAGAAGGGAAGAGAGAAGGGAAGAGAGAAGGGAAGAGAGAAGGGAAGAGAGAAGGGAAGAGAGAAGGGAAGAGAGAAGGGAAGAGAGAAGGGAAGAGAGAAGAGAGAAGAGAGAAGAGAAGAGAAGAGAAGAGAAGAGAAGAGAAGAGAAGAGAAGAGAAGAGAAGAGAAGAGAAGAGAAGAGAAGAGAAGAGGAGTCCTGGAGGATTTTAGTGGGAGCCTGCATGGCCAGAAGGAAATCCAATATTAATTAACACTTCCTTGTTTAGAAGCATTTTGGGAAGAAAAGGCAATAAATGAAGATGATCAACCAGGACCTGGTTGGATGATAATTTGTACGGAAGATCATCCTGAGGTCACCCCACAAAAACATCTCTATCCTGACCATCAGGGGCTGGTCCATGGTGGGAAGGGCTGGAAAATGGAAATTCTGATACTTTCAGGTCTCCCAGACAGCAAAACCATCCCAAATACTTTTTATTTTCCTGATCAGGAGCATCAGAGACCCTCAGGGACACAAGCACTGCCAGGTACCACCAGAATGGGCTGGCAGCTGGTGGCTCCTCTCTCATTTCAGAGCAGAAGGGAGGAGAAATAACCACAAAAACCCTCAGAGACAAAGAAAAACTCTCACTGGGGACAGAGCTATGGAGCATCCAGGAAAACACCGAATAAAGTCACACCTTGGACATGGGGAGGTGAGGGGACATCAGGGAAAACCATCTCAGGCTTCAGATGGGACCTAGACAAGGACAGGGCTCTGCTGTCCCCATGCCCCAGGACCAGGACCTGACACAAAAAATATAGAAAGATAAATACAATATAGAAATATATATAAAATATTAAAATATATTAAAAAACTAGAAATATATATATAAATATGGTATATAAATATATAATAAACATATGTATGAAATATGGAAATGTATAATATATAAAATATAAAAATACAAAATATATAATATAAAAATATAATATATAATATATAAAATAAATCTATTATATATAAATTATGGAAATATATAAAATATGAAATATAAATACATAACAAATATATAACTATATATAATATAATATAATATAATATAACATAACTCCTTTGCAGCAGCAGTTATTTAAAGAATAGTGATTAGAAAGTCATAAATACCTATTAAAACATGATTCCATCTCCCCCAAAAGATAATCTAATTCAAACCAGCAAGAAAATCTGGCCCTCTCAACGTGCACCTGAACTTGGAGACATTTCCTGGAATATCCCAGTCCAGGCTCTCTCTGGCCATTCCTGAGCTGGGCCTGGGGTGGGAATTCCTGGAATGCTTTGGGCAGTTTTTTACCTGTTTCTCTCTGTCCTGGTCCTTTTTGGGCTGAGGTCACTGCAGGGTCTGTCCCACCCTCCTGCTCCACCCTTCCTCCTCTCCCTGCTCTCTCCTCCTCATCCTCACCACGGAGAAGGTCCCAGAACCTGGCATTATTTTTTTGTTCAACATTCCCAGACATTCAGGCACGTAGGGAGATCATCCTGCAGAAAACCAGGATTTGTTTTTACCTCTAGCACGTGCCCTGCAAGGAACCAGAACCCAGTGAGGAACCAGAACCCAGAGCAAGGAACCAGAACCCAGAGCGAGGAACCAGAACCCAGTGAGGATCCAGAACCCAGAATGAGGAACCAGAATGCAGAGTGAGGAACCAGAACCCAGAGCGAGGAACCAGAACCCAGAGCAAGGAACCAGAACCCAGTGAGGAACCAGAACCCAGAGCGAGGAACCAGAACCCAGCGAGGAACCAGAACCCAGAATGAGGAACCAGAATGCAGAGTGAGGAACCAGAATCCAGAGCGAGGAACCAGAACCCAGAGCAAGGAACCAGAACCCAGCGAGGAACCAGAACCCAGAATGAGGAACCAGAGAACCCAGTGAGGAACCAGAACCCAGTGAGGAACCAGAACCCAGAGCGAGGAACCAGAACCCAGTGAGGAACCAGAATGCAGAATGAGGAACCAGAATGCAGAGTGAGGAACCAGAACCCAGAGCGAGGAACCAGAACCTAGAGCAAGGAACCAGAACCCAGTGAGGAACCAGAACCCAGTGAGGAACCAGAACCCAGAGCGAGGAACCAGAACCCAGAGCGTTTCCTGACTCAGGACTGGGAATCCCAGAGCATCCTTTCCAGCTTAATGATTCCAGGATTTTCTGGTTTTGAGAATTCAAAAAT
Source organism: Anomalospiza imberbis (assembly GCF_031753505.1). Classification (NCBI taxonomy): domain Eukaryota; kingdom Metazoa; phylum Chordata; class Aves; order Passeriformes; family Viduidae; genus Anomalospiza; species Anomalospiza imberbis. The sequence goes on from NC_089705.1 coordinate 1,471,329, forward strand.
GGGAGATTTTCAAAATAAGCAGCAAAGTGTGGGGTAATTTTTGTGTCTGAAACTTCAGCCATGATGTTTGCACCAATATTAAGTAAAACATTTATACTGATGTTAATTATAACATTTATACCAATATTAAACATAACATTTATAGCAATATTGAATATAACATACCAATATTAAATATAACATACCAATAATAAATATAACATTTATATAAAAATTAAATGTAACACACTAATATTAAATATAGCATTTATCCCAATAATAAATATAACACATCAATATTAACAATAACATTTATACAAATATTAATTATACTATTTACACAATATTAAATGTTATATTTGTACCAATTTAAATATAACAGTTACAAAAATATTTACTATTACATGTATTAATATTATTCATATTATTTATAATTACCAATATTAATTATAGCATTTATCCCAACATGAAATATAAGATTTACACCAATATTAAATGTAACACACCAGTATTCAATGTAACATTTATATCAATATTAAATATAACATTTATACCAGTATTAATTATACCATTTACACCAATATTAATGACACCATTTATACCAATTTTAATTACACCAATATTAAATATAACAATTATACCAATATTAAAATAGAAATAGAAAAACCTTGGTTGTCCAAACAACATAAAATAATAATTGCTACAGTGATTTATTATTTTTATTCTTGTCTGTAGGAACAGTGGGAATAAGCACTGTGTGTTGCTAAAATTTCCCTGCCTCTCTTTCCCTCATCCCAAAATTGTCCCAAAATTGTCCCAAGATCGTCCCAAAATCATCCCAAAATCTGAATTTCTGCCTTTCAGTGTTTTAGCTTTTGCCCTGGGAGGGATTTTCTGCTTTAGCAAAATTGTTTTTCCAGAGGCAGGAAGTTTTGGGGTCACCCTCTTCTCCCAGGATTCAGGAAAAATTCCTTTACTGAACCCAGCCGTGATGGCCTCACACTCCCGGCCTTTTCCATGCTTTGGGAATGATTTTTGGGGTAGGATTTGCCCATCCACTCCTCAAACTTTGCTTTTCCCTCCCTTTGCTTGTGTGCTCCGTACACAAGCAATTCCCCGGGGTTTGCACACCTGGTTTGGGGTCGGTTCCATCTGGAAGAGAATTGGGATTGGAAAATCCTCGTTTGCATTGGAAACATTGATAATTAAAACATTTAGCCATTCAAAAAGCAAACAGAGATAAAAATCCACATTTTAACCCTGCTTTTCACCTTATAAACCCATATTTTAACTCTTTTCACCTCTTAAAAATCCATATTTCAAGTCTGCTTTCACCTCTTACAAATCCACATTTAACTCTGATTTTCACCTCTTAAAAATGCATATTTTAACTCTGCTTTCACCTGTTATAATCCCATATTTTAACTCTGCTTTTCACCTCTTATAAACCCACATTTAACTCTGCTTTTCAGCTCTTAAAAATCCATATTTTAACTCTGCTTTCACCTGTTATAATACCATATTTTAACTCTGCTTTTCACCTCTCAAAAATCCATATTTTAACTCTGTTTTCACCTTACAAATCCATATTTAACCCTGCTTTTCACCTGTTATAAACCCACATTTAACTCTGTTTTCACCTTTACAAACCACATTTTAACCCTGCTTTTCACCACTTACAACCACGTTTTAACTCTGTTTTCACCTCTTATAAACCACATTTTAACTCTGTTTTCAGCTCTGTTGGAGGCACTTTCCAGCCCCTGTGATCCCACCACATGTCAGGACAAAACAGAGCCTTGGGGTCCCCACTCCTGCAATTCCAGGCAGCAAAAACAAGAAGGAACTCAGAGACTCTGAGCTTCTCCTCCTGGATATCCAGGTATATTTATTCCTTAAATAAATATAAAAATACAGACTAGGAAAAACAAAACAAAACAAAACAAAACAAACAAACAAAAAAAACCCCATCAAAACCAGGAAAAAAAAAACCACAAAAAACCCCAAAAACCCAACAAAAAAAACCACACACACACAAAAAAAAACCCAAAAAAAAAAAAAAAAAAAAAAAAAAAAAAACCCAACAACAAAAACCCCCCAAACCCTCCAAAATCAAAAAAGCCTAAAAGCCAAAAATTCTATATAATAAATCATGCTTGATCACTGCTTGGATTTGGTGCTGTGAGATGCTGGAATTGGGCAGGTGATTGTGGAAATTTGGGTATGTCCAGGTAAATATAAAAAAGTGGGCACATCCAATTAAGTACAAACATTTGGGCACATCCAGGTAAATACAGAAATTTGGGCATGTCCAGCTAAATTCAGGAATTTGGGCATGCCCAGATAAATACAGAAATTTGGGCATATCCAGGTAAATACAGAAATTTGGGCATGTCCAGCTAAATTCAGAAATTTGGGCATGTCCAGATAAATACAGAAATTTGGGCACATCCAGGTAAATGCAGAAATTTGGCATGTCCAGGTAAATATATAAATGTGGGCACATCCAGGTAAACACAGAAATTTGGGCATGTCCAGCTAAATATAAAAATGTGTGCACATCCAGGTAAATACAGAAATTTGGCATGTCCAGGTAAATATAAAAATGTGGGCACGTCCATCCTGGGAGTTTCCCTTTTCCAGCCCCTCTCTGCCTGATCCCCTCGGTGCCAGAGCCGCCACCTCCCTCAGCTGCAGCTCCCAGCTGTCCTCACTCAACATCTCATTATTTGCCATCCTCGAGTCCAAATTTTCTCTTTCCCCACATCAGGAATTTTAATCTGGAAAGGTTGGAGCAGCAGGAGTTGTCCCCGCTGTGCCACCTCTCCCTGGTTTTTCCCCCTTAGCTGGGGGAAGTTTTGCTGTTCAGCCACAAAACCCCTTCCTCTGATCCCTTAAAATTGCTTTTTTCCTCTCCTGATTTTTGGCTTTAGCTTCCTCCATCTCCTTTTCCAGGTGAGCCACGGTTGGTTAAACTTCCCTGCATGCCCAGAACACCAAATCTCTCTGAAAAATTGCTCTTAATTCAGATTTCCACGAGTTTAGGAGCGCTGCCTGCAAATATCCGGGCAGGCTTTGAACATTTCTCCTCTATTTTAACCCGCACCATAAAAAAAAAAAAAAAAAAAGAAAAAAAAAAAAAAAAAAAAGGAAAAAAACCCAAATAAGCTGTGCTGGCAGCGCTGAAGTCTTCGCCAGTATCATGTAGGGCTTTGTGCTGCGCTTTGTGAGGCATAATTAGCACTTGGAATGTGCACACATCAGATGGCGGTGGAACGGGAGAGTTCCTTTAACCCCTGAGCCTCCGCAGCGCATCCCGCGTGTCCTGGGATGACACCGGGGAAGCGGCGCGAGAATTCCCGGAGCCTTCGGGCCTCCCAGTCCAAAGCGCCAGGTCCGTGCTCAGTGCTCTGTGTGTGGAGCAGGCGGTGGCAAGAGTGGGTTTTGGTTTTATATTCATTTTTAAAGTATATTATTAATTTTATGCTTTTATTCTAATTCCAGCATTGAGTATCTTTGTTTAAAATGTCTTTGTGCACCTCTAAACATTTTTGCATTAATTCCAGTATTAAATCTCTTTTTTTAAATTGTCTTTGTGCACCTCTAAACATTTTTACGTTTATTTCAGTATTAGTTCTCTTTTTTCAATGTCTTTATGCATCTCTAAATGTTTTTACATTTATTCCAGCATTCCATCTTTTTTCAATGTCTTTATGCAATGTCTAAACACTTTTACATTAATTCCAATCTTAAATCCCTTTTTTTTCGTAAATCTTTGTGCAGATCTAAACATTTTTACATTAATTCCAGTATTAAATATCTTTTTTTTTTTTTAATTGTCTTTGTGCTCTTCTAGAGATGGGACAGGGAGTTTAAATCTCCTGGTGTGGTGATGGAAATTGCTGCTTCTCTGCTGAATTCAGGATTTTCCTGAGTAGGAAAAAAAAACCCTCTGGATATTCCAGTTAATTCCCTTCAGGGTTTTACACTGGTATTTAAACCCCACTTTGCTCAAAATCCCATGGGAATTGCTCTGCTCCTTCCACAGGGCAGGGCTCGGCCTTTGGCACATCTCTGGCATCCCTCGCTCACCCACAAGGCATTCCCAGAAGGAAACATTTCTGGGAATGCCAGGAAGGGATCTGGCCCTGAGCTGGGCCCTGCTGGACATTGGGTTTTCCCGGGTGTCGGGTTTTCCTGGGTTTTGGGTTTTCCTGGATGCTTGGTTTTCCTGGGTTTTGGGTTTTCCTGGACATTGGGTTTTCCAGGGTGTTTGGTTTTCCAGGGTGTTCGATTTTCCTGGGCGTTGGATTTCCCTGGGCATTAGATTTTCCTAGATATTTTCCTGGGTATTTGGTTTTCCTGGATGTTGGGTTTTCCTGGATATTTGTTTTTCCTGATTATTGGGTTTTCCTGGATATTGGGTTTTCCAGGGTGTTTGGTTTTCCAGGGTGTTCGGTTTTCCTGGGCATTGGGTTTTCCTTGCTGTGGAAAACCCTTTGCTGTGTTTATGGAGTAATCACCATGATGATTTAGCCAAAAGCTGAAAGTTCATTCCTTGCCCCAGACTTTGATTCCGCTCTGGATGTCCTGGCTTGTCCAGGATGTGCCCAAATCCCGGGGAAGCCCTGGCTGGGATGAGAGGAGTGGGGTGTGCCCCATGTGACCCCAGCCAAAGCTCCTGCTGGCCTCCCCTCCAGGTTGATCCCCAAATCCAAAGGAACCCTTTGTTTCCCTCCATCCCTCAGCCCAAACCTCGGGAGGGGAGTTTTTGTCTGGAACAGAGCAGTGATTTGCATAACTTCGCTTTCTTTGCTCTCACAAGTCCGAACAGATCCCTCCCCCTCCCCTTCCCTCTCCTGAGACATCTGTTCCTGTTTTGTCCCTACCAAATTTCTTGTTTTGTCCCTACCAAATTCCCAGGCTGCTGCATGAGGTCCTGGAACCCGCAGAGCATTCCCAGCAAAAAAAAATTGGGAATCCAGGAGTGCGACCTCATCCCACCAGCCCTGTCCAGGCTCCCAGCACCAGTTTGGGGTCAGATTTTCTGCTGCTCCTTTTGATTTTGGTTAATAATGGCCAAAAATGGAGCTTGGGGGCCTCCTCCTTCCTCCCTCTTTGTTCTCCTCTTGGAAAGTCGAAGCTCCTGTTGGAATGTCAGGGGTTATCTGGGATTTATTCCCAGCCCTGCACAGGAGGAGGAGGAGGAGGAGGTTTCTGAAGGGAAGGAATGAGAGCATGGCCTGCCCCGGGATTTATGCAAATCTGGGTATTTTTATGCCAATTTCGAGTCAACTGCCTGTCTCGTTAGGGGAAAAGTGGCAAGTCTGGCTGCGAGCCAGAGCTCAAGGCTCATTCCCTCCGTTCCCGCTTGGTTTGCCGGGAAGAGGCTCCGATGTATGCAGGGCCAGGGGGAATCACTGATTTAGGGCTCCGGGCTGCTGCTCCTGGGTTGGGAGGTGAAACCCCAGGCTCGGGATGATTCCCTCATCCCAGATTTCCCCTCGGGAAGGTTCTTCTTGGCTCTGCCCCTTGGGATGTCCAGGATTCTCTTCCCGTCTGGAAATACCCGCAGAGCTGCCTCTCCCCGCCCCACCCTGCCCAAATCATTCCTGGACATCCCCCCTAGGAACTTTTTCTGGATGGGATCCTTGTGACATCCATCAGGAAGAGGAAGAACCAAGAAATAGCCAGGCTAGGAGAAGAAACCCCAGGCCAGGGGATGATTCCTGCATCCCAAATTTTTCCTTGGGAAGGTTCCTCTTTGTTCTGTCTCTCAGGATTTCCAGGATTCTCTTCCCAGCTGGAATTACTGTGGGACTGGAAGGGCAGAGCTGTCTCTCCCAGCCCCACCCTGCCTGAACCATTCCTGGACATCCTCCTTAAGAATGTCTCCTGTCTCCCATCTTTGTGGCATCCATTGGGAAGAGGAATATCCAAGAAATAGCCAGGCTGGGAGATGAAACTCCAGGCCAGGGGATGATTCCTGATTTCTGAATTTCCCCTCAGGAAGGTTCCTCTTGGTTCTGCCCTTTGGGATGTCCACGATTTGCTTCTTAGCTGGAAGCTGAAACCCCAGGCTCGGGATGATTCCCTCATCCCACATTCCTCTCTGGAAGGTTTCTCTTGGCTCTACCCTTTGAGATGTCCTGGATTTGTTTCCCAGCTGGAATAATTGCGGGGCTGGAAGGGCAGGGCTGCCTCTCCACCCTGCCCAAATAATTTCTGGACATCCCCCTTAGGAACTTTTTTAATATGAGGTCCTTGTGATATCCATTGGGAATGGGAACAGCCAAGAAATCCCCAGGCTAGGAGATGAAACCCCAGGCTTGGGATGATTCCCGCATCCCAAATTTTCCCTTGGGAAGGTTCCTCTTTGCTCTGCATCTCAGGATTTCCAGGATTCTCTTCCCAGTTGGAATTACCACGGGGCTGGAAGGGTGGAGTTGCCTCTCTCAGCCCCACCCTGCCCAAATTATTTCCGGACATTCCCTGAGCAGTTTTTCCCATCTCCCATCCTTGTGACATCCATCGGGAATGGGAACAGCCAAGAAATGCCAGGCATGCCGCAGGACGCCACGAAAGATGTGTGAAGGTGGAAGCCCCGCAGCTGTTTCACATATGTGGAAAAAACCCCCAAAACTTCCCATAAAAATTTGGGGCTTTCAGTGAGACTTGAAAATACCAAAATAGAAAGAAATAATTAAATTCAAAAATTACTGCTGGGGGCCAGCGTTTTAATTGGAAATTCTGGAATTCTCTTTCAAGTCAGCGTTTGAATAATTTTTTTATTAAGAGATGCAGTGGGAGGCTCTGAAAATGGGACCTGTTTGAGGCTGAAGGATTTAAAAGGGCTTTTTTTTAAGTGATAAGAGTTATCTGCAGCACTGGCAGCAGCTTGGGCCCGCTGCTGTAATACATTGAATTTAAACCAGGAGAGAGCAGGGATAGGTGGGATTTTGGGAAGGATTTGTTCCCTGAGGGTGGGGAGGAGCTGGGACAGAATTTCCAGAGAAACTGTGGCTGCCCCTGGATCCCTGGAAGGGTCCAAGGCCAGGCTGGAACATTCTGGGATGGTGGAAGGTATCCCTGGGGTGGAATAAATGGAATTTAAGGTCCTTCCCACCCCATGATTCCATGATTCCCTGATATTTTGATAGCTCCGATTAAATCTTTATCCCAGTAAATGAGGAAAGCTCTTATTTTATTCTATTTTTTTTTTCCAAAGCCTGTTCTCCAAACCTTTTTTCCCTCATTTTCAATCAAATTTTTGGGGAGTTTAGTTTTTATTTTTTTTTATTTGGATTTCTCCATGCAAAACCGAGCACAGGGAGAGGAATTCCAAAACCAGGAGAGTTTGTTCCAGCCAGAATTGAAAACACGCAGGGAGGGACGGACTCTGCCACCTTGCAGACCTCGGATTTAAACCTTCAAAGCCATTTTTTCACCTAAAAATCTTTGAAAATTCCTGTGGAATGGGGACCTTAACTCCTCATTTCCATAGTGCTTTGATATCTAAATTTCTGAGGTATTTTTAAATCTCCTGTGAGGAGCTTTACACGCATCTGGAGGCACATAAATGTATTGAAAAATCAGATGTTGAACTGGAAGTTTCAGCTTACAAAGTCCATTTACTGCACCTCGTGCTGGAGGTGCTTGGTTTTATACACAAAATGTGCTTGGATAATTCGCTCTTTGTGTCTTTCTAGCATATTTGAAGTTTTTTAGTTAAATGACAAGCAAAAAATAGGCGTGCTCCTGGAATTCCTGGGAGCAGGATGGGCCATCTCAGAAAGTGCAGAATGGTCAGGGATGTTCCTGGAATTTTCAGGGAGCAGGATGGAACCTCCCAGAAATTGCAGGATCATAGATGATGGTCCTGGAATTCCTGGGAGCAGGATGGGTCATCCCAGAAAGTCCAGTATAGTGGGAGATGCTCCTGGTATTCCTGGGAGGTGCAGGATGGGTTCTCCCAAAAATGCAGAATCACGGGAGACGCTCCAGGAATTGTTGGGAGCAGGATCAGTCCTCCCAGAAAGTGCAGGATCATGGAAAATGATCCTGGAATTCCTGGGAGCAGGATTGGTCATCCCAGAAAATCCAGGATGGTTGGAGATGCTCCTGGAATTCCTGGAATCAGGGTGGAAGCTCCCAGAAATTGCAGCACAGTGGGAGATGGCCCAGGAATTCCTGGGACCAGGATGGATCCTCTCAGAAAGTGCAGGATCATGGAAGATGCTCCAGGAATTCCTGGGAGCAGGATGGGTGATCCTGGAAAATCCAGCAAAGTGGGAGATGTTCCTGGAATTCCGGGGAGTAGGATGGGACCTCCCAGTATTTCTTTCCAGCCCCACTTCTCCCACTCCTGATCCAGTGTGTGCTGGGAGATTTCACAAGAAAGTTCTGGGATGCCACAGGTAATAAATTCCTGGGTTTTTTTCAGGACCAGACCTCCAGCCCACTCAGCTCCTGCAATTCCACAGGCAGAGAATTCCCAGTTTGGTCAGGACCCTTCTCCCTCTGCCCCATCCATCCCTCGGGAGCACTGGGCACAGCTCAGCTCCATCCCAGCCAGGCCCAGCTGGGAGCTGAGCTTTCCTCTGCCTCCCCCTTTTTCCTCTGCCTCCCCCTTTTCCCAGGAAAACCTTCCCTGCTGTTCCTTTGTGTGGCTGGCAGCAGCTGTAGCTGGTTCCTTTCTTTCCTGTGAAATATTCCCAATTTCCCAAAGATGCGGCCCTGTTTTTGTGGAAGGGGTTAAATTAAAACCAGGCTTAGCCCTTTTCCTGTGTCTTGCACAGCAAAGGAGGGAAAACCACATTTCCTCACTGCACCACTTTGAAAATGAGCTCCTGGCCATGCTGGGATCCTGTTTTCTGGGAAAATCTGGATGCCCTGCAGGGAAGTTGTTCCCATTAAAGCAAATCCAGCTGCCAGGAGCCCTTGGAGCTGTGCCAGGCTCCGGGAAGGACAGCCCTGGGCTGGTTCTGCCACACCTCATAACACCCTGTTCCTGCAGCTGCTGCAGCATCCTCAACTTCCATCCCACATTCCTGAGCATTCTCCTTGGATTCCTGGCCACAGGGAGGAGGGGGATGTTGGAACCCTGGCAAGTGAGAATTTGAGCCCTTCTGTGCTGCCAGGCACTGACCCCCAAGAGAACACTGCACTGACCTGAGGCCATGGAGAAGGCTTCCAAAATGGAATGGTAGAACTGGGATTGTGGGTATGGAGTTTGAATAGAAGTGTGTGATATCACAGAGTGGGAAATTTAGAGTTTGGGGTTTTAGAATGTAGTAATATATATAAACCAAGATGGAGGTTTTGGGGCGGAGGCTGGGCCTTCTCCTTCTCCTTCTCCTTCTCCTTCTCCTTCTCCTTCTCCTTCTCCTTCTCCTTCTCCTTCTCCTTCTCCTTCTCCTTCTCCTTCTCCTTCTCCTTCTCCTTCTCCTTCTCCTCCTTCTTCTCCTTCTTCTCCATGGGTTTGGGTGGTTTTGTGTCATTGGATAAAAAGCCTGCACTGTGGGGCACTGGTGGTTGGTTATCGGGTTAAAAGTGAAAATAATTTAGGTGTCATTTCTTAATTGTACAGTTGATCCTTAAAAGGCCTTGTAGAGAGAGAGATGGGGCTCCGTTTTCAGTGTGTTAGAGTGAAGGGTTGCAGAATTCAGGGTTTGTGAGACTGACAGAGATAAGAACTAATAAACATCTGAGTCCCAGTAAGAAATACATCTCATGCATTTAATCCCAACCCTGGTAAAAAAGAAGCAAAGACTTGACATGGGGGAAATATTCCAGCAGGAACTGGAAGGAAGCTTAATTCCATACCTGCCTGGCTGGGAGTGGAGATGAAACAGATTTCCCCAGGTGGAAGGGCAGCAGTGACTTTTTCTACAGCTCTTTCCCTCTGCTTCCTACCCCTTCTCCAGCTTGGAATCATCCCAAGGCGGGACAGGACACTTTGTATTCCCATTTTTACAGGGAAAGCCAGGTTTCTGGGAGTTTTGGGGCTCTGTTATTGCTGAGTTGGTGGTGAGGAACTGCTGGGTGTAATTAAGGCTTGAATAATGGTTGGGGTGAAGAGAGGGGAAAAAATAATCCAGCAGGAGCTGGGACAGCTGTGAACACCTGGAATTCAGTGTTGGAAGTGCTGGGGAATGGGACTGGACAACTCCTGGGTGTGCCCCCAGCTCCTGGGCCTTATCTGGGACTGGAAGAGAGATAAGGCTGGTGGAAGGGGTAAGTGGTGTCCCCAAAATCCTTCATGGCATGGGGACATTTCTTTTTCCAGTGGAAATGGGAATTTGGGTTGATTCTAGATCAATCCTGACTCCTGGGAGGATGATAGTGAAGGTCTCCAAACCCTGCTGACCAAATCAAGGTCCAGGAATTATTCCATCTTTTTTTCTCCCCAAAAAACTTAAATTGATGACAGGATAAAGAATTACCAACAGCTGAATAACAATGAGCAAAGATTTCCCAATTTAGGTTGGGAGAGACCTTCAATCCCATCCCATCCCACCCCTTCCATGGGCAGGGACACCTGCCATTATCTATTAATTGGCTGCTCCAATTAATTGGAGGAATTGATGGAGAAACTCCCACCACCCAGACTTTGTGCTTGACATTGCTTAATAAACTGATCTAAAAAAAAAATTTAGAACCAGCATAAAGAAACATTCCTAACGTTCATTAATAAAAAAGGGATGAATCATTATGGCCCCATTCCTGGAGGAGAAGCTCCCACTTTCAGGGATGCAGCAGGAAAAGAGGGAATTCTGTGTTTCTTCTCTCACACCTCCTGGTAAATTAAATTTTGGGAGCCCTGCAGATTTCTGGGCTTCTGGGAGCACAAAGAGGCTAAAAAATGGTTATTTCAGCTGAGGAGAAACGCTGCAGTTTGGAAATGAAAACACTTCCTCTGTGGTTTGCATGGAGCCTGGAACTGATGTTCCTCCTGACATCCATAAAAACCCAGCCTCTCATTCCTGTATTTAAACAGCCAGAATAAAAATGGAGCAGTTTAATTAAATTTCTCTCCTAAATGGGGAATTTCTGGGTTTTCTTGAGGAGTGCAAGGTAGAGCCTGATCTGCACCTCCCTGGGCTGGTTCTGCCTTGTCCTGGGAGATCTGGGTGTGGGATTTGGGGAATGAGGTTCCAACCATGCCTGTGGCCTCATTCCTCACCTCAGGAACAGCTGGGAAACCTCAGTTTGTCCTCACACACTGACAAACCACATAAAATCCAACAGTTTCCACATGTATTTTAAAAGGAATTAAGGAATTTTTAAATTCTGTTCATTTTAAATTCTATTATTTCTATTAATCCCTCTATTAACATTTGGCCATCCTGCTGTGTCAGGTTCTCCCATCTGAGAATATTCCAAATGCCCACAAAATTCCAGTTGATGTCCCAAATTTCCTGATTGGGAAATTCTAAACTATCCAGTTTGGAACAAGATCTTTGCTGATGTTCAAATGGGACGTGGTACCATCAAATTTTGTGTCCCAAGGCCACCTGGAGGCTTCTCCATGGAAAAAAACCCAGGTTTGTGTTCAAAAAAAAAGGCAGGGAAAATGCCCTGAGCAGCAGATACTGGTTTTTCTGTCCAAATATGGTTGGAATTTTGTGAAATTGGACACAATTCAGGTTAAAAGGGACAAGATTTTAATGAGGTGAAGTCTGATGGAGACTCTGAAAAATGCTGAGGAATCAAACATCTGTAATAGCTTTGTTGGTCCAGGGTGGATGGTGTTGGACCTCATAGTGGGGATTCCTGGGAGAAATTTCCCTTAAAAACATCAGGAATTCATCATTCCTGCAGGCTGGGGAGAGTTTTTATTCCTTTTTTTAAGACTCCAACCTTGGTTTAAGCTCAGCTTTTCCTTAGAGGAAGAAAGAGACCAAACCCAAGGGGAGATCCTGAGAAAGGAACCCCAAACCCAAGGGGGATCCAAGGAAGGAACTCAAACCCAAAGAGGGATCTCAAGGATCACCCATGGGTTTCTCTTTCAGCCAATTTTGAGATCTTTTGGGCAGAGAAATCCTGAGAAATTCCAGAAAGAAATCCTGATTATTCTACATAAATCCCCACACAGATCCCTCAGGCTTGACCCTTCTTCATTTTTGAGATAAGGCCATTTAATTATTTGTAATTTATAATGATTTCTATTATTTTTTTTTTCAAGGCTGAAGCTGGGGGATGCTGCAGCTCTGTGGCACCTTGGTAAGGCCAGAGCTGAAAATGTAATTAATTTATTGCATCATGAATTAATTTGTAAAAAATCTGCATTATAAGCCACAAAAACACTTAATTCTCTTTTTTTTTTATGGGCGGGTGTCACTGCAGGGCACCTGTGGGAGGCCAAACAGCTCCATTTTCCTGCTTTTCCTCATTTTTTTCCTGTACTTTGATCCCAATTCCGAGTGATATTTGAGTTGGCCAAGTCTGGCAGTGATGACACCCTGGGTAATAGACAGAAAAAAAAAAAAAAAAACCAAAAAAAAAACAACCCAGGAATAATTTTCTTGTTCCAGACTGGAGTCTGCAAGCGCTGAGAAGTTAAAAATAAAGAAATAAACCCCCCAAAAAAGCCAAGTTGGGAATTGCACACAGAGCATATTTTTCCATGGAATGACTGAGGAAGGAGCCCAGGAGGTCAATTGAGTAGAAATTCGAGTTAAGACAGAGCAGTTCTAAATTAGGAGCTGCTTTGGCAGAAAATCTTCAGCTGGAAGGAGCCTTGGCCAAGAAGGAGTCTCAGGGAGGCTCATTAGCACCCCAGGAAGGAGGGTTTCCAGTTAAAGGGATTTCTGACATGGGAAGGACTGAAATCCTTCCCAAATTCTGGAATTTGAGGGTCAGGTTTCTGCTCCAGACTTTGGGACATCATTAAACTCAGCTTAAATCTATGAATGTCACATACAGCACCCCAGGGATTGGCACAGGATCTGTCCCTGGAGGGGTTTCAAAGCCCTGGATGTGGCACTTGGGGACACGGGGAGTGGTTGGACACGGAGACTGGTTGGATCTGATCTCAGAGGGCTTTTCCAGCCTCAAGGATTCTGTGATTCCATGAAATGAATATTTAAGGAGGGTTTATTGTCACACCAGGAAGGAGGATTTCAATATAAAGCGATTTCTTACATGGGAAGGACTGAAATCCTTCTGAAATTCCAGAACTTGAGGGTCAGGTTTCTGCCCTAGACTTTGGGACATCATTAAACTCAGCTTAAATGCACAAAGGTTGTTTAAAATATCCCAAGGATTGGCACCTCCATCCCTGAAGGGGTTTCCAAGCCCTGGATGTTTCATTTGGAGACATGGGAAGTGGTTGGACACAGAGAATGGTTGGATCTGACCTCAGAGGGCTTTTCCAGTCTCAAGGTTTCTGGGATGCCATGAAATGCTCAGAGCTGAACAGAAAACCAAGATGGGTGAAGTCTGGTTTTAAATGTGAATAACGGGCACTGAAGAAGAGTTTGGTCCCCAGCCTCTAAAAAAATCCCAAACCTTCTGGAATCTACATTAATATTCCCTGGCACCACTCCTGACTGCAGTTGGGAAGCAGATCCCTGTGGATTTGGGCAACTTTTGCTGGAGGATCCTGAGGTTGTCCTGACCTGCAGCATGGGAACAGAATGGGATTTAAGGAGCACCGGGATGTTCTTATCCCCTTCCTCCCTCTCCTGGGTTACAAGATGTAGCTGGGCTGTGTGTTCTATCACCATCTGTCAGAGCTGGGGCAGCTCTCTGCTGTTCTTTGGGCAGTTTTCTTTATCTCTCCCACAGCCAATCCTCCCTCCAGGAGATCTCTTCTGTTCATGGCCACTGAGTGTCCCTGCATGGCTGGGAAAATTCCATCATCCCATGGGGAGAGGCTCCGCCCAGGAGGAGCCAAGCATTCCTACCTGGATACAATCTGACCTTGGCACACCACAGCAGCCTTTGCCCACTGCATTCCCAGAGGAGCAGCTTTCTTCCCCACTGCATTCCCAGAGGAGCAGCTTTCTTCCCCACTGCATTCCCAGAGGAGCAGCTTTCTTCCCCACTGCGTTCCCAGAGCAGCAGCTTTCTTCCCCACTGCATTCCCAGAGGAAGCCCAGGCCCATCTCCAGCAGCCCTGGAGCTTCAGAGGAAAACTCCACCCTTGTGCAGGATCCCTGCTCCAGCAGAAGCACAGCTGGCACTGCAGGAGGGCTGAGCCACCATGGGATGGGACTGCTGCCACCAGCCTGACCCACAGGCTGCCAGGGCCTGCTCTGACTCTGGCACTGGTTTGTCTGTGCTATTGCATTTGTATTTTTAATTTCCTAGTAAAGAACTGTTATTCCTATTCCCATCTCTTTGCTTGAGAGCCCCTTAATTTCAAGTTTATAATAATTCAGAGGGAGGGGGTTTGCATTTTCCATTTCAGGGGAAGCTCCTTCCTTCCTTAGCAGACACCTGTCTGTTCAGACTGAGACACACCCAAACTGGGGGTTGTCCAGGTGTGCCAAGGGATCCCAAGAGGAAAAACGAGGTTCTGGAGAGATCTGAGGCCACACCTGAGCGTTCCCATGGTATGGAGAGGAGGGGGAGGTTGGGAGGAGGGGAATTCCATGGGAAATTGAATTTCAAGCCTCCTTCAGATCCCATATCTGCTGTCCAGCATTACTGGAAGACCATAATTCCATAATCCTATTGGGATTTAAGTCTTTCCCTGGCTCACAGGGAATTCATCTCCTCTGTCCCTCCTGTCCCCTGAGCTGCAGGGCCATCTCTGCCAGTGCTTGCACACAAAGCCTTGAATCCCCCAGGACTCTCCCTAAAAAATCCCTTTTCCCCCCACTGCCAAAGCTGCTGTTGCCCCAAAGAAGAACTCGGATCAAACAGAGGGAGGCAAAAATCAATTTACAGCCCCTGGAGAGCTGCAATCCTGTCCCTTGACCAGGTGACAAATTCCCAGCTGATTCCAGCTTGTGGCTGTGAAAAATGTGGATCTCTGTGCCACAAACAGCCTGGGAAATGGAAATATGTGGAGCCTGGGGGGCTGAGGAATGGGAAGGGAATTTGGCACCCAGAATAACTCCTGTGTTTGGGGTGTGTCACGAGAGGTGAACCTGCTGAACCACTCCCAGATACAGATATAAATAAGCAGAATAAAAAAAAAAAACCCAAAAAACAAGAACCCCCCATATATAAATATATTTATATATTCATATGTTTATAAATATATTAACATATATAAGTATACAAATGTATATATTTTATAATATTATAAAAATATAATTTATACTATATAAACATACTCTCACACACACGTACGCATTCTATATATTCACACAGGCCTGGGTGTGCAGAATGGCTGAAAAATGGGAATTTTTTTAGCAATTCTGATGCATAATTTTGGAGCAAACGCATCCCTGGCTGTGCTGGGGGATCCCTGCCAGCCCCTCTGTGGGATCAGCACAAAGCCTTGGGGCTCTGGGCACTTTTTCCCACCACTACTGGTGCTTCAAATTATTTTTAAAAAGACCAAATTGTTGCTTTTGGATGAGCTGGAGAAGGATTTTCCTTCTGTACTCAGTGTCTGCCAAGGATCCTGGAGAGGGAAGTGGCTGGAGGAGAAATGGGCCCGGCCTTGTCGTCTGCAGCTGCTGACAGAAATCAATGAGTGCTGGCTGGAATGTTTTCAGAGCAAATTGGGATTTTAATTGCCTGCAAATCCCATTGTTCCCTGCTCCAGACAAACACAGCCGCTGCTTTTTCCTGGTGCTTCCCACACCTGGCCCAGGAGAAGGAGGGAAGGTGGCAGAGCAGGACTGTGGTGTTGCATGTGTCTAAAGTGTTGCTTTTCCTGAGGCTTTGGTTTTTTAACACGTGTTTGAAAGGGGCTTGTCAGCAAAACCAGGAAGGGAACATTTCAGGCCCATCCCATCCCATCCCATCCCATCCCATCCCATCCCATCCCATCCCATCCCATCCCATCCCATCCCATCCCATCCCATCCCACTGTCCCAGGTGCTCCAAGCCCCAGTGTCCAGCCTGGCCTTGGGCACTGCCAGGGATCCAGGGGCAGCCCCAGCTGCTCTGGGAATTCCAGCCCAGCCCCTCCCCACCCTCCCAGGGAACAATTCCCAGTTCCCAAGATCCCATCCATCCCTGCCCTCTGGCAGTGGGAGCCATTCCCTGGGTCCTGTCCCTGCAGGCCTTGTCCCCAGTCCCTCTCCAGCTCTCCTGGAGCCCCTTCAGGCCCTGGAGGGGCTCTGAGCTCTCCCTGGAGCCTTCTCCTCTCCAGGGGAGCACCCCCAGCTCTACCTGTAATAAAATTAATGATATCTATATAAGTTATTATTAATTTGGAATTACTTGGAAGCAGCTGAGACTTAAATCTTGGACATTTTACACTCTCAGTTTCCTTGGAGGTTCTGGTCTCTTCCTGCAGAGCACAGAAACCTCCCCAAAGTGTTCAATCCCTTTTGGGGTTTGGGTCCAACATCCCCACTCCAAACTGCCAGAGGATGGAAGGTTTTTTGGAAGGTGATTTTTGAAATTCCAGCCTTTGGAAAGTTTTTTGGAAGGGGATTTTTGAAATTCCAGCCTTTGGAAGGTTTTCTTGGAAGGTGATATTTGGAATTCTAGCCTTTGGAATGTTTTATGGAAGGTGATTTTTTCCTCTTATTTCCAGTAAAACCTCTAGTTTTGGTGCCATTCTGGTTTAAATTTCAAACAGGGTCTGTGTGTGTCCAGGTGCCTTCCCATCCTCTACCACCAGAGCTGAATTATCTGCTGAAACCAGGAAAGGCTGGGAAATAGCTGACATTTATTTTGAAATATAAAAATAAAAATAAAAGAGAAAAACATAAAAAAACCCCAAATACAAATACAAATTTAAATACAATTTTAAATAAAAAATTAAATAAAAATAAGAATAAAAAATCTAAAAACCACAAATACAAATTTAAATAAAAATTTAAATAAGAATAAGAACAAGAATAAGGATAAGAACAAGAATAAGGATAAGAATAATAGAAAAATAAAAATAAAAATAAAAATAAAATAAAAATAAAAATAAAAATAAAAATAAAAATAAAAATAAAAATATTATATTTAATTTAAAAAACCAATACAAATATAAATTTAAATAAAAATAAGACAAAAAAAATAAAATTTAAATATTAATATAATACAAATGAGAATAAGAAGAATAAGAATAAATCCCACTGCTCCTTGACTCCTTTAGATCATTTTAAAACTACCTGTGTGATCTACAGTATGTTGACACCATCAAGTCTCTCATTTAGGAGATTCACATTCCCAACCCCAAAAGTCTTGGAATTAACTGCAGAAATTCCTCTTCCTTTGTCCAGGGCTCTGGTTTTTTTATCTCCTAGCCAAATTTCACATTTGAAATCCTCTCAGCCCTGGCATTTCCCATCCCTCCCCATCCCTGTCTCCAGCTGGGCTGCCAGAATCGAGCTTTGCTCCTGATTTCCTTCTCATTTCCGTGACAACCTGATTCAGCAGAGAGCTTTTCAAAAAATCCCAAAATCCTTCCCAAATCCAGCCAGGACTTCCTTTTTTTTGTTTTCATTTTCAGCTGCTCCAAGGATTTGCCCTGGGATAGGTGACACCCCCTGAGCACGCTCAGGGAATTGCAGATTTTAGCTGCGGGGAAAAACACAAATCTTTCATCTTTTAAGGATTTTTTTCCCTCATTTCACCCCAACACCCACCATGAGAAAGTTTTGGGTCTTGCTCCCGGTAAAAAATGACAGGAGGACTTTGCAGTGCTCATTTTAAAGAGATTTTCATGGCTTTTTTCCACTTGGGACACTTCCATGGGTGAGGAAAAGATGAGCAAAGAGATCCCAAAGTTTCCCATCCTCATGGAGAATCTATCAGCCCCGGAGGGGACGATGGGGGTGGGGCTCCCAGCACCTCCAAACCTGGCTTCTCCTCCATATTTGGGTCATTTTCCTGCATTTTTGGGTCATTTTCAGGTAATTTTCCTGCATTTTTGGGTCATTTTCCAGAATATTTTTGGCTCGTTTTCCTTCATCTCTTTGGGGTTTTTCCCTGCATCTTTTTTGGGTCGTTGTCTGCATTTTGGGGTAGTTTTCCTGCATTTTTTGCGTAATTTTCCTACTTTTTTTGGGATGTTATCTGCATTTTTTGAGTAATTTTCTTGCATACTTTTGGCTCGTTTTCCTTTGTCCCTTTGGGGTTGTTTTCCTGCATGTTTTTTGGGTCATTATCTGCATTTTGGGGTCGTTTTCCTGCATTTTTGAGTAATTTTCTTGCATCTTTTTGGGTCCTTTTCCTGTATCTTTTTTGGGTCATTATCTGCATTATTTTGGGTCATTTTTCTGCTTTTTTTTTTTTGGGTGGTTTCCCTGCATCTTGGGGTTGTTTTCCTGCATCTTTTTTTGCCTGGCTTTCCTGCATTTTTGCCTCACTTTCCTGCATCTATTTTGGATCACCTTTCTGAATCTTTTTTGAGTAATTTTCCTGCATTTTTGCATAATTTTCCTGCATCTTTCTGGGTGATTTCTCTGCATCTTTTTGGGTCATTTCCCTGCATCTTTTTGGGTAGTTTTCCTGTGTTTTTGGCTAATTTTCCTTCATATTTTCAGGTAATTTTCCTGCATTTTTTCAGGTCCTTTTCCTGCATCTTTCTGGGTAATTTTCCTGCATTTTTGAGTAATTTTCCTGCATATTTTTGGGTAGTTTTCCTGCATTTTTGAATAATTTTCCTGCATATTTTTTGGCTCATTTTCCTGTATTTCTGCGTCATTCTCCTGCATTTTTTGGGTGCTTTCCCTGCATTTTTTTGGCTTGTTTTCCCCGTCCCCAGCTGGAGCTGCTGCTGTCCCCGCGGTTGGAAGGACACGCTGGTGCTGGGACAGCTCGGGCAGGTGACAGGGATCAGCTGCTGCCTCCAGCTATTCCCAGTGCCTGGATTTGCTATTTTTACTTGGAGCAGCAGCGAGCTGAGCTCCTTCAACGCGTGACAACGCACGTGGTTTAAAGAGATTCAATTAACTTCAGTGTTAGGAGGAATTTACATTCAAATATTTTTTGAAAGATTTAAATTATAAATAAATAAATAAATAAACCTCTTCAGCACTGTCCATCAGGCAGGGCTGCCAGGTCTCCAGTTCCTCCTCATTCCCAATGTGTTTCCTGCCTTTCCAGTGAGAATCCAGAGCATCAATCCCAACACAGTCAGCTTTGGGCACTCGGGGAGCAGAGCTTCTAATTAAAACTTCCCAATTTGGTGTTTGGAGAGCAGCAAAGCACTGGCAGAGCCCTTCAAAGGATGAAACTCAAAGGAGCAGAAGGGGAGGAATTAATATTTTACTGTGGGAATGTGCAGGGGGAACTTCCAGAACCTCTGGAGCGGGGTCAGTCTTTGAAGTGCCTTGATGAGGGATTTTTGGTCCTCACTGAGCTCGGGTGAGTTTAGTCAGTTTAAAACTTTATTTTTCTAGATTTAGGGGATATCCTGAATGGGAGGAACCCACAGGATGATCCAGTCCAGCTCCTGGACCCCACCAATCCCACCCTGGGGGCGGTGTCCAAATGCTCCTGGAGCTCTGGCAGCCTTGGGGATACTTGGACACCCCAAAATTTCCTTGGCTTGGGATTTAAACCTGGTTGGGGCAATAGTTGGATGGGAATCTTCAGTACTATTTTATTCAATCTTCAATATTATTTTATTAATATATTTTATAGAAATAGCATATATTATATTTAAATTATATTTAGCATTATATTATCTCATTATATTTATTTTTGTATTATTTCATTATATATTTTTACATTTTCTTATCTATTATTATATCTATATATTATATATTATATAATATATATTGTATAATTATATTATATATTATATATGTATATAGACTATATATTATTATACATTTCTATATATATTCTTGCATATTTATATATTCATGATCTATTTTTATATGTTTGTGATATATTCTTTATTATAATATAATTTTATTAATATGAAAATGTGGCTTCCTGAGATATTAACTGGTTCCTCTGCTGGGAGCTCTGGCTGCAGACCACCTTTCCCCAGAATCCATCCTAACCCTCCCAAGATTTTCACACTGTTCATATTTTCAATTTCCCAGCAGAGGAATTCCAGGGAAATGGTTTGAGCTGGGAAGGGGAGGATGGCACCTGAATAAAGACTACAAAGGGCTGGGGCAGGGCCCTGGGAAAGATTTGGATCCTGGTATAATGTGAATTTTGGGCCCATCCCCATGTAATGGATCCTGGTTTATATCCCAGTATAATGTGATTTTTTTGCCCATCCTGGTATAATGGATCCTGGTTTGGATCCTGCTATAATGTGAATTTTGGGCCCATCCTGCCAGTTCATCTTTTCCTCACTTCTGGTTGTTTCTCCTTGTAGAAACCGTGTTTATTTCCAACCCTATTTTTCCTATTTCTGGATCCAATTTCCCTGGATAAAGTTCCTGAGGTGTCTGTGAAAGCCCTGCCTTCCTTTGCCACATTTTCTTGTCCCTTGTGTGAATTTATTGACAAATGGCTGTGCCCACCCCCTCCCCTTGTCTGATTTATTGAACAGTTAAAAGTTTT
This sequence comes from Anomalospiza imberbis, assembly GCF_031753505.1. Lineage (NCBI taxonomy): Eukaryota > Metazoa > Chordata > Aves > Passeriformes > Viduidae > Anomalospiza > Anomalospiza imberbis. Next base: position 1,491,909 of record NC_089705.1, read on the forward strand.
TCTTTAAATAACAAAAACAACCCAGGAAAAACCCTGCCCTGAGGCATTTTTCCCTTTCTGCAGAAGGACACCAGGGCAGTTTGGTTTTCCTGCTGGAGAATGAATCCTCTGGAGAAGTTTGTGCAATTCAAAGGGAAAACAAAACATTGCCAGTGCTGGGAAAAGAAAGGTGTGGTGGCACTGAGAGATGGGAGCATCTTGTTTAATCCTCATTATTTTTATTCAGGGATATTGATTATGAGGGGTTGTTTCATTGTGAGGACCATCTGTGGCTCCTCTGCTGATTCTCAGGACTTAATAATGCAAATAGTGTGTTAATTAATTATTTCAGAAATTCTGTTGGAATCATGGAATCAGAATGATTTGGGTTGGGAATCCCATCCAGTGCCACCCCTGCCATGGCAGGGACGCCTCCCACTGTCCCAGGCTGTTCCAAGCCCCAGTGTCCAACCTGGCCTTGGGCACTGCCAGGGTTGGGATGAGCTTCTCTTGGTGCCTTGTGAAGGCTGACCTGGAACAGAGACCAGACTGAGCTGAAGAATAAAGCAGGGATTTATTAAAAGGATCTCCTCCATGGATACACCTTGGGCAGCACCAGAGCCCAGCCAGGGCTGCACCCAAGATGAACCAAAATGGCCCCAAAATGCACGAATGCTCCCGGGGGCTCTCACTGTGATCAGCTCTGCTCCATTGGCACACTGGAGTTCATTGTCCAATTCCAGCTTTAGCCCATGCAGTCCCATCCTGCTTGTTTTTCTCTCTCCAGCCCACGTTGTTTGTGCTCTTGGGCTGAGATTTGGATCATTTGTCCTTGGTCCCCAGCTGGAGCAGGAATTGTTTTGTCTCCCTGCTCTGTGCAGAGAGCTCACCACCCTTAATGTGAAGCCCAGACCAACACACCAAAGCAGAATCTGAAAAATATAAAATCTAAACCTGAGACATCACTCTGCGATGCAGGATCAACCTCTGTTTTCATTTTAAACCCAGCTCAGTGATCCTACACGGAATCACTGCTGCTGCTGTGATTTGAAAGAACTGTGGAGAAAGAGCGATGTCCAAAAGGAATCTCCATCTCCTGGGGATTTTTCCCTGGAATTTGCTGGAGAAGATACAGAGCTCAGGATTCAAAGAAAGTGTTGACGAGTTTGGGGGGCCCAGGTTGAGCTCTGGGTGGGAGCCCAGGCGTTGCCAACCCTGGGGGCAACAAAGGGACCTGGGCACAGCTGGGTAAGGGACACTCAGGGACATCCATGGCTCAGGAGGGACATCCAAGGACCTGGAGCAGTTGGGCTGTGAGGTTTTAGGATTATTTGTGGGGATGTGGGGAATCAGAGTGGTATTTTGGGGTCCCTCCTCAGAGGCACCAGCTCAGGGCTGTTCCTGTGTTACTGCCCCAGGAATAAATGGATTTATGGAATGAGGCTCCTGCGGCTCTGCCAGGGGAAGGCTGGGGGGGATCTGTTGAGGAAAGAGGGTCTGGCGGTGAGTGTGGGGGGCCACGAGGGCCCTGTTGGGTCACTGGGAAGGGGATCCAGCCCCAGCAGTGCCAGTCCCTGGTGCTGGGCTGTGCTGGACAAAGCACTCCCGGATGGCCACACTGGGAGTTCCCTTCTGTGGGAATCCAGGACATCCCTCTGGCTGCCCTGGCTGTCTCCAGACCCTGGCAGGGGGCTCAGAGACCTTGGCACGGAGTCAAAAACTCCCGTGGCTTTGATTTTAGCTCATGAAAAAAGCTGCCAACTTTGTATGAGGAATTACAAGCCACAAGGGTTTAAGTAGTGTGGTAGTTGAATCAACACAGGGTGGAAAAGTAGAATTTTGGGGTTCTTAGAATGGGGTTCAGGGGGACAAGATGGAGGAATTTGGGCATGTCCTGGCCTTCTTCTTCTTCTTCTTGTCCTCCATGTCTTGCTGTGATGGTGACACTTTTCTGTTGGTTTAAGGTACAGACACACTGTCCAACAGAAGTGACAGATATTGGCACGTTATTGTAAACATGGCACACGGAGTTTTTGGTATAAAATGTGAACACCGCCCTGAGGGCAGACAGAATGCCATGGCCAACCTGCTGGACAGAGCTCAGCAGGGCAGAGAGAGAATGTGATAGATAAGAGAAAATAAACAACCTTGAGAAGCCGACCTTGCTCATTTCAGACTTCTTCTTTGGCTGCACAGGCTGGGAAACGAGGAGTTTTACACTCTTGGGGTCGCCTCAACACCCGGACCCCGAGACCTTTCCACATGAAATCCATTCAATTCCTGCTCTGGTGCCACTGGTGGCTTTTCCCATCTCCAGGTGCAGGACAGGAAGGGTCCCAGCACACGATTGCACCCAGAGGCTATGGAATATCCCAGGGAGGAGACTCCAGCCCCTCCCTGGTTCATATCCAGGGCTCAGTCCGTGGGAAGAAGTTTTTCCTGCTCTACCCAATCCTGCTGCATTTCAGGGTCCTGGCAGAGCCATGGGTCCAGGAAAGCAAAGGGAAACACAAGAAGTGCCAGAGACCCCCCAGGCCCTGCATTTTCCATGTGAACTGGTCCCTGCTGGATCAGTTAAATGTGAATTTTTCAGTGAATTCAGAGTTGAACCAGACTTAGAAGCTGCACATATCCATTCAAAATTGAGATAAAGGGAAACAAATTCCAGCTGGCTCCATGTTAAATTCCAATGGTTAAATTCCAATGAATGTCTAAATGTCAATTCTTGGAGTGTACCAGAGACATGGGTTTGTTATCGCATCCCAAGGAATTAAAGGAGTTCCTAAAGGCTGCCCATGCCTTTCACCAGCTCAACACTGTGCAAAGATCCATCCTGGGGTGCCGGACACTGTTTGGAATTTTACAGGGATATTTTCTTGATCCAGCAGGACGTTATCAGGAACAGCAGACAGGAAGCTGTGAGCTCTCACCTGGGGTATTTCACAGTTGTGCTGCTCTGTTCCTGCTAAACCAAACACAGCAGGGCCGCTGTTTATCTCTGGCCACGCAGGACAAGCGTCCGTGCCAAATCTGCTCCCAGGCTTTTCCTCACACCCGGAATCCGTTCCCTGAATCCCTCCCTGAGGGAAAACTGGGCTCAGGAGCAGTTGGTCTGTCCTAGCTGCAGGTCTGGGTTTGGGTTAGGCTTGGCTTGAGCTTGGCTTTCACAGCCCAGCTGCTTCTCGTGCTGAGGTGTTTGTGAGGTGTTCATTCCTGACAAAATCTTGTGGGTTTTTTTGTTTCATCCACGCTTTTTAGGGATATTTAAATCCATAATTCTTCTGGATAGGTTTAAGAAGGACTGACTTCAGCTCTTTACTCCCAATGCTGTTTCTAAAGCCTTCTCATTTTCTCCTTTTCCCTTTTTTCCTTTCCTTTTTTTCCCCTTTCCCTTTTTTTCCTTTTCCTTTTCTTTTTCTCCTTTTTTCCTTTTCTTTTTCCTTTTCCTCTTACTTTTTCCCTTTCCCTTTATTCCTTTTCCTTTTCCTTTTTTCCTTTTCCCTTTCCCTACTTGCTTTCATTTTCTTTGCAGTCTTTAATTCAGTTTGGCTTTGTTATTTTTATAACACTGTTCCCCAGTCCCTGAGATCCAGCTTACTTTGGGATCCTTTTTTTTTCCTCTTTCTTTGAGATTCTTTCATTTTAACTTCCTTTGGGATTCTTTATTTTTGCCTTTCTTTGCTTTTTCTCTGCTTACTTCTTGCATCTTCTGAGAGAGATTTAATCCACTTAGTCTGGAGCTTTCCTGCATCATTTTCCACCACCTCCTCCTTTTCCAAAATGCCAATTCCTGCTAATTTTACACCCAATACTAAAGAAATTCATCCTCTCTCTTCCCATCCTTGAGCTTATCTAAACAGAGTTGTTTTTTTTTTTTTTTTTGTTTGTGTTTTTTTTTTTTGTTTTTTTTTTTTTTTTTTTTAATAAGAGATTTTTCCCTCAAACCAAAGGTGCATTTAACCGTTTTCTGGTTTTATTCTTAATTTCATTGATAAATTTAAATAATTCATTATTGACATGGGGTACCTGGAACTGAGAATGCCCGAGGGCAGCTGGGAAGGCCCTAAATTCCAATTTCCTGCTCTCCCTGTGCACCCCAGGCCCCTCTTGGGGCTGATTCTCCATCCCACCCTTCAGGAATTGGGAATTGTGGTCTGCCTGGGAGAGGCTCTTCCTTCCAGGAAACTCCAAGGATCCCCCTTGATGAGGAAAAGGGGAATACAAGAAAACAGAATATTGTGTGATAAACCAGCAGCACTGGGACAGATTCTGGCTGGAGGATCCTGCAGAACCAAATCTGCCCCAAAATTCGATGGAATGGGTGCCCTGGGATATTTTTGGGGAACAGGAGGAGCAGTGGGACCTCTCCAGGGCAGAGAATTTCTCCCCCTCAGGGACCTCTAAGTCCCTTGAGTGCGAGGCTCCTGAGCTCTTTAACCAATTAATTATTCCTGCAATGAACATTTCCATTAATTTTGTTGATTTCTGCTTCCACAGGAGCTGTTTAACTGGGAGTCAAACAGTTATTCCCTGATAAAATCAGGAATAACAGGGATTTCTTTTATTTATTCTAAATGTCTGTTCTTGGTGTGTACCAGAGATGTGGGGTTTTGTTATCCAACCCCAAGGAATTAAAGGAGTTCCTAAGGACTGACCACTTCCTTCACTGGACCAGCTGTTGAGACTGATAAAAATAGGCCTGGTTTTAAGCAAGCTGGGCTATTAATTTCAGTTTTTATCACTTGGTTTAATAGAGATCCAAATTCTTCCATGCTTGAATTCCCCTGTCTGCTGATCACTGCTTGATATCAATATTAAATGCATATTTTTGGTGTAAATAATCAATATTTCGGACCAAATCTCCCAGCTCAGTGTTTATTCAACCTTTTAAAATCCATTTTTGGAGCTCCTACCTGCAGCTGCCACTCAGCTCCTGGCTGAACTCATTTTCTCCAGGGTTAACGAGAACAAATCCTTTGAACTCCCTGCTCATTTCTGTCTGATTTGGTGCAGGGCTCTCCCTGACTGCCTTTCCAGGGAAATTGTTTATAGGAATTATCAAGGGTTCCACCATGAAAAAGTTTGATTCAATTAATTAGAAATCCAGGACTTGGCCTTTGGCCAAAATGTAATTTACTTTCCCCGAGCCCAATTTGAAATGAAATATTCAGGCAGGTTTTAAGCTAAAAAAAGAATAATCACAAGTTTTCTTAGCTCTTCTACTGTTAAAAAAAAAAAAAAAAAAAATCCAACCAACCAAAAAAACTCTAAAAAATCCCCAAACCCCAAAGACTGAAATGTGCAGAAATATTTCAATATGAAAATTAATTTTGGGGGGGTTGTAAGCCTGGCCTGGCTGTGTAGGGAGGGTGTCCTGGGATCAGATGTTGATCCCAAATCCATCAGTGGGGTGGAGATGGGGCCCAGTGCCTGTACTGGTTCCAGTACAGCTCTGGAGCTGCTGGTGGGCACTGATGCCTCCATGGAATTGTCGCAGGGTTTGGTCCAAAGAATGTCAAATGGATATTTTGGTGTAAATAATCAATATTTCTGGTCAAATCTCCCAGCTCAGTGTTTATTCAACTATTTAAAATCCATTCTTGGAGCTCCTACCTGCGGCTGCCACTCAGCTCCTGGCTGAGCTCATTTCCTCCTTCCTGCAGGCCCAGCCTGGGCTGGGATCAGCAAACCCTAAGCCAGGGATCATCCTCAGGGTGGGACCCTGACCTGTAGCTCGGGCTGCCCCACTCCCCAAACTTCTGCATTTGGGGTTACTAGGGGACTCCAAAATGTCCAAGCATCCTTCCTGGTGGAGGCACCTGGATACACCCAAATGTCAAACCTACACCAGGACCTGAGCACGGCCAGAGGTCATCCCTGGGCATGGACAGAGGTCATCCCTGGGCACGGCCAGAGGTCACTCCTGGGCATGGACAGAGGTCATTCCTGGGCATGGACAGAGCTCACCCTTGGGCTGCTCTGCCAAGTGCCCAAGGCCAGGGTGTGGGGAGATGTTCTGTGTCCCAGATTTCCGACCTGCTAAGGATCCTCTTCCTGAGCTGATGGAGATCCTCTTCCCAGTCCTGGTGAGGATCCTCTTCCTAACCTTGGTGACAATCTGTCCTAGGTTGGAAATGCAAGATGTGGCTGGGGCTGTGTGTTCTATCCCATCTGTCAGAGCTGGGGCAGCTCTCTGCTGTTCACGGGGCAGTTTTCTTTATCTCTCCCACAGCCAATCCTCCCTCCAGGAGATCTCTTCTGTTCATGGCCACTGAGTGTCCCTGCATGGCTGAGAAAATTCCATCATCCCATGGGGAGAGGCTCCGCCCAGGGGGAGCAGCCAAGCATTCCTACCTGGATACAATCTGACCTTGGCACACCACAGCAGCCTTTGCTCACTGCATTCCCAGAGGAGCAGCTTTCTTCCCCACTGCATTCCCAGAGGAGCAGCTTTCTTCCCCACTGCGTTCCCAGAGGAGCAGCTTTCTTCCCCACTGCGTTCCCAGAGGAGCAGCTTTCTTCCCCACTGCATTCCCAGAGGAAGCCCAGGCCCATCTCCAGCAGCCCTGGAGCTTCAGAGGAAAACTCCACCCTTGTGCAGGATCCCTGCTCCAGCAGAAGCACAGCTGGCACTGCAGGAGGGCTGAGCCACCATGGGATGGGACTGCTGCCACCAGCCTGACCCACAGGCTGCCAGGGCCTGCTCTGACTCTGGCACTGGTTTGTTTGTGCTATTGCGTTTGTATTTTTAATTTCCTAATAAAGAACTGTTATTGCAATTCCCATATCTTTGTATGAGAGCCCTTTAATTTCAAAATTACAATAATTCAGAGGGAGGGGGTTTGCATTTCCCATTTCAAGGGAGGCTCCTTCCTTCCTTAGCAGACACCTGTCTGTTCAAACCGAGACACTTGGTGACAATTCTGTTCCCAGTCCTATTGAGGATCCTCTTCCCAACCTTGGTGAGGATCCTGATCCCAATCCTGTGGAGCCCCTCCTTGCTGCTGTGTCAGGAACATGTCCAGCTCTGCAGCTGGAATTCCCATCCACACCCCCCGAGCAGTTCTGGCACTGCCTGGGTCCCTCTTGCTCCAAAGGAAGTTTCTGTCCCAGGGCTTTGCTCTTTTCCCTGCAGTGGGACATGGGAGGCTGGATTGGGAGGAGGATGGACAGAAGATAAACTCACACCCCTGTTTGGATTTAAAGTGAACCCCCAAACTATTTAAAGCTCAGGCTTTTCCAGAATTTTAAAACTGTATCCGCCTTGGTGATGGTTCTTTGGGATCAGCGGTAATTCCAGCCCCAGCTGGGATATGGGACTGTGGTTATCCATCCTCCCTGCAGCAGGGAGCTTACAGAACCTGCAGACTCTTTTCTTTCTCTTCCCACACCATTTATCCCCTCCATCCCTCCACTTGTACTTCTTGTACAATTCTGGAATAACACAATGAGGCATCAGTAACATCTGGGTTGTGCTTTGATGTTCACAGAGGAGAAAGTGGTTCCAAAGTCTGTGATTTTCCTGGTCCTTCCTTTAAGGCCTCACTGAGTCGAATCCAAGGTGAGGGATCAGAATTCCTGATGAGAAGTGGGAAAGGGGACCATGGGTTACTCATCTTCCCTGCAGCAGGGAGTTCACAGAACCTGCAGACTCTTTTCCTTCTCCCTCCACAGCATTTAAGGAATTCTGATCCCTCCACTTGCACCTTGTAAAGAGACAATTCCAGAATAACACCATGAGGCACCAGTACCAAAGGCAGTGATTTTCCTGGTTCTTCTTTAAAGTCATCACTGGATTGAATCCAAGAGGAGGGTTCAGAATTCCTGATGAGAAGTGGGAATAGGGCTGGAGAGCTCCAGGTACCTCCTACAAAGCTGGCTGCCTCCTGTCACACTTAACCCTCCTGCAGAAAGGAAAGCAGCTCCCTCTCGACTCCACCTAAATGATTTTATACTCACCCCCGTCCTTATTTCATTCTTCTGCCCATTCACTATTTTAATAATGATTTTTCCCCCTCCCTGGGCAGCCAAACCTCTCAGATTTTGCCTTTTGGTCAGGTTATTTCGGGAACTCATTAAATGCCTGGGTCACGTGCTCACTATTAAAAAATAAAAACAACTAGGTGGCTGTGCCACGGGAGAGGCTTCCTGGTGAATTACCGGAGTTAAGCAGTGGCTTAACAGCTTGAGACTCCTGGAACATTAGGCAGGGTTTTTTTAGACCTTTAATGCATGGCAGATTATGCCGCTTCCTGCTCAGAATGGTTTGAGGTTGTTGTCTGTGGTCGGTTTAATGGGGATGCTGCAGGGAGAAAATGCAGGAATTAGAGAGCCTGACTGAGGACAAGGGTTTGGATAAAGGGAGGGGAACCCAAGCCTTGAGCAAGGCCCAGCCTGGGGCTGGGTCTGGAGTAGAACTGTGGTGGGATCCACCAAACTTCAAATATTGGTGTCAGACCTCGAGAAATCATTCCTTGGGAATGATTCCTTCCTCTCTCCTTGGGAATGATTCCTTCCTCTGCTCCCTGGGAATGATTCCTTCCTCTCCTCCTTGGGAATGATTCCTTCCTCTCTCCCTGGGAATGATTCCTTCCTCTCTCCTTGGGAATGATTCCTTCCTCTGCTCCCTCCTCTCGTGCCAGCTGAGACCACCCGAACCCCTAGTGCCCCTGGGAGTGCCGGAGAGGCCCAGAACCTGCCCTGAGCAGCAGCAGGATTGGTGGGGAGACAGCGGAGATGGGGGATCAGCGATCATCCTGGAGATGGGGGATCAGTGATCACCCTGGAGATGAGGGATCAATGATCACCCTGGAGATGGGGGATCAATGATTATCCTGGAGATGGGGGATCAATGAACACCCTGGAGATGAGGGATCAATGAACACCCTGGAGATGAGGGATCAATGAACACCCTGGAGATGAGGGATCAGTGATCACCTGGGAGATGGGGGATCAATGATCATCCTGGAGATGGGGGATCAATGATTATCCTGGAGATGAGGGATCAGTGATGATCCTGGAGATGAGGGATCAACGAACACCCTGGAGATGGGGGATCAGGGATCATCCTGGTGATGAGGGATCAGTGATCATCCTGGAGATGAGGGATCAGTGATCATCCTGGAGATGAGGGATCAGTGATCATCCTGAAGATGAGAGATCAATGGTCATCCTGGAGATGAGAGATTAATGAACACCCTGGAGATGAGGAATCAATAAATAACCCCAGCAGCCGTGGCTACAGGGGACTTAATGCTCTGTCCCTGAGCGTCACCAGGGGACAGATCTGAGGGGCCAAATATTGCAGTGCAATATTTGCAATGAAGCTTTACAAACATTACTGCAACAAAGCTTTTCTGGCTGTCCTTGCTCTCCTGGGACATTCTTTATCTCATGAAGGCAGTTTGTGGGGTTTTAGATCACTTTTTGGTCAAAAATGTGTCTGATCTGAAAAGGTTGTGGGCTAAGGGAAAATTTAACAGGGAAAACCCTCCTAAACTCCCAGTTTTCTAACCTGAAGCTTGAATTTGTTGTGATTTACCCATCTTTTGGTATCAGGTGGTAACTTTGGGGCACAGGAGCAATAATGCAAATATTTGCAGAGGTTTGCTCTTCTTCAGTCAGTTAATAAATGTTTGTTTGGGTGTGCAGATGAGCTTAGGGATCTGCATCTTAAAATCAGGGCAGATGATGGAATGGGAATCCCAGGCACACATCTGGGATGCAGTTTGCTATCACAGAGAGTGCCCAGCCCCAGAAGGAATAGCAGGAAAAAGGAAAAGGACGGAGAGTTGTACCAAAAAAGAGAGGTTGGTGCCACATGGGTTCTGGTTTCCTCAGTTATTTTTATTTCCCCTTGTTGGACTGGGCCACCTTCAAACAAAATGAAGCAGACTGAGCTGTCCAGGGGAAAAAAATGTGGAAAAGGACTAAACCCTAATTAGCTGCTTGGTTTTGGGATGAATTTATTAATTTCTTTTTCCATGGGTGAATCAGGTGATTGTGGCTTTGGCCCAACTTCTACTCTGTGTTTTTTTTTCAGAAAGAAACTCCTAAAAATAGTGTGGGGTCAGAGGGAAGCTTCAAGGACCCTAAGGAAGGAGAGGAATTGTTCAATACCTCCCATCCATCCCTTTGGTAGAGAAGGATAGGACAGTGATGGTTTGGGAGAGGAAAATGAAGAGCAGACCTGGCAGAGCTCAGCTCTTTGAACTCCTGCCCATTTTGGGCCTTACCTCTGAATTTTCACAGGGGAGGAACAAGATCTGGGCTTGGCTCAGTTAGGAGGGACAAGGTCCCCAAATCAGGACCCTGGAGGAGCTCCTGGCTGGTGACGAGGCTCATGAGGCTACAGAGCCACCACTCTCATTGTCCATTTGCTCAAAGGAAATCTTGTTCGGATCTCCTGGGATCTGTTGGGATTTGTTCTGGGCACTGGGGTGGATTTATTTTGGGCAGGAAGTTGGAGACTGTGTGTTCCTGCTCACACCAGCTCTGGTTGCCCAGTTACAGGCTGATGGTCACTCTGGCTGCCCAGGTACAGGTGATGGTCACTCTGGCTGGCCAGTTACAGGTGATAGTCACTCTGGTTGCTCAGTTACAGGTGATGGTCACTCTGGTTCCCCAGTTATGGGCTGATGGTCACTCTGGCTGCCCTTTTATGGAGTGATGGTCACTCTGGCTGCCCAGCTATGAGATGATGGTCACTCTGTCTGCCCAGTTACAGGCTGGTGGTCACTCTGGCTGCCTAGTTACGGGCTGATGGTCACTCTGCTTTTCCCAGCAGCCATTCAGGGTTTAGATGCCACGTTGTGACACTTCCACAAACTCCCACAGCTCTTTTTGTCACTTGTGGCTGTGGGCTGAGGCCCACGAAGGCCACCAAGGCCTGGGTGGCACAGCCTTGTGGCACCTGGGGATCTGGGCTCGCATGGGTGGCACTGGTGGGAGCTGATGCCAACGTGGTGAAGTGACCCCAATATCTCCACCAGTTCCCCCAGGTTCTCCTGGATGGCGCCTGGAACCTGCACACCCTGGGATCATCGGTGAAGCCCAGGCTGGGGTAGATGATGGAATGTCTGGTTTTGGAATTCCTCTTGGAATTTGGGAGAGGAAGAACAGCATGAAGAGCTCTGTGGGGGCTTTTGTTTGCTCAGTGGGTTAGTTTTTTTTTTTTTTTTTTTTTTTTTTTTGCTCACTGAGGTTGTTTTTTGGTCAGTGAGGTTGCTTTTTGCTTGGTGGGGTTGTTTTTTGGTCAGTGAGGTTGTTTTTTGCTTGGTGGGGTTGTTTTTTGCTCAGTGGGGTTGTTGTTTGATCAGTGAGGTTGGTTTTTGGTCCATGAGGTTGTTTTTTGTTCGGTGAGGTTGTTTTTTGCTCGGTGGGGTTGTTTTTTGCTCGGTGAGGTTGTTTTTTGCTTGGTGGGGTTGTTTTTTGGTTAGTGAGGTTGTTTTTTGCTCGGTGGGGTTGTTTTTGCTCAGCAGCCCGATTCTCTCATTTCTCCTGTCTGGTTTCAATGCCTACAGTGACACACAGTGGTGATGGGCTCTGCAGTGCCACAGCAATGTCTGCACCTGGGGGACACTGGAGATGGTGGCAGTGGTGACCAGCAGGCTCCCCTTGCAGGAGGATCCACCTGCTGATGAGATTTGGGCTCCAGGCTGCTCCTCACATGGCCACATAAGGAAGCTTTGGACATTCCAAGTCTTCCATCCAATCTGTTGCCCATTTCCCACAGAGTTTTCTCCCTGTCAGCAGAGAACTTCAGGTTCCCTAAGCTGATTTGTGCCACAAATGCCGTGCTCAAATCCTCTTTAGTTTCTGTGACAATGCAAATTTTTTTTATCCTTGTGTAAGCAGCCAGGAAATAAAAGTTGGCTTTTGGCTGTCGTGTTCCCCCTGTTCCTTGCACTCCTGGAGAGCCCAGCAGGCAGAGGTGGCTCCGTTGTTCCTCAGGAGAGCATTTTCCACTGTCCCTGGATGTGTTCCCCTTCCATTTGCAGGTGTTTGCAGGCTGGGTAGATGCCGGTTTTGCTCAGGATTATTCCGTTCTGCCCTTCCATTGCTTCGCTTCCAAAGAATTTTTGGATTTATTTTCTTTTTCCTCACCTGCTTGGAGAAGGAAAAGGATCAGATGAGGAGAAGTCTTGGGCTGTCTTCCCACTTGAGCTGGGGGTGGAATCACAGAATCCCAGACTGGTTTGGGTTGGGAGGGACCTTAAAGCCCCATCCTGTTCCATCCCTTAGGCAGGGACACCTTCCACTGTCCCAGGATGCTCCAATCCCTGTCCAACCTGGCCTTGGACACTGCCAGGGGAGCTTCAGGCAAGCCCCTATTTCCAAATCCCAGTTATTAAAAAGATAAATAAAATACTGATACTGATCTTGTTAGAAAGCTCTGGAAGTAAGGAGCAAGCCTCAAACAAATGCCTTGAAAGTGGGTAGAAACGCCAGGAATGCTCCGTTTCTCATGGCTCATCCCTCCGAGCGGCCCCGGCACCGCGCAGTGCCCGGGCAGAGGTGCCGGCTTCCCCCCGGCCGCAAAAACAGCTCCTCGCTGGCAGCCACCGCAGCCGCGCGGCTCAAGGTCAAGCTGCTGCCAGCTCCATCCCTCCGGAGCCGAGCCGGAGGGGCAGAGAACCCTCGGCGAGCACCCAAATCCCTTCTCCCCGCACTCGCAGGGCCGGAGCCGCGCCCCGGGGCCCCGGCGGTGCTCTCAGCCGCGGGGACCCGGTGGTCCCGGGGGGTTCGGGGCGGCCGCGGGCGGGCAGCGATGCTGGGCTGCTGCTGACATTTCCGCCCGCGAGTGCCCAGCCAATTGGCGGGGCTGGAGCAGCCACACATGAAATATGATGATTTTCAGGAGGAGGAGGAGGAGGAGGAGGAGGAGGGGGAGAGGGCGGGAGAGCCGCTCGCATGCCGGGGGCTGCGCACAGCCTGGCCGGAGGCGAGCGCGGCCGGAGGAGCCGCAGCACCCCGGGGATGGCCCCGAGCACTGACCAGGAGGATGCCACCGCCACCCAGGTGGGCCGGGCACGGTGGCACCACGGCCGGGGGACGCTGCCCTGGGGCCTGGGGACGCGCAGCTTTGGGGGGATCTGTCCTGTCCCCCGCCAAAGCTGATGGCTCGGCGCTGTCCCCGGCGAGCTGTGCCACACACGGGGCCACCGGCGCTGCTTAGCGGAGGGCTGAACTTTTTTGGGGGGGGTTCGGTCGGGTTTGGTAAAAACCCGGAATGCCAGCCCTGGAAGGACGCGGTGTTGCTGTGCCAGAGCTGCTCGGTTCAAACTTCGCAGCCTGGTCCTCAGTTTGATGGGAAGCACTTGACAGAGCTGCTCTGTGCCTGGCGTTAACCCTCTCCCAGCTCCGGCCGGGCTGGAAGCTGTTTATCCCGAAAAATTCACTCGCAACAAATTTAACCCCACTAAGGAGCCACGGCAGAACTCCGGGAATGGCATCCAGCAGCTACTCCTTTTTATAATGACTTTGCATTTATCCCAGAGCCGGCTGGCGAGTTTGCACTTTATTATTATTATTATTTCCCCGAAGGGGAGGGGGTCCGATTAAAAATAATAATCATACAATAATGTTCCCGAGACAACCCTGGGAGGGCAAACCACACCTCCCCATGCTCCGGCTGTGCCACCGCTGTCGCTTTATTAATTTTCCTGCGCCGTGAGTGACAGTCCTCCAGAAGTGATAATTGGTGCGCTGTGTCTTTAAAAGGTTAAAACCCTTTTCAAAAAGGCCTCGACTCATAGTGGGAAAAGACAAGAGAGGCTTTGGCTGGCTTTGGATCCAGAAAACAGCTGCTGATTAGAGTCTGCGTCTTCGGGCTGAATTTATTACATATTTTTCAGCAGCAGGGATTCTAGGAGGAAGCTTCCGTTTGGGTTTCTTGATCGTGGTTTATTTTTATTCAGAGGAATAACAGAGGAAGGATTTGTTCCGGCTGGAGCATGCTCACAACCTGCAAGACCTCCCATTATTAAACTGCCTACTTTGGGCTTTAATATCCATGTGGTATTTTTTTTAATTTTTATTAGCGTTATTATTATTTGGCAGCGTGCATCTGTCTATTTTTTTTTTTAATTTTTTAATCATTTATTCGGAGAGGAAGCTGATCTCGCAATGAGCTTTCTCCTTCCTTACTTGAAACAGGTGCTAATGAAAGAATGCAAATAGCACCGGCTGAGCCGAACATTTCATAAAGAAGGGAACAGCCACCGACCCCAACCGCTCCGGGATCTGCCTGCTGGCCTCCGGCAAAGGTAGGCACGGGGGCTTTTGTCGCTATTTTTTGCTGTTGTTCTCTGCGTGGATCTTTGGGATTTTTTTTCTCGCCCTTCCTTCCTTCCTTCCCTCCCTCTCTGGCTGGCTGGGGGTGCCCAGCTGGCCGGCCAGATTCCATTTTTTCTCCCCAAAGGTGCCAGCTTGGCGTCCCCAGCCCGTGTCCCCGCGTCCCCACCGGGGGTGGCCGCGGCCACCTCTGCGCTGGGCGAGCGCCCCGAGCCCGCGGCGAGCCCGGCGCTGTCACCGAGCCCAGCCCGGAGCCGCGGCCCCGCCACGCTCGCAGCTACTTTGCCGCTTAATTAGCCCTGGCTGTCGCATGAATTTATCGTCGCTTGACAGCAACTTCATTTTCTCCCACCGTGCGGGGAGGAGGAGGAGGAGGAGGAGGAGGAGGAGGAGGAGGAGGAGGCGATGAATTGGCGCTGGCTGGTGGGAGGCAGCGCTGGGGGCGGTGGGAGGCGATCGCGGGGTGTGACAGGGACGTGCCAGCCGGCCAGGGGCGTGCGGAGGGACACGGGCTCGGGGACGTGTTTCTCCGGGGACAGCCGCGTCCTCCCGGGGCCCCGCGGAGCCGGAGCCCGGGGCCTGCGCCGCTTCCATCCCTTCCCTCGCCGCTGCCTGCGGCTGCTCCCTGATGCTCCAGCGCGGAGAGAAATACCCAAATTAAACAAATAAAATAAGATTCCAAGGCTCGTTTCAGCAGCGAGGTCCCTGCTGGTGGCCGGATCCCTGCACAAAGCGCTGCGGTTGGGGTTTTTTCCCTCCTCCTGCTCGGTTTTATTTGGCTGTGGCATTCGGGGATCAGCCTGCGAGGTTTGTCCTTTGGGAAGCCCGAGTTTTTTCCCGGTGTTGGAGGCAGGTGGAGGCATCCGCAGCCCCTTGCGGTACCTGCCCGCGGCTCTGGCCGGGTTTTGTGCCGTGTTCCCAAGCCCGGGCTTGCAGCAGGGACTGCAGTGGCCTCCCCAAGGGCCAAATCCAGCCCTCCTTGGGATGATCCAGCTCCTCCGGCTGTGGGAGCCTCCGAGGGCAGGGATTAGCCCTTTGTCTGGAAGTTTGTGTTTATATTTCGGCGTGTTTAAGTGTTACATATTTCTGTTCTGGCCGCGCACGCAGGATATTTGCAGGGGTTTTGCCTGAGCGTTCAGGAAAGGATCTGCAAGAAAAGTTTCCCCTGATGAGTTATGAGAGCTAAGGGTGGGAAGCACGTGAAACAAAATATTTGCTTTATATAAACAGCCCCTTGAAGCTTCCTCCAGAGAGAACTTGGGAATGTCTGACCTGACAGAGGAAAAGTACCCAAAACTCAATGTGCAGCCCGGTCTGTCCATCCCTCCCCCATTCCAAAAGCAGATGATTTTTAATTAAGAATTTGATATGGGGTGTGTGTGCAGGAAAATAGGATTAAAATGTGTTCTGGAGGCAGCAGGATGGGAATATTCCTCTGCTCCTGGTTCGGGCTGGGTGAGGGCCAGCAGCACCTCGTGTCCCCTGCCCTGCTGCTCTAAAAGACAAATCCAGGTGCTGATGGCTGCTGGAAAGCCCCAGCCACGGGCTTTGGGTTGTGAAAACATGGATTTTTCCCAAAACCTCGTGTTCCGTGTACTCAGACAGCTGCTGCTCCTGCAGGATTCGCTTCTCGCTGTGCCAGTAACGGAGTTTGCCCAATGCTACTTTTTAAAAATTTTTCTTTTGGTGATTGCAAATCCTCTGAGCTGTACCAGAATATGGGGGGACTCTGGCTTTATTCTCTCCCCCTCTGGCTCAGGCAGAGCGCTCGGATCTGTCCCGGCAGTACCGTGTGCTGCTCCTCCCCACGCCCAGCACTCGCTCTGCTCAGGGAAACCTTTGGAATGAGAGGAAAGCCGGAGTGAGTGGTGGCTGAGGGGAGAGAGGATGGGAAGGTGTTCTTCCCATGGACATTGGCATTTCCCCTATGGACATTGGCATTTCCCCTATGGACATTGGCATTTCCCCAATGCAAGGTGGCTATTCCCCTATACGACATTGGCATTTCCCCTATGGAAGGTGGTGTTTCCCCTATGGACATTGGCTTTTCCCCTATGGAAGGTGGTGTTTCCCCTATGGAGATATTTTCCCCTATGGAAGGTGGAGTTTTCCCCTATGGAAGGTGGAGTTTTCCCTATGGACATTGGTGTTTTCCCCCATGGGAGGTGGTGTTTTCCCCCATGGAAATTGGTGTTTTCCCCCATGGGAGGTGGTGTCTTCCCTGTTAAAGCATCTCCTCTGTCGAGTTTTGGTTTCTATGCTGCCTCTGGGACTATGAACATTTTTGTGGCCCAGCCATTGGAGCAGGACACAGTGGGGTTTGTCCCAGAGTTCTTGGCACAGGTGGTGGCACCTGAGCCCTGCCAGGACCTGCTCTGAGGCCTCTGTGACACCTGAGGACCTGTCAGACTTGGTGGCCCTGCATCTTTATGATTTTTATGATTTCACCCTTCCCAAGAGAGGGAAATGAAGCTGTTTTTTGTCCCAGAGTTCTTCTCAGCACTGGTGGTGGCACCTGAGTCCTGCCAGGAGCTGCTCTGAGGTCTCTGTAAAACCTGAGGACCAGTGGGAATTTGTGGCCCTACATCCCCATGATGTTTGTAATTTCACCCCCACTGAGAAAGAGAAATAAAACTGGCTTTGTCCCAGGCACTGCAGTCTAGCTCATCTGGCACTGGAAAGGATTCTGGTGATTATTTTCCTTGAAACAATCGCAAAACTCCTGTAAACACACCCAGCACACCAAGCTGGGGCCTCCAAAGGTCTCTCCAGCATCTTGGCTCTTCCTGGGAATAGCTGTGGCGGTTCCATGGGAATGGGGAGATTTCCTGGGAATTCAGAGAGCGGCTGATGGGCCAAAGAGTTTTATGGAGCCCTGGAGGAGCTGGGGTCAGAGCGTTGAAAGGCCTCCTCCTCCTCCTCAGGTGCACTCTAATTCTGGATTTCCACCTGGATAAAACTCCCAGAATTCTCTCTGCACTCAGGATGAGGAGCTGGTGAGGGAGGGATGAAGAGGAGAACAGGAACTCCCCATTGACCTAAACTCCACATTTTTAATAGGGCCGGCAGTGGGGGGGATCTGTGTGCCTGGTGCTGGTGGGAGCACAAACCGCTCTGCATTAGTTTGGGGTAAAAAACCTCTTTTTTCTCCATGTCCGGCTCCATCTCTGCTGCTGGCTCAGTTCATGCAGGTGGCTAATGTGGGATAACACTGGAATAATGTGGGATATCATGGAAATAACATGGGAATAACATGGGATAGGATGGGGATAACATGGGATAGCACGGGAATAACGTGAGATGGCACGGGAATAATGTGGGATAGCATGGGAATAACATGGGTTAGCACGGGAATAACATGGGATAGCAAGGGAATGGTGAGCCCAGCTCCCTGATTTATTCCCCTGTTTAAAGGTGCGTGGTGATACTTGAGGAGGATTTTCCAAAATAACTTAAAGGACTGCTGCTTGCTACCCATATTTGGCCATGTTTTGGACCTATATTTGCCCATAGTGCTGACCCATTTTTACCCATATTTCCCCATATTCCTGACCCATATCTACCCATATTTACCCATATTCTTGACTCATATTTTGAACCCATTTTTACTCATACTCTTGATCCATATTTACCCATTTTTACCCATATTTGGACCTATATTTACCATATTGCTGACACATATTTACCCATATTCCTGACACATATTTACCCATTTTTACTTGTATTTCTGACCCATATTTACCCGTGTTTACCCATATTCCTGACCCATATTTACCCATTTTCACCACATTCCTGCCTTTCCTGTGGCAGGGCTCTCAGGATCCACAGGCCACATCTCTCCCTTTATTTCTTTAAAAAGCTCTGAAACTTTTTCATGCCAAGAATGGAAACATTGCAGCTTCCTAACTCAGAGATTTGCTCTCGGTGCTGTGGCGGGGGGGACCACCGTGGCCTTTTTTGTTCCTTTTTAACCTTTCTGCATCTTTACTTTTCCTCCTGTGTGGGAAATGGGGAGGAGGGAAGAGGGGGAGCCTCCTGGCCGAGCTCTCAGTGGGAGTCCCTGGCAGATTGAAAACACAAATAATAAGTTCTGACTCTAAGCCCCAACTGCAGACAGCAGCACTCGCTGGGGTTTTGGGGTTGTTTTTTGATTTTAGATCATTATTTGCTGGGCAGGCTCTGGAAAATGCTGTAGGGGAAGCACAGTTTGCTGTGGAGACAAATGGGGTTTGAGAAGCCCCAGGGCTGTGAGTGCTCAGGAGGACTGGGGCTGTTTCAGGGGGAATGTCACACCTGGAGTGGAATAACAGGATCATTTAACCAGGCTGGGACAGTTTGGGCTCTTGGGGAGGTCTGGGATGCTGCTGGAATCCCCAGGGAGCCCTGGGAACTGCTGCTGGGATGGTCCCCAGGAGCTGCTCCCAGCCTGGATGTGCTGCTGTGTCCCACAAGGCCCTGACCCCACTCCCTGCAGCTGGGAGAGGAGGATCCCACAGGAGGATCCCATGGGATTCCAGCCCTTCCAGTGGAATTCCCAGTCCTGGAGCAGCCCAGATTTCAGTACTGCACAATCTGTCCCTCCCTGGCTGCTCCTGGGGGACTTTGAAGGAACTGGGACAATAAAATCTGGTGGAGGAGATGCCAGTGGATGGCTGGATCATCTCCTGCCACAGGAGGATCCCACCAGAGGATCCCATGGGATTCCAGACCTTCCAGTGCATTTTCCACCCCTGGAGCAGCCCAGATTTCAGCGCTGCACAATCTGTCCCTCTCTAGCTTCTCTGTGCCACCCTGGCTGCTCCTGTGGGACCTTGAATGAGCTGGGACAATAAAATCCGGTGGAAGAGATGTCCATGGATGGCTGGATCATCTCCTGCCACAGAAGGATCTCTCAGAATGATCCCACAGGCAGATCCCATGGGATTCCAGCCCTTCCAGTGCATTTTTCACCCCTGGAGCAGCCCAGATTTTCAGTGCTGCACAATCTGTTTCTCACAGATGTCAGTTTGGGAAGGAGCTGGGACAATAAAATCCAGGGGAGGAGATACCCATGGATGGCTGGATCATCTCCTGCCATGGGAGGATCCCGTGGGATTCCAGCCCATCCAGTGCATTTTCCAGCCCTGGTGCAGCCCAGATTTCTGTGCTGCACAATCTTCTTTCCCTGTGGGACCTTGGGAAGGAGCTGGGACAATAAAATCCAGGGGAGGAGATGTCCATGGACAGCTGGATCATCTCCTGCCACAGGAGGATCCCACAGGAGGACCCCACAGGATTCCAGCCCCTCCAGTGGAATTCCCAGTCCTGGAGCAGCCCAGATTTGTGTGGACACAGTTTTATCTCTCTCTGGGACTTTGAGAAGGAGCTGGGACAATAAAATCTGGTGGAGGAGATGCCCATGGATGGCTGGATCATCTCCTGCCACAGGAGGATCCCATGGGATTCCAGCCCTTCCAGTGGAATCCCAGTCCTGGAGCAGCCCAGATTTGTGTGCTGCACAATTTTGTCTCCCTGTGGGACCTTAGGAAGGAGCTGGGACAATAAAATCTGGTGGAGGAGATGCCCATGGATGGCTAGGTCATCTCCTGCCTCCCTGGGAGAAGGCTCCAGGGCTGCTGCTGCCTCAGGGATGGGATTTGGGGATTTGGGGGCTGCAGGGACCAGCAGTGAGCAAATCCTGATGTAAGCAGGGATGAGCGAGCCCAGAATTGAGCGCTGAGTAAAGGAGGGATGAGAAAAGCTCATGGTGATGTCAGGGGTGAGCTCAGGGGCCCTGGAAAAGCACCTCAGATCAAAACAAAACTTCTCTGCTGCTTTTTTAGCTGCCTGGAGAGCTAGAGCAGATTTTATAATCCCATGGGTGCTCCTGCATGGATTTGTTCCTGGTGGATGGGTTGGAAAATCCAGAATTTACAGAATGACTAGGTTGGAAGACACCTCCAAGATCATCGAGTCCAACCCAAACAAAAGGTCCAGAAGGTTTGAAATAACCAAAATTGCATTTTAGGTGGAATTTTATGTGCAGAAAAGCAGGTTCTTGGGAAAGGCTCAGCTGCATCATCCCCATCCCCATCCCTGTAACCCCCATCCATCCCCCTAAAGCATTCCAGCATTTCCAGTCCTCCCCAGCCAATTCCCCTTTGTGTTTTAATCCATGAAAATAAATTTTTCCACATCTCTCTTGTCCTTTACCTGCCTCTGTGTTGCTGTTCATTTCACCCTGCATTTCATTTCACCCCAGGTTTGGTAGCTTGGGCTCATATTTTGAAATTTTTTTTGTTTTCTGCTCTTCTGGCATCAGAGGGAATTTCATGGGAGAGTGCAAATTGCCGAGAGAAACAACATGTTTTGTTTTGTTGTATTTTCAAGGGCTGCTCCAAAGTAGTTTGGTTGGATTTTTCCTGAAAAAAGAAACCCAAAAACCCTCCTTGCTGCAGGGAATTTGGGGCAAGGAAGGAATTCTCCTGTGCTGCAGGAACGTCCCCAAAACCACATGGTGATATTTGATTGATTATAACTTGGATTAATTAATTGGAGAGGAATTCTGTGCTGGGAATAACAAAAATCTGGTAGCTGGAAGGGGAGGGAAGGGAAATATTTATGGGTTAGAGGAGGGGCATGGGGTGTCAGGAGAGCAAGAACTGCAGATTTAAACAAATAAATCAGGTAATTATAAAGATATTGCTGCTGTAGCCAAATAAATTGGGATTTTTGGGGTGTTGAACCTGTTTTGGTTGATGGTGAAAGCAAAAGGTGCTTCTCAGCTGGGCCAAAAAAGACATTATTTCACTGCTAATTAAGCTGGATCCATCACTGGTGGGATTTAATTTGGCTTTGGGGAGGTCAGGAGGAGCTTGGAGCAAAAATCCTATTGGAAGTTTTGTTCCTAAATTGCAGAAGGGGAATTTGTTGTGTTCCGCCATCCCTGGAGGGAATCCAGGACACAATTCCCAGGGCAGGGCTGGGAGCTGCTCCCGGGGTTTCGGTGTTTGGGGCAGGAGGAGGAGGAGGAAATCTTGGGGTTTGGTTTTGGGATTGCCTTTGAGGCAGAAATGTCCCTGGGCTGTTCCTCCCTGGCACCTCAGAGGAAATGCCATTCGTGGGGGTTTCTGTGGGGTTTCTGTGGGGTTTCTGTGGGGTTATTGTGGGGTTTGAGTGGAGTTATTGTGGGGTTTCTATGGGGTTATTGTGGGGTTTCTATGGGGTTTGAGTGGGACCAGAGCTGCAGATGACAGTTCTCTGGGATTTGAGTGGGGTTATTGTGGGATTTGTGTGGGATTTGTGTGGGGTTATAGTGAGGCTATTGTGGGGTTTGTGTGGGGTTTGTGTGGGACTAGAGCTGCAAATGACGGTTCTGTGGGGTTTCTGTGGGGTTTCTGTGGGGCTTAAGTGGCACCAGAGCAGCAAATGCCATTTGTGTGAGGTTTATGTGGGACCAGAACAAGAAATGCCGTTTCTGTGGGGTCTGTGTGGGCCCAGAGCTGCAAATGCCATTAGTATGGGATTTATGTGGGACTAGAACAGGAAATGCCACTTGTGTGGGGTCTCTGTGGGTTTGAGTGGGGTTTGTGTGACCCCAGAGCTGCGAATGCCATTTGTGTGGGGTTTGTGTGGCACCAAAGTAGGAAATGCCACTTGTGTGGGGTTTCTGTGGGGTTTCTGTGACCCCAGAGCTGCAAATGACAATTCTGTGGGGTCCAGTGCCATGGGCGGCTGCAGGAACAGCTCCTTTCCCTCCTTTTGTAGTTCCATGCTCCAATTCCAACATCCCAAGGACAGAGGATATCAATAACAGGCCTTTAGAATAATGGGAATAACCCCAGAACTCAAAGGGGTCCTGGAAAACTCACCTGGGGAGCCCCCAGGAAGTGCCTGGATTCCCAAAATATCTAATCCAGCTGGAATTCAGCCCCTCCAGGGATGCAGGAATGCAGCAAATTGGGATAAAACGGCACAAAAACCCCAGGAATGGGAGGCCTGACCCTGGCAGGGCTGATATTACTTTTACCACAGGAATTAATCTTGGGCTGCAGGAATTTTGGGCTGCAGGAATTTTGGGAGACTGGGCCCTCCTGGGCCCATCAGCTCCTGGCCTGAGCACTTCCCAGCACTGCTCCTGGCAGGATTTTATCCCTTGGGAAGATTTTCCAGATTTTAGGGTAATATCTAGATCAGGAGGAACACAAGGAAGCTGCAATTAGCCCTGTATCCATCGTAATCCCAGCTTTATTTTGGGATTTGGGTGCATTTTAAGGTCTGAACCCTTCCCTGAGCAGCCTGTTCTGAACAAAACTGAGAATTCCAAGGGTGATTTCCCAGCTCCCTGCCCACACCAGGTTCCTGTTGCTCCTGTTGCTGTTTCTGTCCCTGTTTATCCTTTTTTTTCCCCCAATCCGTTTGAATTTTGCCACTGGAAAAGCTGCTCAGGGCCTTGAGCTGCCTGCAGGAGCCCACCCCCAGCTCAAAACTGCATTTTAGCATAAAAACCCATGAAAATCTCCGTTATGCACCGACTTTCCTGGCTGAAAAACCCTAAAATGAACTCGGCAGTGGGGAGCAAAGGTGGAGGAGGGGGGAGAGGATGCGAATATCCCAGAAAGTTGCGAAGTGAAGCATTCCAGAGTGGGAATAAGAGCTGGAGGTTGAATGTGCAATCACAACCTCCCTTTGTCTGCGGGCTGTTGATCGGCGAAGCTGCAATCTCGTGGCAATAAATAGATATTTAAGATAAGCTCCGGCGTGTAATTAAAGACTTCTGCCACACGGCCAGATGCGCTGCCTTTATCTTTGTGTAAATGAGAGCAGAGCGGGGCCGTGCTGCGCTGAGAGCCCAAAAAAAGGGGGAAAAAAGGTTCTTTGTCCCAGTTTGCATCCGTTTGCTGGGGGGTGGGAGGGAGGGAGGGATGGGACCGTCCCCAACCCAGGGAAATCGGGAATTGTGGTGCTACAAGGGCTAAAGAGAATGAAATGGGTTGGTAAAAGGTGTTACCTTCATCCAGGAGCGTTTCCCTGATTTTCCAGTGTTTTGGGATGGAAATTCAGGGAGGGAGGGATGGGACCGTCCCTTCCAGGGAAACTGGGAATTGTGGTGCTACAAGGGCTAAAGGGAATTAAATGGGTTGGTAAAAGGTGAGCCCTCAGTTTCCCTGATTTCCCAGTGTTTTGGGATGGGAATTCAAGAAGAGGGGGATGGAAGTTCAAAGAGGGAGGGATGGGACCATCCCCTCCCCAGGGAAACTGGGAATTTCAGTGGCCCAAGGGCTAAAGGGAATTAAATGGGTTGGTAAAAGGTGTTGTCTTCATCCAGGAGCGTTTCCCTGATTTTCCAGTGTTTTGGGATGGAAATTCAGGGAGGGAGGGAGGGATGGAAATTCAGGGAGGGAAGGATGGGACCATCCCTTCCCAGGAAAGCTGGAAATTGCGGTGCCTTAAGGGCTAAAGGGAATTAAATGTGTTGATAAAAGGTGAACCCTCAACCAGGGGCCCTCAATTTCCCTGATTTTGCAGTGTTTTGGGATGGAATTAAGGAAAGGAGGGATGGGACCATTCCCTCCCCAGGAAAGCTGAAAATTGTGGTGCTTTAAGGGCTAAAGGGAACGAAATGTGGTGTTGCTACTGTTGATAAAAGGTGCACCCACAGCCAGGGGGTTTCCCTGATTTCCCAGAGTTTCAGGATGGAATTCAGGCTCCCCAGGGCAGTGATTCTGCCCCTGCTTTGGGACTCCAGGCCCAGCTTTGTCCTCATCCCACAGGAGGGGTGGGATCCAAGCTTTGGGCTGAGCCCAAGCTCTGGAGCAGGTTTAGCCCCAGCAGCTCCCTGGGAGGGAATTTTGGGATCACTGAGGTTGGAAAAGTCCCCCTGGACCATCAATCCCCACCTTGCCACCAGCCCAGAGCAACATCCAGGTGTTCCTTGGACACCTGCAGTGGTGGGGACTCCAAACCTCCCTCCCAGTGTCACATCTGACATTCCAGTGTCACATATCCCCCTTTCTGTGTCCCCCAGGGCTGCAGCAGGACCCAGAGCACAAAAATCCTGGGAAAATGTGCCCTGGGGTCGTGGGGGATGTTTGGAACTGCCAGGAAGGCCTCAAAAAAAAAAAATCAAAATTCTCTTGGATCTGTGAACTCTGCAGCACAGCAGGGTGGGAAGCTGGAAGCAGCAGGGGGTTTGTGCATGGTCCTGGCAAAAATTCCACCTGAGCGGGGGGAATTCCATCCTGGAAGGGCCTTCCCAGCCCTTTTCTGTTCCAGGACCCCCTGGAAACGGGAAGTTTTATTCCAAGCAGTGCCTGTGCCATTAGTGGGGTCTGGTTTGAGCTTTTCCAGCACCACCTTGGATTCCAGATCCCCACTTTGGGCTGGAATCCTTAAAAAATGGACGAGAAGTGATGCTGTGTTTTGGGGGTAAAAAACTGGGAAGAAGGAGAGAAAAGCAGAATTTCTTTTGGGATTTGTACCCCAGGGGAATTCCTGCTGGAATCTGGGATGGGATTGGTACCCCTGGGAATTCCTGCTGGACTCTGGGATGGGATTTATTTGGAATTTCTTGGGTTTATATACTGGAATTTTGCCTTCTTTTTCTTAACAAAGTGGAATTGTTGGAATAAGTTTTTGAGTAATATTTTAAGGGATGACTTTCTTTTTTCAAGGAGCTCTTGGTGTTTTGCCTCTGTTCTGCCACTCCTCTCCCACCTAGGCCAGCCCAAGTCCTCTCTAAACTCAGTATTTGTACCTTGATCCTGACTAACTCTGACTTTAAGTCAAATATTTGATTCCTGGATATTTTTCCCCATTCCAAACCCCACGAAATGGTAGAGCCAAGCTCCCACCCAACAACCCCACTCTGCTTTTTGGGAAATGGGTTTTTCCCAGGCTAAACCCTTTTAAAACCCTTAAAGCTGCATAAGCAGCTTAAACCCAGCTAAAGCCTGAGATCATTTTAAACAGCTTGTGCCAATAGAAAGACTTAGCTTATCTTAAATACCTTAAATAGATCTGCAGCTTTAGGGGAGAATTTGGCCAGATTTGGTTGATTATTTGATTTGGGTGATTTTGGTGTCACCACTGGGTGACTCTGCCCAGCCTCTCCTGGCTGGGAGACAGAAAATCAGGGAATTTTGGGATTTCTTTTTACATTTGGGATGTTTGTGGGACAGTTTGTCTGTAAACATGGCAGGAAAATCTGAATTTGTGACCTTAACCCTGCCCTCATGCTCAGCTCAGGATCATCTGTCATTCCTGGACCTTTGGGTTCTTTGGGATAAATCCGCAGCTGATTTGCAGGAAAAGTTGGATTTTGTTCCACCAGGTGAGGATTTTCAGCACCTGGGCTGCCCTGTGCAGTCTGGATTCTCCTAAATCACTTTTAGAGCTTTGAAAATCCCACCTTCAACGTGGTGCCTTAATTAAAACTCATTAAAAATGGGAATAAATGGGGGAAGGAGTCCAGACTCTGCGGGGATTTCTGCCTGCTCCTCACTCCACACCCTCCCTGTGTCCCCGTGGGATCTGATCCTCCCATTTTCCGGAGATGGAAAATCAGGATTAATTCAGGCTCAGAGATTTGAAGAGTTTGGTTTATTCCTGAATTAAATCAGAAGGAGTTTCACTCACCTGGAGAGCTGAGTTGTTCCCACAGAGGCAATTTCCAGCAATTTTCTCCCGGAGATACAATCCCCCAAAGCTGAAAGGAAAAAACATCAGGGAAAATTTCCACTTGGAATTCCTCAGCTGGGAAAAGGAGCTCAGGCACTTCCCTGCTGCTGGAATGTGGGATGGGATTTGTACCCCTGGGAATTCCTGCTGGACTCTGGAATGGAATGTATCTCCTGGGAATTCCTGCTCCACCTCCCCCAAACTGCAGCTCCTGGGACACAGAACCACCCTGGGCTGGGATTTTTCCTCCAGTCCCACTCTTGGTGTTGGTGCTGTGGGATTTGTGTGTATTGGGAGCACCCTGGAAAAGGGAATTGATGCTGGAGCAGGAGGGGTTTGAGGTGGTGCTTAAATCCCAGAATTCAGCTGAAGGTCTCTGCTCTGTTCCTGCGTTGGGACAGACCCAGATGAATGGGAGGTGAAAATCATGGAAATACAAAAAGGTTTGGGATTGAGGAGACTTTAAAGCTCATCCCATTCCATCCCTGCCTTGGGACACCTCCCACTGTCCCTGATGCTCCAAGCCCCAATGTCCAGCCTGGCCTTGGGCACTGCCAGGGATCCAGGGGCAGCCACAGCTGCTCTGGGAATTCCAGCCCAGCCCCTCCCCACCCTCCCAGGGAACAATTCCCAGTTCCCAAGATCCCATCCATCCCTGCCCTCTGGCAGTGGGAGCCATTCCCTGGGTCCTGTCCCTGCAGGCCTTGTCCCCAGTCCCTCTCCAGCTCTCCTGGAGCCCCTTCAGGCCCTGGAGGGGCTCTGAGCTCTCCCTGGAGCCTTCTCCTCTCCAGGGGAGCACCCCCAGCTCTCCCAGCCTGGCTCCAGAGGGGCTCCAGCCCTGGAGCAGCTCCCTGGATTCCTCTGGGCTCTCTCCAGCAACTCCAGGTGCTGCTGATGTTGGAATTCTGAGCTCTGCAGGTAGGGAATCACCTGAGTGGGGCAGAGGGACAGAATCCCCCTTTTCCTGCTCCCCATGATGCTGGGGATGGATGGACACCCATGGATGGATGGGAAAAGGTAGCAGTTCTTGTGGGAAAGGCTGACCTGGAGCAGAGCTGGGATCTCCATCCATTAGCAGCTCCTTCCCATCTCCTCTGTGTACCCGTGGAACAGACATGGATCTCTGACATCCCAAGGAAACAGAACTTTAGGATTTTAACCATTTGAACTTGCAAGGGGGGTTGGAAAACGGAGGGGAAATTTCCAGTTTCATTTTCAGATTCCCAGGCTGGATCACTCACTCGGGTTATTCACAGTGCAGCCCTTAATGAGTTCTGGGCTCCTGCATCTTAATCCCCTGATAAATGGACTTGTTATTCATAACACCGGAGGTGAGCGCTCCTTTGGAGGGAATTGCTTTCCTTCCACCTGCCAAGTTCTGAATTCTCTCAGATCAGGCTGCTCTTCATCACCTTCCTGGATGTTTTCCCGCTCCCAGTGCTGGCATCCCACAGTTTGCCCCTCCCTGGGGCCGAGCTGCAGAGCTGAGCTTGGTGATGCCAGTGAGTCCCTTCCAGCTGGGAATATCCCGGGATCTGCTCCGTGTGAGGAGCTGCCCGTGGTGGGTGGGGCGCTCCAGTCCATGCAGGGTGTGGGGAAGGAGCTTTGCAGCTCCCTAAAATCGATCAGGGCTTAGGGTGGGCTGGGAGGGGTTGGAAAACACGTGGGGCTCTGGCAGCCAAGGGTTTGTAGTGGATTTGGGAGGGGATTAACAAGGGATTGATCTCAGCTTGGAGTAAAACTCCAGAGCCTCCCTCCCCTGGGAACTCAGCAGCTCCGGGGCTCCTTCAGACTCCTTGGAGAGCTGGGAAGGGTCTTTGGGATGTTGGGCTGATCCCGCACAGGGACACCCTCAGAGCAGGGAATTGGGAAGGCAGAACATTCCCAGGATCTCTGATGCCTTGGGAAGGCTGACCTAGAACAGAGGTGTCCAAGGAATTCCTGGATGTGGCGCTCTGGGGTGGGGACAAGGTGGGGATCAGGCACAGCAGAGACTCGATGGTCTTGGAAGGTTTTTCCTACCTCAGAGATTCAGGGATTCCAATCCAGGCTGGGAAATGGCAGTGGGGACGGAGCAGCCGAGCCCGGCTGGACCCTGAGCACGGAGCTGTCCCAAATTCCATCTGGCACTGATGCCTTGGGAAGGCTGAGCTAGGACAGGGGCTGGACAGAGCTGAAGAATAAAGCAGGGATTTATTAAAAGGATCTCCTCCATGGATCCACCTAGGGCAGCACCAGAGCCCAGCCAGGGCTGCACCCAAGATGAACCCAAATGGTCCCAAAATGCACGAGCGCTCCCGGGGGCTCTCACTGTGATCAGCTCTGCTCCATTGGCACATTGCAGTTCATTGTCCAATTCCAGCTTTAGCCCATGTAGTCCCATCCTGATTGCTTTTCTCTCTCCAGCCCACGTTGTTTCTGCTCTTGGGCTGAGATTTGGATCATTTGTCCTTGGTCCCCAGCTGGAGCAGAAATTGTTTTGTCTCCCTGCTCTGTGCAGAGAGCTCACCATCCCATAATATGGAGCTCAGACCCACACACCAAAGCAGAATCTGAAAAACAGAAAAGCTAAACCTGAGGCATCAACCCCAAACTCCTTTTCCTCCATGTCCAAACCTGTGGAGCTGTTCCAGGAGGTACCTGGGCTGTCCCAGGGAGCTGCTGGAGGAGCTGGGAACACCAATCCCAGGAGGATCCATCCCTCCTCCCTCTCTGCCTCCTCCTGCTTTGCTCCAAAGTTTTCATGGAAAAGCGCTGATGCTGCAGCAGAGCTCCCAGGAAAGTTCCTCTCATAAAATAAAACTGGAACAAGGAGCCAGAATGTGTAAAAAGGGAAAAAAAAACCAACAAAATGAAACAAACCAGGAAAGGGTCACAAGGAAACAAAAAGCAGGATTGTGAGGAAGGCTGGAGCAGGATGGAAAAGGGGAACAGCAATAAAATCCTATGGGTTTGGTCAGAACATTTCCTAGAGAACAGTTTAAGTAAAAAATAGCTCGATTCCCTGAAAACCTCAAATTCTGAGTAAAAGGTTTTTCGTCCATACTCATAAATATGCTTTTAATGTGGATTTTTATTTAAAAATTGCTCCTTTTAAAATGTTTAAACTGTGTATTTTTATTAAATATGTTCTTTTTAAAACTTTTATTTTCTGGGCGTCTTCCTCTTAACCTCCCATTGCTTTTCCATCCCTGCTGGGACATCCTCCCATGTCCTGAAACACCAAATATTGCTGCTGATTCCTGAAAATTCTGCAGGATTCCTGGTAGCCCACTGAGCTCCCGGCCTTTCCTTTTGGGACAGTGTTCACTGGTGGAGAATAGCACTCAAAAAAATTAAATAGTAAAAAAAAAAGTATTTTCTTTAAATTGTTTAATATCTCCAAGTGTTTTTCTGCATCATATCCCATTTTTTCTCATTTTTCTCATGAAGTGATGACCTACCAGAGCAGAATTATGTGTATATATATTTATTTATTTATTTATACAAAGAATAAAAAAGACATTTTTTATCCACAAAGTAGACATCAGGAAAAAATGAAAGCACAAAAATTTAGAATTTCTTGCTGGAACATCTAAAAAGGTCTGTGTTTTTAGAGATATTGGTTATTAAGAGGGAGTAACAGGGAGTTACCCATGGGGTAGTGAAGAAGTGGTTGTGGCTGAAAGGTATGTTCAGACTAGGTAGGGACTTACATATTTATATTTATATTTATATTTATATTTATATTTATATTTATATTTATATTTATATTTATATTTATATTTTTTATATTTATGATTTTAATACTATATTTTAAAATGTAATTTCTTGCTCCACCCTCCAAATTGCACCGAGCTGCTCTCCTGGGCGAGGCCTCCCCAAAACTCTTCCCTGAAGGTTTTTTGTTAAATTTTACTCTTGGAAAAAAAAAATCATATTTTGATTTTTCGGTGCCCCGAGCTGCGATTTGCAAGGCAAAAGCGTCTGCTGCGCGTGGAGCCTTTGGGGTTTTGTGCGGCCGGGACCGCGCCTGCCCTGCCGGGGCTTCCTACAAATCCTGCATCCCCCCCGGGGATGTAGCAGCCTCAAAAGAACCCCGGCGGCTCTGCTCTCCTGCGGGAATGTGGCTGCAAAAACCGACCCGTGGGATAAAAACACGGGATAAAAATAGGGGATAAAAATAGGGGGTAAAAATAGGGGATAAAAATAGGGGGTAAAAATAGGGGATAAAAACACGGGATAAAAATAGGGGATAAATCCAAAGGTGTCCACCGGTGCTGAGGAGGGGCTGTGCCAGGGGGTGCTTGGTTCGGGCCGAGCTGTTTGGGGGTTTGGTTTTCCTCCCCTCCCTGGCTGGAGGCCCTGCTCTGTCCCAGGTGTGGGTGTCCCAGGTGTGGCACTGTCCCAGGTGTGTCCCAGGTGTGTCCCGGGTGTGGCTGTCCCAGGTGTGTCCCAGGTGTGTCCTAGGCGTGTCTGTCCCAGGTGTGGCACTGTCCCAGGTGTTTCCCAGGTGTGGCTGTCCCAGGTGTGTCCTAGGTGTGTCCCAGGTGTGTCCCAGGTGTGGCACTGTCCCAGGTGTGTCCCAGGTGTGTCCCAGGTGTGTCCCAGGTGTGTCCCAGGTGTGGCACTGTCCCAGGTGTGGCACTGTCCC
Organism: Anomalospiza imberbis; assembly: GCF_031753505.1. Lineage (NCBI taxonomy): Eukaryota > Metazoa > Chordata > Aves > Passeriformes > Viduidae > Anomalospiza > Anomalospiza imberbis. The sequence goes on from NC_089705.1 coordinate 1,522,474, forward strand.
AGGTGTGGCACTGTCCCAGGTGTGTCCCAGGTGTGTCCCAGGTGTGGCTGTCCCAGGTGTGGCACTGTCCCAGGTGTGTCCCAGATGTGGCACTGTCACAGGCTCTCCTTTCACACCAGGTGCTCTCCTTGGCTCCGAGCACTCCCAGGATTCCCCTGTGGCCCTGCTGGGCTCAGGTGTCCTTTCCCAGGAATTGCTGTAGGATCACTGGGACCTGCAGCCCTAATTCCCATTTTCCCTGCCGGGATGATCCATCACACCCTGGTTGGGTGCACAAATCCTGCTCTTTTATTTTGGGATAATCCCTGAGGAACTAGAGCTGAGCTGGCACTGGGGGAGAAAATCCAGAGCAGTTTGCAATCTGTGTTTTCCTGGGAAGTGGGAGGCTCACCCCTGGCTGAGGGCATGTGACTCTCGTTTTGAGGCTGAGCATTTACCCCTCCACATGTGGGACCAGCTCCTTTCTGTCTGTGCCTGGCTGGATGTCCTTCCCTTGTCTGGATACCCTTATCCACAGCCTGCCTGGATGTCCTTATCCTATCTGGATATCCTTATCCATACCCAGTCTGGATACCCTTATCCTATCTGGATATCCTTATCCATACCCAGTCTGGATACCCTTATCCACAGCCTGCCTGGATGTCCTTATCCTATCTGGGTACCCTTATCCTGTCTGGATACCCTTATCCATAGCATGCCAGGATACCCTTATCCTATCTGGATATCCTTATCCATACCCTGTCTGGATACCCTTATCCACAACCTGCCTGGATGTCCTTATCCTATCTGGATACCCTTATCCTATCTGGATATCCTTATCCATACCCAGTCTGAATATCCTAATCCTATTTGTATGTCCTTATCTATCTGGATACCCTTGTCCTAGCTGGATATTCTTATCCATACCCAGCCTGGATATCCTTATCCATACCCTATCTGGATGTTCTAAACCTATCAGGATATCCTAATCCTATATGGGTATCCTAATCCTATCTGGATGTCCTTATCCATACCCTATCTGGATATCCTAATCCTACCTGGATGTCCTAATCCTATCTGGATGTCCTTATCCATACCCTATCTGGGTATCCTTATCCTCTCTGGGTATCCTAATCCTATCTGGATGTCCTTATCCATACCCTATCTGGGTATCCTTATCCTCTCTGGGTATCCTAATCCTATCTGGATGTCCTTATCCATACCCTATCTGGGTATCCTTATCCTCTCTGGGTATCCTAATCCTATCTGGATATCTTTACCCTGTCTGGATACCCTTATCCTATCTGGATATCTCATCCATACCTAGTCTGGATATCCTTATCCTATCTGGGTATCCTAATCCTCTGTCTGGATATCCTAATCATATCTGGTTGTCCTTATCCTATCTGGATACCCTTATCCATACCCAGTCTGGATATCCTTATCCTCTCTGGATACCCTTATCCTATCTGGATACCCTTATCCTATCTGGATATCCCTATCCATACCCTATCTGGATATCCATACCCTATCCTTATGATATCTGGGCGTCCTTATCTTTATCCTCTCTGGGTATCCTTATCCTATCTGGGTATCCTTATCCTCTCTGGATGTCCTCATCCTTCCCCAGCTCTGCACATCTGGGGCTGTGAACCACCAGGAAATCCCTCCCTGGCATTTTTCCAGCTGCAGCCACCAGCCAGGGCCTTGAGCAGGGGCACATTTCCCTCTCAGCGCCTGCTGGAATTTTGGTTGGTGAGGGAAAAAGGTCTCACTGATGCCAGGATTTGATGTTCAGCTTATCAGGACTCGCCTGATGATCAGAACCTTAAAAAAAAAATAATTAAAAATCCAATTCCCTTCCCCCAGGGCGAAGACGAACAAACCCCTGACTAAAATGAGTCAAAATATCATTTTAGATGTTGCATCATTTCCAACAGACTTGTAAATGGCTTCTCACAGGTGTTATAAAAGCCTGGGAGCCTCCCCGTGGGTGGAACTTGGATTAGGATGCAGCTGGAGGGAGGCAGGAGTGTCACCGAGGGGACATCGCTGCCCTGTGACCGGCTGTGACATCAGAGCAGCAGTTCGGGCTCAGGGCCAGCTCCCACGGTGTTCCACGAGCTTTAGGGCTGCCAGACATCCGGGGAAGCGGAGATTCCCTGGATTCCAGGCTGCAGCTCGGATGGGAAGCACGGGGGTTGCTGCCCTTCCTGAATTCCAGTGGGAGAATCCCTGTGTCACCTGCCCCTCCCAGCGCCGCGTTTCACAGAATCTTCATTATCTCCTAAAATTCGGATGCGACTATCTAGCTGCGAGGACAAAAACTTGAATTTTTCACTTTTATCATCTCTCCAGTGGGTTTTTTAAGCCCTCCTGCAGAGCCAGCCAAAGGCCAGACCTGCTCAGGTGAAAAGTCTCGGTGACATCCCTCAGGTTATTAATTAATGGGGTAATTAAAGATGAAATAAACCCGGCTCATCCCCATTGCTCTGGGACACAGCTGATTCTCCAGCAGATTTCTCAGAAATCCCTGGAAGTGTTTGGTGCTGGCACAGGGAGGATTTCCCAGCAAAGAGAGCAGAGAGAGGCTCAAGGGGAATTAGGGACCAGGAAAATCTGGGAGAGGAGCCTCAAAAATCAGCTGTGGGTTGAGCCCCTTTGTTGATCTCAGGGAGTTTCAGGGATTCCCTGAGCAGATAATCAGCCAGGACAGGAGGGGAAGGGAGGCTGGGGATGGGAGGAGAAGCCCTGGGGAATGAGGGGAAGGGAGGCTGGGGATGGGAGGGGAAGCCCTGGGGAATCTCGGCTGTTCTTGGACAAAATTCCGGATTCCCGGGTCAGGGAGATGAATGCTAATGAGGATAAATGTGACGAGCAGCGATTACAGAGAGGAGAGTGGAGCAATTTCCTCACCCGGAGGAGATTAAGGGCCCATCACCTCGGCCTAATGAGGGCCAGCCCCGGCTTGGAGCTCCCAGGGAATGGATAATGACAGAGCTGAATCTGGGATTTGCCAAATCCGCCGTAAAAATCCTCAACCCGACACGAAACACAAACAATTATTGATGACTTCAGAGCCTCTGGGAGCCCCGAGCGGGGACTGCAGTGGGAGGGTCCTGGGGCACGGAGTCCCCACAGCTGCTGGGATTGTGTTTGGAGAAGGAGGCTGCTTTTCCATAGGGATGTCTTTAATTAGGATCTTAATTTTGGAGTTTTCTCAGCACATTTGTTCCTGAATTTCAGCTGAGAGCTGTGTGGGCTTTGCCTCCTCAGCCCTGGCTGCAAGGACCGAGCTGTGCCTGTCAGAAATCATTACACACAGACCAGGAGCTGCTAACTGATGATGTGTGGCCATTTCTTTATTTTATATTTCGAATTTCCTTGTTGGGATTTCCCTCCTGGATGGGTAGGAGTGGGGGCTGCTGCTCTGGGGAGCTCTGGTCAGTTCTTTGCTCACCCCCAAACTTTGCCAAACCCAGTAGAGGTGCAAACCTTCCTGGGGAGGTTTGGGGCAGTGGGAGAAGGGCATGTGCAGAGTCAATAATGAAATGTGGGATTTAGTGCTGAATTTCCTTGATCCCTTCCAGTCTCTGCTCTGAGCTCTGACATCCAGGAGCTTCTGGACGGGCCAAATCCATGTGGCTCCTGCAGGAAACCTTGGAAATGCTCCTGTCCCATCCTGGGGTCTCAGCAGGGATTGCTCCCCTCCTTGCCACTGCTGCCGAAATCACGGAATCATGGAATATTTGGGTTGGAAGGACCTGAAATCCCATCAAGTGCCACCCCCAGGGATACCTCCCACTGTCCCAGCTCCATCTAGCCTGGCCTTAGGCACTGCCAGGGATTCAGGGGCAGCCCCAGCTGCTCTGGGAATTCCAGCCCAGCCCCTCCCCACCCTCCCAGGGAATGGAATGGAATATTCCATTCCCAATATCCCATCTGAATCCCTCCTTTTCTAATTTAAAACCATCCCCCTTGTCCTGTTACTCCACCCACAGAAAAAGTCTCTCTGCCTCTTTTTAATCTGCTCCCTTTAAATCCTGCTTAAGTCAAAGGCTGAGCTCAGCTCCTTCACTTTTTCACCAGTTTTGTTTTAAAAAATGCAATGTAATTTATACATTACATCAATTACATTGTAAGAAGTGGGTTTTTTTTACACAATTACATTGTAATGTGTAATAATTGCTTTTTTACACAGTTACATTGTAATGTGTAAGAATTACTCTTTTTTTTTTTTTTTTTTTTTTTTTTTTTTTTTTTTTTTTTTCAAAATGAGAGAAGACGCAGCACTTGGAGGGTTTGGGAATGCTGGAGCACGAGCTGGATGCTGGAGCCTCTCCCTTGTTCTCTCCCAGCCTGAATAATCCCTGCAGTTCTGTGTTCAATATCAGGGATTTAGGGATGCCAAACACACACAATTCCTGATTTTCTGTGCTGCCGGCAGCTCTGGGCGAGCCTCAATTCCTCCCTCGTTATCAGGGCGGAGATCAAAGCGCGTCATTTAAAGAACAAATGCAGTAAATACCTGGAATTGATGCCCTGACTGTTTTTGGGAGGGGGAATTGCCGCAACAAGCTCGAGCTAATCCAGGGATTTGGCACCAGGAGCTGCGAGGTGACTTCACCTGAGGAGTGAGGAATTGCAGGATCCAGCCTGTTTTTGTCAGGAATTCCTGCTCCCCCGCCTCAGATCAGGGAATATCCTCAGGATTCTGCGCTGACTCAGGGTTCTTTTCATCTTCCTTACTGTGATTTATTTTGATTTTATTTTATGAGTGATTTATTTTTTCCTGCTGCGGGTTTATTTTTAGCATCTGGTGAAAAGTTGAGCACCTTGAAAAGGAAAAGATGGGGGAGCTGATTCCTCTGGGTTTATAAAGGCATTTCTGTCACTCTGGAGCAACTTTGCTCCATGAAAATTGTCTCTGAAGTGTCATTTTGTCCTTTTAGTGCAGCCTGGAGCTGCGAGCAGAGCGTGAGGAGCCCTCTGTGAACTTTCTCCCATTAAATCTGTCTTGGTTTGAACAGACAGGTGGCTGCTGAGGAAGGCAGGAGCCTCCCCTGAAATGGAAAATGCAAACCCCTGCCCTCTGAATTACTGTAATTTTGAAATTAAGGGGCTCTCAGGCAAAGAGATGGGAATAGGAATAAGAGTTCTTTACTAGGGAAATTAAAAATACAAATGCAATAGCACAAACAAACCAGTGCCAGAGTCAGAGCAGGCCCTGGCAGCCTGTGGGTCAGGGTGGTGGCAGCAGTCCCATCCCATGGTGGCTCAGCCCTCCTGCAGTGCCAGCTGTGCTTCTGCTGGAGCAGGGATCCTGCACAAGGGTGGAGTTTTCCTCTGAAGCTCCAGGGCTGCTGGAGATGGGCCTGGGCTTCCTCTGGGAATGCAGGGGGGAAGAAAGCTGCTCCTCTGGGAATGCAGTGGGCAAAGGCTGCTGTGGTGTGCCAAGGTCAGATTGTATCCAGGTAGGAATGCTTGGCTGCTCCCCTGGGCGGAGCCTCTCCCCATGGGATGATGGAATTTTCTCAGCCATGCAGGGACACTCAGTGGCCATGAACAGAAGAGATCTCCTGGAGGGAGGATTGGCTGTGGGAGAGATAAAGAAAACTGCCCCATGAACAGCAGAGAGCTGCCCCAGCTCTGACAGGTGGCACAGAACACACAGCCCAGCCCCAGACACCATCCAACAGCAAAACCTTTATTTTCCCTGGTCTGAGTTGCAGTTTTAGTTCAGATTAACCAATGCAGCACCACAGAAGAGATGGGTGCAGCTAGTGTGGATTTAGAGGTGCAGCAGCCATGAATAAAATTGAAATGCTTTGCTGTTGTAAAATCCTGAAATCCTGTAAATTACAGACAGGGTTGATTAATTTAGAGCTGTTAATGAAATAGTGCAGGGTAAAGGCTGCCCTGAGGAGAGAAATGACCACACAGAAATGGTTTTTTGGATCCTGTGAGTAATTTAAGGGCATTTTTTGCCTCTAAAACTCCAGTGATGCTGCAACCCCGATGTTTTTGTTAGCTTGGAACAATTTAACTTGAATATGGTGGGGGTAGTTGTTAGGCTGTGTCCACAAGGACTTTTTTTTATCTTTTCCAGTGGTTTCTGAATTTAAAATTTATATTCTTTACTTGTGTTCTTCTCCCTGTAGGGTGCAGGAACAGAAACTTCTCCTTCATCATCTGCAGCAGTGCCTGGATGGTCCTTGTGGGTCCCTCCCAACTCAGTTTATTCTGTGATTTTCCAAAAGTTTAAATTTCCTGGTTTGAGGTTTTCTGTGCCAGCTGCTGGGAGAACTTTTATGTGTCTTGATAGACCATAAAACCACTTTTTTTGTCAAAAGAAAATGTGATAATTTTCAGTATTTCCACTTTTCTTTTTCCTTAAGGAATAAAAAAAAAGAAAACCTGAACATCATTGACGTCCTCAACCCTCAGGGAATGCCAGGCTGTGACCGCTGGTTTGTTTTTCCTTTTCCAGAGGGATTTGGAGGCTGGAAGGGAAAAACTCCCCCCTTTCCACCTTCCTTGTGTGGCAGATGAGGAAAAGGTGAAAAGCCACGAGCTCAGCTGTGGCTGCCCTCCCGAGAGCAGCCATTTGGCTGCTGCTTATCCTAAATTCTCCAGCAGGAAAAAGTCACAAATCCCGCAGAATTCCCAGCCTGAGGAGCAGCTGGCTCTGAGTGGGACAGGCAGAAGCAGGGAGGAGAGGAGAGGCTTGGGGAAGATTTGTCTCTCACTGCCTGCCCAAATACCAGGAGCTCCCAGCAGTGCCCCTGACATATCAGGAGTGGATTCCTGGGGGGCAGTGGGAAAAAGGCCTCTCTGAGTTCATTCCAGGCAGGTTTGTCCTTGGAAGTCAGGAATCTGGAATTTTCCATTGGCTCCAAGCAAAGCGGGATGGGGGGAAAAAGCTCCAGGTGCAAGGGAGAGTCTGGAGGTGTCCTGTGGGTCACCCTGCCAGGGGACATCACCCCCAGCTCCACTGCCAAATCCCAGAGGGACACAAAGCCGTGGAATTCCAGAGTGCTTTGGGTTGGAAGGGAGCTTAAAACCCTCCAGTCCCCCCCCAGCCATGGCAGGGACGCCTCCCACGGCAGGGACACCTCCCACTGTCCCAGGCTGGTCCAGCCTGGCCTTGGGCACTGCCAGGGATCCGGGGGCAGCCCCAGCTGCTCTGGGAATTCCAGCCCAGCCCCTCCCCACCCTCCCAGGGAGCAATTCCATGATCTGCCCTAACCTCATTGCCTGGAGCAGCATTTGGAGTCCAGAAGGGAATGGTGGATGATGGAATTTTCACTGCTTCCCCCTTGTCCTCCTCCTCCCCCATTTCTCCTCACACACCTGGGCTCTGTCACCTCCATGGGTGTCACCAACACTGCTGGCTTTGGAGACATCCCAGCCTCTCCAAAACACTCAATTTTGGGGCAAAATCCCTGTTTTTCCAGCCGAGATCCCAAGTTGTGCTTGACCTGCTCAGCAGAAGAGCCACGGAGGAGATCTGGGGGGCTTTTAGTCATGGAAATTCATCATGATCCCAAATAATTGTGATCCCAAACAACCGTCATCGCAAATAACTGTGATCCAAAATAAACATGATCCCAAATAACTGTGATCCCAAATAACTGTTATCCAAAATAATAGTGATCCCAAATAACTGTAATCCCAAATAACTGTAATCCCAAATAACTGTGATCCCAAATAATTTTGATCCCAAGGCTCTCGTGGGTGCACTGCCCTTGCCCTAATCCCAGGTTTCCCCAGTAACTGATATTTTTCCCCCAAAACTCTTCCAGATGAGCCCAAACAGCTGCATCCATGTTTTGAGGTGGAAATTTTTCACTTAGGTTTTTGTTTAATTTGGAAACAAATATTTCTGAGGAGTTTTTTGGACATTCTTGTGTCCCTCCAGCATCTTCAACAGCACCAGGCTGCTCCTGAATCCTTTTCCACCCAAAACTGGCTTTAGATCTTGCAAAAAACATCCAGATTCTTCAAAAATCTCTGTAATTCCAGCTAATTAAACACATCCTGGCATATTTCCAGGCTGTGCAATCAGTTTGTCCAAGAGGACAGACAAATCTGGATGGTGAGTGGTTTTGAGAGTTTAAACCACAGTAAAGATATTTTAAAAGGAATAGAAATGAAGCAATGCCCCCCAGAGCTGGGCTGCAACCCATCCTGGGGTCTGGCAAGGACAGAGCTCCCAACCAGGAGAACTTTTCAAAGGAGCACACATGGATCCCACCTATTTTTTTGGGATGAATATTTCCTGAGTGCTTTTCCTTTCAAGTGGTTCTGTTTGCAGCGGGGGTCTTGTTCGAATTAAAGAGGTTTCCCGAGCCTTTCAACACAGCAGGTGTCCAAAGGTGGAGGGGGGGTGAAATTCTCTTTGAAGGATCCCAGGGTTCCAAAAAAAAAAAAAAAAAAAAGGGAAAAAAGAGTCCCAGAGTTTAAAAAAATGAAAAGAAAATAAGAATCCCAAGGTTTCAAAAAAAAAAAAAAAAAAAAAAAAAAAAGAAAAAAAAAGAAAAAAAAAGAAAAAAAGGGGAAAAAAGAGTCCCAGAGTTAAAAAAAAAAAAGGAAAGGAAGAATCCCAAGGTTTCAAAATAAAATTTTTTAAAAAAAGAAAAAAAAAAGGGTTAAAAAGGAAAAGGAAGAGCAGCAAATGGTGGCTGTGGTGTGGCGTGAGGGGAGCTCAGGCAGGCTGGGAATCTCCATTTTCCAGGGAAAGAGGGATTTACAGGCAGATTTGGGAACATTTGTTGGATCTGGGTTCATCTCTGTGGTGCCACCAGGGATTTTGGGGTGGCTGTGGTGTTGAAATGGGAGAGAGGATGGAGAGCAGATGGAAAAAAGAGGTGGCACATGGAGTGGGGACAGCTGGCAGGGCTGGTGTCCTGGGGAGGGAGGGGAAAATGGGCAAAATCCCTAAAACTGAGAGTTTGGTTTTGATAGAATTGTGATTTCATGTCCCTTGGTCTGCACGGTGCTGGTTGGGATGAGATGTGGAGGGATTTGGGGATGAAATTCAGGGGTTTTGGGGATGAAATGAAAGGATTTTTTGATGGAACACAGTGATTTCGGGGTGGAACACTGAATTTGGGATGAAATGCTGTGGTTTTGGGATGAAATGCTGTGATTTTTGTGATGGATCACAATGATTTTGTGATGGGACAGCGATTTCCTGATGAAATGCTGTGGTTTTGGGATGAAATGTGGTGATTTGGTGAGTAAATGTGGTGATTTTGTGAGTAAATGCAGTAATTTGGGGATGACACAAAGTCATTTTGGGATGGAACACAGTGAATTTGGGAAGAAATGCAGTGATTTTGTGATGGAACACTGATTTTGGGAGGAGATGCTGGGATTTTGTGATGAAATGCAAGGATTTCCAGATGGAATACAATGCTTTTGTGATGAAATGCAATGATTTTGGGATGGATCACAGTGATTTTGGCATGAAACAGCAATTTTGGGATGAAATGGAGCAATTTGGGGATGAAATATAGTGATTTTGGGATGAAATGAGGGATTTCCTGATGAAACACAGGGACTTTAGGATGGAACTCAGTGGTTTTGGGATGACACGAAGGGATTTGGGGATGAAATGCAGGGATTTTGGGATGACATACAGGGATTTTGGGACAAAATGCGGGGATTTGGGGATGAAATGTAGGATTTTGGAATGAAATGCAGGGATTTTGGGATGACATACAGGGATTTTGGGACAAAATGCGGGGATTTTGGGACGAAATGTAGGATTTTGGGATGAAATGCAGGGATTTTGGGATGACATGCAGCCATCTCCCTCTCACACTGATCTGACTTCCCCCTGCCCTCCCAACCCAAATCTCAGGATTGGGCCATTCTGGTGATTTCCAAGGACAATATTCCAAGATTCCACAAATGAACGGGAATTAGGAAACCCTTTGCTGTCCAACTTCCCAAATTTCCCAAAAGGCTCTGGCAGCTGGGGCTGCTCCCTGCAAACCCTGGGGGTGTTGGCCAGTTTGGATCACCCTGGAGCATCCCAGGGTGGAGGAGCAGGAGCAGATCCCAGCAGGGAGGGGAGGGTCCCTGAGCTGACAGAGGTGGGGGTTCAGGAGAGCCCCCCACTCCTCTCCCGATGTTCTGATATTCCCACAGGGAATCATGGAATTGTTAAGGTTGGAAAAGCCCTCTGGGATCACCACTAAACCCCATCCCTGTGTTTATGGACACCTCCAGGGATGGGGATCCCAGCTCCAGCTGCAAGGGAAGGAAATGATGGAAAAGCTCCCAAATCCCCCCTGGCCTCTGTAATTGCCCAGAAGCTTGGAAGTGCTTTTTAATCCGGGCAAAACTTCCCTGGAAAGCAGCTTAGGGGGTTATTTGTAGCCTGTCATTAGCTGATTAACACAATTCTGATTGATGGGGAGCGGCTGATCCTGAAAAACCGCAGGGCCAACCTGGGGAAGGGCAGGTGTGGCCTTCAGGGGACAGCAATTATCTGCCAGCAATTAAACACTTCCAGGAACCCCAAACGGCCCTCAGAATGAACCTGGGTAATTCCAGCTGCTCCCTTGGGTCATTCCTCTGGTTTTCTTTTTTTTTTTTTTCTGGGTTTCCCTTTTTTATTTCTCCCATTTGTGCTAAATGTGGAGCCAAACCTCTGCTGGGGGGGTTGAAGGTGGAAGGTGAGCTGATAGAATTGATCAATTACAGGTGAGATGATTAATTACAGGTGAATTGATAAATTAGAGGTGAAATTATAGATTACAGGTAAACTGATTAATTACAGGTGAATTGATAAATTAGAGGTGAAATGATAAATTAGAGGTGAGCTGATCAATTACAGATGAATTGATAAATTACAGATGAACTGATAAATTACAGATGAGTTGATAAATTACAGGTGAACTGATGAATTACAGATGAATTGATAAATTAGAGGTGAACTGATAAATTGCAGATGAATTGAAAAATTATAGGTGGAATAATAGATTACAGGTGAATTGATCAATTACAGGTGAATGGATAAATTATAGATGAATTGATAAAATACAAATGAATTGATAAATTATAGGTGAACTGATAAATTACAGATGAACTGATAAATTACAGATGACTTGATAAATTATAGATATGATGATCAATTACAGGTGAGCTGATCAATTAGGGCTCCTTTAAAGTAAAAACCTTCAGGGCAGCAGCTGGGAAAGCATTGGGAAGGTAGAAAAATATTGAAAGTTTGGGGGTGATAATTTGTTTAGGAGACACCTCAATATGGAATGTCCTGAGTGGGAGAGGGACCCACAGAGATGATCAATCCCAAATCCAAGCCCTGCCCAGACCCCCCAGCAACCCCACCCTGGGCATCCCTGGAGCTCTGGCAGCCTCGGGGCCGTGCCCATTCCCTGGGGAGCCTGGGCAGTGCCCAGCACCCTCTGGGGGAAGAACCTTGCCCTGATATTAGTAAGAAAAGAGCTAAAAAAACCCATTTTGGCTTGGCCTGAAATTGTCCCGAAAGCATTTGAAGTGCCACTCGTGCACAGCCCCTGATGTGGCACCTCCATGGAAAAGACACAGGGGAAAGGTGCCCCATGCCCTGGTTCACAACTGGGAAGAGGGTTTGGGGTTTGGATTTTTGCATCCCAATCCCCTCCCTTCCCCATGGCTCCTCCTCCTTCATCTGGAGCGCACCCACAGGACGTAAATTGTCCTTAACCCTCTCCAGATGCTGGATCAAAGATGCAGAGGGAGCGCACAGGCTCCAGGCCAGGAAGGGAAAGCAGATGTGAAACTGAGGTGCCAGAGGCACCATGGCCTTGGATGATGGGATTTGTAGCCAGGATGCACCACTGGGAGCAGGAATTCCAGAGGGAAAAATGGATTCCTTCACTGCAGGACTTGGGATGATGTGTCAGCACAATTTGCTCTGCTTGAATTCTTTTTTATGGGGAGGTGTTTGGATTATTTTTGGTTGGGTCAGATCTGGAAGTTTCATCTCAGGAGTGGGCTGTGGCTGGTCGGTGGAGAGGCTTTCAAAGGGCTGATGAAAACCCCATGGTCAGGGCGCCAATCTGTAACCACGTGAGGGTTCAGATGGTGGATGTTGTTTCCAAGCATCTCTTGTGGAAAAGCCACTAAAGGAGGCGTTCGGACAAAGCAGACAAATTGATAAATTACAGGTGAATTGATAAATTGCAGATGACAGTCAGACAAAGCAGCCAGGTCCACACACCACACTCACCATGGCTCAGTGAAGAGAGGCAGACGGGCCTTTTGTGTGATGAAGGCAACTGACAGAAGGAGAGGACACAGCCTCAACTGCCCCAAGGGAAATACAGGTTGGATGTGAGAAAAAGTTTTTCACAGAAATGGTGATAAAGTTCTGGAACGGGCTGCCAAGATTTCATCTTGGATTTAGGAATCTGAATCCCAGAATGGTTTGGGTGGGAGGGGATCTTCAGTCCCAGCTCTTTCCACCCCTGTGACACCTCCCACTGTCCCAGGTGCTCCAAGCCCCAGTGTCCAGCCTGGCCTTGGGCACTGCCAGGGATCCAGGGGCAGCCACAGCTGCTCTGGGAATTCCAGCCCAGCCCCTCCCCACCCTCCCAGGGAACAATTCCCAATTCCCAAGATCCCATCCATCCCTGCCCTCTGGCACTGGGAGCCATTCCCTGTGTCCTGTCCCTGCAGGCCTTGTCCCCAGTCCCTCTCCAGCTCTCCTGGAGCCCCTTCATGCCCTGGAGGGGCTCTGAGCTCTCCCTGGAGCCTTCTCCTCTCCAGGGGAGCACGCCCAGCTCTCCCAGCCTGGCTCCAGAGGGGCTCCAGCCCTGGAGCAGCTCCCTGGATTCCTCTGGGCTCTCTCCAGCAACTCCAGGTGCTGCTGATGTTGGAATTCTGAGCTCTGCAGGTGGGGAATCACCTGAGTGGGGCAGAGGGATAGAGTCCCCCTTTCCCTGCTGTCCGTGTTGCTGGAAGCACAGCCCCAGCAGGATTTTATTGGATTTCTGTCCCCCCAAAATGAGATTTGTTTCATTAGAGGATGCCCAGGTTTTAGGAGCAGAGAGAGAATTTCGTGCTGCCCTCAGGCTCCCTGTGCCTGATGCTCCAGTGGGATCCAGGAGCCTGCCCAGGCTGGATGATTTTGGTGTGAGCTGGGTAGATTTAATTATAATTCCATTTATTTAATCATTTATTTAGATGTCCAACTGAGAGCCCTTTGTGGGAACAAATTCTTCCTTGAAATAGGGCAAATATGGAATATTCCATATTGCAATCTGGCATTTTGCAAAGCTAATACCTGCAATTTTATATTTATATATATATTTATACATATATATTTCTATGATATTTCTCTCTGTATGATTGCCCTGATGGAACACTCTGTAGATTAGTGGGAAATGCACTTATCAGCTCTTGAGGAGCTACCACTTCTCAGCCCAGCTGTTTTTCAATTAAACAGAAATCTGAAGTGCAGCTGTTCATTCCAAAGGCACTTTTTTCCTTCCCTGCAGAATGCAGCATTTTCTGCTGGTGGGGCCTGGAGCTCAGTGCAAAAAGAAAATTTTTTATAAAATCCCATTTGAATTCTTATCTAATTTTCAAACAAATGGTACAGCTGAAGGTGAGCTGAGTTTGGGAACTGTTAGCAAAGGTTAGATGAGGTTTTTGGGATGGAGAAAGGATTTATTTTATTTGCTTTAAAAATATTTTGCTGCTTTAAAAAGGAAAAAAGGAAGCGTGGTTTTATGTGTTCAGCTGTGCCTTGATTTGAGGCTTTCCAAGAGCTTGAAGGGCCAGCAGTTATACAGGGATTGTTTGGAGGGTCTGGGAGTAAATCAGGAATTCCTGTGGTGCTAGAAACCATGGAACTGATTGTTCAGGAGGACAAAACTACGTGGTTCAATCCCAAATATTATCCCACTGACCCCAAATGACATGAGCTACTGGAGTGGAGGCTCCTTTTCGCTGCTGGAAAGCAGGAGTGGGTTTGGAGGGGATTTGTTTTGGCCACCAGTGCCGTTCCAAGCACTTGTTGATGTTGACTCTTTGCTGGGGGGCCAAAATCCCTGCTCTGAGGTGGAGCAGGGGTGTCCCCATCCTCTGTGACAAACCCATCAGGTTTCCTTCCTTGCTGCTCCTTTTCCCTTCCCAAACATGCTGGAGGAATTCCCATTCCCTCCCCAACTCCTGCTGGGACAGAGGCTCAGACAAGCCCTGCAAGTGCTGGAAAAGTGCAAACAACTCCTGGGCACCTCCACTTCCTGCTCCTTGGGGCAATATTCCATATTTCTGGGAGCTGAGCAAATTCCCACTCGATGGGCTCCAAATATCCAAGTGTTGCAGAGAAATCCCTCATTAGAACATTTAAATTCTTGGCATTTTCTTCTCCTGGGCAGCTGGAGATGGGACAAGAGGAAATGGCCTCAAATTGCACAAGGGGAGGGTGGGGTCGGATAAAAGGAACATTTCTTTACTCGAAGCTTTGGGATATTCCCCTCAGAGCAGTGCTGGAGTCACCATCCCTGGAAATGTTCCAAATCCGAGCAGATGAGGCACTTAGAGATGTGGTTTAGTGGCATGGTGGGATTCATCAAAGGTTGGACTTGATGTTCTTGGAGTTCTTTCCAACACTGGTGATTCCATGGATGGTTTTTGCAGTTAATACAACTGGATGGAGCAGGGTTTATTTGAGATCCCCCGGGCTTGTGCAGAGATCCCTGGGCTACTATAAGCCAAGAAAACAGCAATTTTCACCTTTTGATGCAGAATCACCCCAAGACATTGAGAATTGCACTGATTCTTTTTACTGGGATGATGAAAAACCTTCAGCAAGGTCTTGAACTGGGTTGACTTTGGATATTTGCTGGATATTTAAATCCAGGGTGTCCCAGGTGTGTTTGAGCTGGTTTTGTGCTGTGCCAGGATGGAGCATTCCAGCTTTGGGGCAGAAACTGGAAGCAGAACCCAGGGAGTTTGAATCCATACTAATTAGAAATGATTCGTGGATTCCTGGTGGGAAATCTGTGAGCAGACGAGTGGGGTGTGTTGGCAGGGACCTGGAAAAAATGAGTCAGACTTGAGGCACAGTGGCCTTGCCACGTCTGGTTCCTGCTGAAAATCCCATGGATGAATGAAACCTCTACTCTGTGGTTTGCTCCTCACTCCTGATTTTCCATAATGATTTCCTGGATGGTTCCAGGTCCCCCCAGTGCTATTCCCCACTGGAAAATGCAAGGGGGTTTACAGCCTGGCAAGGCCTTGTTGGAGAGGTTTGGGGTCTCACAGGGTGCCCAGAGCAGTTGTGGCTGCCCCCAGAGCCCTGGCAGTGCCCAAGGCCAGGCTGGACAGGGCTGGGTGCACCTGGGACAGGAGGAGGTATCCCTGTGTCTTGTTTGAACAGACAGGTGGCTGCTGAGGAGGGCAGGAGCCTCCCCTGAAATGGAAAATGTAAACCCCCTCCCTCTGAATTATTGCAATTTTGAAATTAAGGGGCTCTCAGGCAAAGATATGGGAATAGGAATAAGAGTTCTTTACTAGGGAAATTAAAAATACAAACACAATAGCACAAACAAACCAGTGCCAGAGTCAGAGCAGGCCCTGGCAGCCTGTGGGTCAGGCTGGTGGCAGCAGTCCCATCCCATGGTGGCTCAGCCCTCCTGCAGTGCCAGCTGTGCTTCTGCAGGAGCAGGGATCCTGCACAAGGGTGGAGTTTTCCTCTGAAGCTCCAGGGCTGCTGGAGGTGGGCCTGGGCTCCCTCTGGGAAGGCAGTGGGGAAGAAAGCTGCTCCTCTGGGAATGCAGTGGGCAAAGGCTGCTGTGGTGTGCCAAGGTCAGATTGTATCCAGGTAGGAATGCTTGGCTCCTCCCCTGGGCGGAGCCTCTCCCCATGGGATGATGGAATTTTCTCAGCCATGCAGGGACACTCAGTGGCCATGAACAGAAGAGATCTCCTGGAGGGAGGATTGGCTGTGGGAGAGATAAAGAAAACTGCCCAGAGAACAGCAGAGAGCTGCCCCAGCTCTGAGAGATGAGATAGAACTCACAGCCCAGCCACATCTTGCATTTCCAACCTAAGACACCCTGCCATGGCAGGGGTGGTCTCAGATGAGCTTTAAGGTCTCTCCCGACCCCAACCATTCCATGATTCTGTGATTCCTTTGCATTATTCCCACATTTAGATGCAGTGTGACCATCTGGAGATGAACATCTCCCTGCACACAGTGTCCCCTGGCCCTGGACAAAAGCAGCAATTCCAGGGGCATGGATGGTGTCACTGCCCCAGGGACATCACCCCTACTGAGTAATAGAATTTGACACAAAATTTCATTTTTATAGGACTAAGGAGCTCTAATTCCTGAGGTTTAGTAGATGTTCAAGGAAGACAAGGAGTTTACCATTCACATGTATTGACTGGAGTCTGAAAATTCTATGCATTTGATCTAGTGAAGGTGTCTTGTATAGCTCTGTTGATCTTTCCAGGTAATAGGCTAAAATTTTTACTGGTACACTGGTCAAACAAGTAGAGAATGATTTTCTGGAGTAGTAGTAGATACACACAAAATATCTAAACTTGAAACATCAGTTAAAGTTACGCAAACATTTGTTCTAGGCTGGTTTAACTGGTAAAGTTACATTACTAAAAGTAAACAAAGCAAAACACAAACTTAATATTTGATTGAACTTCATGTTTCAAGGAGATTATTTTTAGGTAAGAGGTTCTTTTTCTCAAATTTTAGTTTTTGGGTGAATTTTTACTCTATTACTGATCTATGGCTTGGACACAATGCTCATGGCCTGTGAGTGCTGGTTCTGGTGTTCTGTGCCAAGGAGGGCCAGGATTCCTTGGATTTAGCAGCACATTATCCCCAGCTCCCAGTGATGCCTGGAGCAGCTCCCTAGAACAGGAGCTGGACAAGGTTAAGAGAATAAAGTGGGTTTTTATTAAAACCCTTCAACAGATACACCCTGGGCAGCCAAAGCCTCCCAGAGGCTGCACCCAGGATGGACAATGGTCACCAGTTTGACACACAATTATCAGTTCGGTCCATTTACATATCAGGGGTTAATCCTCCAATTACAGCTTCAGGTAATGAAGTAATTTACCCCCAATTTACTCCCCGCAATTCACTTTTGTTTACACTTTTTGGGGTCTGAGGCTGTAGGGTGTCCTTGGATCTCAGGCCTGGAGGAATTGTTTTGTCTGACCAAAATGTGAGGACAGTAACTAACACTTTATATGGAGTTTGGAGTTATGCACTAATGCAGTGCAGGATCTGAAAAATATAAAAGCTAAAATCCTAAGGCATCACCAGCAGTGACACGGGATGGAGGCAGAGGGAATCTGCCTTCAGATTCCAGCTGGGACATTCCCCTGGATCCCAGGAACACCAGAGCTGCCTCGGGCACTGCACCACCCATGGCTTAAAGGTGAAAATCCCAAGGTCTTATTCCTAAAGCATCCAAAGCCGAGCTGTTCCCGGCAGCTGGGAGCACTGAGGGCTCGTCCTGGATACCAACGAGCTCAGCACTGTCTCCTTCCTCTCTCCTTTGTGCAGCCCCAGCCTGCAGAGCCATTCCTGGATGGAATCTCAGCTCGTTAAACCTGCAGCTCCACATTTTTTTATTGATTTTATTTTTTTAAGGAGAGAGGGAGGCAGAGGATTTGCTGGAGTTTACTTGACCTAGTTAAGAGGAATATCAACTCGCCTCAGGCAGGTAATTAATTTGTCCACACTTCCCCCTGCTCCCGGCGTGGTGCCCGCTGCCAGGCTCTCCTGCAGGTGAGGATGAGGCTCCGCAGCTCCCAGAATTCCTGCCTGGATTTGCAGCTGCCGGCATCGAGAGGAGCGGCAGCAGGAGAGCTGCAGATGGTGCTGGTTGGGGGCCGCACAGCTGAGTGGGGATGATGGAAAGCTGCCCCTGCTGCTCTGCCTTTGGCAGGAGCTGCTGCTCTGTGGCACTTCCAGAGGGCTGCCAGGGCTGGATTCAAGGGTATTTCTGCCTCCAGAGGAAGATCCTGGCAAATTTCTTCTGTGCTGCTCATTCCCAGCTCACAGGAGATCAGTCTGGGGTGAGCATGATGGGGATGGTCCCTGCTCCTGGGACAGGTTATTATCCCAAGGTGACACCAACCCCATCCCCTGCTCCTTTCAAATTCCTTCTGTGTTGCTCAGCCCCAGCTCAGCCCCAGCTCTCTGTTCCTGTCCCCTTGGGTAGGACAGGTGACACCAAAGTGACACCAACTGCATCCTCTGCTCCTTTCAAGCTCCTTTTGTGTTGCTCAGCCCCAGCTCCCTGTTCCTGTCACCATGGCCAGGACAGGTGACACCAAGGTGACACCAAAGTGACACCAACCTCATCCCCTGCTCCTTTCAAGCTCTTTCTGCACTGCTCAGCCCCAGCTCAGCCCCAGCTCCCTGTTCCTGTCCCCATGGCCAGGACAGGGGACACAAGGTGACACTGAGGTGACACCAACCCCACCCCCTGCTCCTGAGACACAGACCCCTCCTCCCCCAGCCCCCAGAGCTGGGTGATTTTGTCCCTGCTGCCCGTCCTGCTCCAGGCTCTGCATTTTGGCAGCTCAGCCCTGCACCTTGGGGCTTCATTTTTAGCAAAGCATCGAACGAGATGGGCACGGCGCCAAGCCACAGTGGCACAGGGAGGTGACAGTCACCCTTCCAATGACAATCACTTGGTTTCAGGCTCAGAACTGAATTTCTGGAGCTCAGCTCAGGGAAGAAAAGGAAGATTTTTAATATTTAAGTCTCTGTTGTAGGAAATTATTGGTTGCCCAAACTGATGTGGTTCTTACAGGTGTGGAATAATCAGTTCCCTGAATTTATTCATCCCCGCTCTTCCCCCATCCCACTGGAATACAGGGATGTTCAGCAGGTAAAAAAGTCTCTGAAGGGTTTTTTTTTAACCTGGAAATCCTGAACTGGCAGAAAAACAAACCCCAGACTCTTGTCTGGTTTAAATGGTAGTGTTAAAAGAAATAGAAAAGAAAATAGACATTTTCTTGGTAGCTTTGAGGACCTCTGAAAGAAAAGATCAAAATTAATGAGAAATCATTAAGACAGATAAATAATATAAAACTGAAACTTCTGGGACCTGACCCAGCATGAAAATTTATTCTGTGAGGTTTTATGAATTTTTATTTTCACTGTTTTTTTTTCCAAGATTTTCCTTGTTACTGATGTTGGTTGTAGGGCTTTGAAAATAGACAAAAGGAAATGGAGATAACACCAAGAAAAAGTGAAGAAATCAATGAATCAGGTGCAAGAAAAAAAGAACAATTAGGGCACCACACTTCCAGCTAGGAGCAGCATTCCTTGGTCAGCACTTCAGGGCCTTTGTCCCATTTGAAATTATTGGAATTGCAAATTTTCTGCCACAAATTATTTGGTGGTCCAGAATCCCAAGAGAAAGAGATCACAGAATCATGGAATGGTTTGCATTTGGATTAAAATCCCTTTTTGTGGATGGGCTAGGCCATTTTGTCCCAGGTTGTTCCATCCAACCTGGCCTTGGACACCAATGATTTTCCTGGTGTTCATTCTAAGGATGTGACCCTGGAGCTTCAGCTCCAGGATAATGGGAATAAGGATATTTTTTATCCCACCTCTCTGGAATATGGCTTCTTTTTTTCCCCCAGTGGAAAAAAATCATCTTAAAAAATGCAGCATCATTTTTTTTTTAAAGTGGAGAATAAGCTGGAATAAAGAGAATCCTTTGATTTATGTGGTAATGCCAAAAACCTAATGGACATTAGAGGACAGGGAATATTTGTTTAATGCGCCGTTGGATCATTTCGGCATCAATGCTGGGAAGCACAGGGGCTGTTTTTCTGGAATTTGTTGTATTTTGGGGAAAAGCAACATTGTTGCTGGAAAGGAGAAGGGGTTTGGGAGGGCTCAGGAAAGGCAGGGGTGGGGAGATGTCCTGGAGAATGGACAGGAGAGGGGTCACAGAGCTGGAAATGGGGAATGATGGATTCATAGGAGCTGAGCAAGGAATCCTGGAGAGCTCAGAGCTTTGGGGGTGTTTGGTTAAATAAAGAGGTTTTTAAGCTGTGACCCCCAGAACCCCCAGAACTGACTCCCTAATTTCCCGGAGAGGTTCCAGCATTCCCAACCCATCCCTGCCGGCAGCAGCAGGAGGGGAATTCCCAGGCGCGCCTCCCTCTCGGGAATGGGATCGGGATCCTGCCGGGGCAGGTGCTGCTGCCCGAGGTCATCCAGCCTTTTTGGGGAGCTGATTCTTCGCTTTCATTTCCTCTCCCAAAATCCACCCCAGCGTTGTTGTGGCTGCTCAGCCCCCAGGGGTGTTGGAGCACTTTTGGCACCGGAAAGCTGCAGGAGGAAGAATTCCCCCAGTTTGGAATTATCATATTCATGTGCCTCGGATTTCTGAATCACTGCTTCTCACTCCGGGCTGTGTCAGCAGTGTTCCCTCTCCTCCCCTCCCAACACCCCCTTCCCAACATCAAATCCTTGTTTCCAAACAACTGTCAGGTTTAGGATGAGGGGGGAAAAATGAAGCACAGTCAAGAACTCGTGGAAGAGGTTTGGAAGCTGCCAGGTTTTAAGAATGAAGTATTTTGAGATTTTGGGGTGATTATCTATTTACTCATTTGTGTTTTGTCTCGTGGATTTTGAGGATTTATGGTCAAGTTTTCTTGGGGCTGGGGCTGTTACAGAAAAGTGGAACTCTCCCAGAGCTTCAGGAATGGAACGGGGCCTTTAAGGGAAGCAGTGTTGGGATATTCTGGGGAAACGCTGAGTTTGCAGCTTTCAGATCAATCTCAGGGAGAGCAGCTCAGAGTGGCACTGCTGGGATGTGATCCCTGCCCTGGGATGTGATCCCTGCCCTGGGATCTGGTCCCTGTCACTGGGATGTGATCTCCGTCACTGGGATGTGATCCCTGCCCTGGGATATGATCCCTGTCACTGGGATCTGATCCCTGCCCTGGGATGTGATCCCTGTCACTGGGATGTGATCCCTGCCTTGAGATGTGATCCCTGTCACTGGGACCTGGTCCCTGCTGCTGGGATCACTCTGCTGAGTTCTGCTTAGGGAGATCCTGTGGGATTTTACCCCTGGCTGGAGGGAATCAGGAAGGGAGGAGTTACCACATTCTGCATTTTGCTCTGAATGCCTGGCAGGGGAGTGCTGGTGATGGAATCCCTCCTTCCTGAGCACACCCAGGTGTCTGTGTCCACTTTCCATAGAATCGTGGAATTAGGGAATAGTTTGGGAGAGAAGGGACCTCAAAGCTCATCCAGTTCTACCCCCAGGAACACCTCTCACTATCCCAGGTGTTCCCAGCCCCAGTGTCCAGCCTGGCCTTGGGCATTGCCAGGGATCCAGGGGCAGCCACAGCTGCTCTGAGAATTCCAGCCCAGCCCCTCCCCACCCTCCCAGGGAACAATTCCCAATGCCCAAGATCCCATCCAGTCCTGCCCTCTGGCAGTGGGAGCCATTCCCTGGGTCCTGTCCCTGCAGGCCTTGTCCCCAGTCCCTCTCCAGCTCTCCTGGAGCCCCTTCATGCCCTGGAGGGGCTCTGAGCTCTCCCTGGAGCCTTCTCCTCTCCATGGGAGCACCCCCAGCTCTCACTTTACCCGAGCCCCTGCAGAGATGGGATGTGATGGAATTGCACACCCACCATTCCCATTTATCCCAGTGTGACCCTGTGCGTCAGACAGGGACGGAGGGGGTGGGACAGCCCAGAGGGATGAGATCCACAGGTGCAGTGACAAACCCCAGTGGGGCTGGGCAGAGGCTGCTCTGGGGGGACAGAACTTTCACTGCACCTTGGAAAAGGTCTGCAGGGGCTCAGCTGTAAAGGCTTTGTAGAGACTTGGCTCAGGGGGTGAAATGGCCTTTCCTGAGGGGGGTTCTGAATTCAGATCCTCTGGTTTAGGGTCTGTGCCCAAAATCCACACAGATTTCTTGGGAATGCTCTCAGTACCTCACGATGCCGGGTGAAGCCGTGGGGCTGCAGCAGAGTGAACTCACAGTGACCCGCGAGCGTGGGCTGGGCTCAGCCCCCGGGCTGAAAAGGAGCCTGTGTGCTCCAGGGGCAGCAGGGCCAGCTCTGGCCATTCCTGTCACAGCCCTGCCTCGATCCGTGTCACAGCCTGTCCTGAACCCTGTCACAGACCTGTCCTGATCCCTGTCACAGCCCTGTCCTGAACCCTGTCACAGCCCTGTCCTGATCCCTGTCCTGATCCATGTCACAGCCCTGTCCCAATCCATGTCACAGGTGTGTCCCGATCCCTGTCACAGCCCTGCCTCACTTCAGGCACAGGGAGAGCAAAATGTTCCAAACCAGGCTGAACTTTCCTGCTGAACCATTGAACCTCCAATTCCTGCTCACAGCAAAAAGCAGAGGTAGGGAAATAGGGGGTGTGTGATTAAAACAAGTCCTAAATTCAGAGTTGAAAGGATCTTAAAGCTGTGATTAAATCCAAGCAAATCTCTGCTGCTGCTCTGGGAATCGCTGTGCAGCTGGCACGGCCGAGAGGCAGCCCTGCCACTGCCTGATGGGTGACAGTGCCAAGGCCTGGCTTTGGGGACATCAGTGGGACCTGGAATGTTTGGGGTGTCCCTCAGCACCAGTAGGAGCAGAGCCCGGTGGGCACATCCCAGCCCAGCGCAGCCCAGCCTGGCACAGCACATCCTGACACAGCCCAGCCCAGCCCGGCCCAGCGCAGCCCAGCCTGGAACATCCCGACCTGACACAACTCAGCCTGGCACAGTTCAGCCCAGCCTGGCACATCCTGGCCTGGCACAGCCCTGCTCCTCCTGGGGGCTGGGTGGGGGCAGGAAAAGTAAATCTGTGGCTCCAAGGTAGAATTTGCATTGGGAACAGATCCCCAGGCCTGGAAAGGGTTTTCCTTGGAAATCTGTCCTGAACCTCCCCAGCTGGGCACTCTGGGAGCAGGGATGGGATCAGGATGGAATCAGGCATGGGATTCCACGTGGAGCAGGATGGGATCAGGAATGAGATCCCACATGGAGCAGGATGGGATCAGGGATGGGACCAGGATGGGATCCCACATGGAGCAGGAAGGGATCAGGGATGGGATCCCAGTGGGAGCAGGATGGGAGCAGGGATGGAGCAGGGTTGGGATGAGGATGGGATCCCAGATGGATCAGGGATGGGAGCAGGGATGGGATCAGGATGGGCTCAGGGATGGGATCCCACACGGAGCAGGGTTGCTGGCAATAATGGGAGCTGGCTTAGTGCTGCTCAAGCATTTCCCAGACACCTCACAGCTCAGCTCTGGAGTGCATTTTCCTGCTAATTGGCCTAATTAAGGAGGGAAAGAAGGTATCTCATGAGCAGGGCTAACATCCGAAAAATGGCTTTTCATTTGGAGTGCTGTAATTCCTGCTCTCGCCTGGAATCACCCGGGAGAACGGCAGATTTTCCAGCCGTCACAAACCCACCAAATCCCCACCGGAGCCATCCAAAAGCAGAAGTCATTTGGGAGAATCCGAGCCTTAATCTCGAGTTTGATCCCCTTGTGTAAGGCAGACACCGCTGCTCACCCACCCACGGCTGCAGGCTTTAATCCGGGCTCTTCCCAGCTCCGATTTGTGGCAGCCCCAACACTTGAAACCCTTGAAAAGCAGAAATTCCCGCGGCCACTTCATCCCCGAGCGCCGCTTGTCGCTTTTGTGCCGCCGATAACCCGGGGAAAGCCTGGGGATTATCCTGAGTGCTCTGAAAACAAGAGCGGCTGTCTCCCCTCGGCAAAGGAAAAAGGATTAACTCCTTGCTGGAAGCAAATTAATTCAGCCAAAACATCATCAGCTCACCTCCAACAGGTCACCGAGGGCTGATGAAGTGGCTCAGTGGCTCTGTGACCCCGCTGCTCCTTTTTTTTTTTTTGTTTGTTTCTGGGAATAAAATTCTGCCAGGCCATACCAAAATTTCTGGGTTTAGCAGCCACTGGAATATGGGCTTGCTTTTAAAAATTAAAATAATAATTTAAAAAGTGAATTGGATTGGGTTTTCTCAGAACCACTGGTTGAATCTTGAGGTGGCCATCTCCCCTTGGCAAAGAAGAAAGGATTAACTCCTTTCTGGAAGCAAATTAATTAAACCAAAGCATCATCAGCTCACCTCCAGCAGGTCACCGAGGGCTGATGAAGTGGCTCAGTAGCTCTGTGACCCCACTGCTCCTTTTTTTTTTTTTTTTTTTTTTGTTTCTGGAAATAAAATTCTGCCAGCCCATACTGAGATTTTTGAGCTCAGCAATCACTGGACATATGGGTTTGCTTTTAAAAAATTAAAATAATAATTAAGAAGAAATGAGCTGGATTGGGTTTTCTCAGGCCCACTGTTTGAATCTTGAGGTGGCAAAAATATTTATATCCGTGCCAAAGTGCTGTTCACTGGAAAAGCTTCTGGAATTTTCTTTCCCTGAGCTTGGGAAGGCCTGGGGTTGTGCAGAGGACTTAGCTGCTGGGTATGAAGGTCTGAGGAATGCAGAAATCCCCACAAAGGATCAGCTTTGCTGTTCTGTGGCGTGCTCAGCTTCCCCGAGGAAATCCCATCCAAACATTTGCTTCCAGCACCGTTCCTTGAGCTCCCAACAGCTGTCCTGCAGGACATCGTGGATGGGAATAAACCCTTTTCTCCTTGGATTCTTTTTTTCCCTCCTTGGATTCTTTTTTTTTTTTTTTTTTTTCTCCTTGGATTCTTTTCTTCTTTTTCTCCTTGGATTCTTTTTTTCCCCCTTTTCCCCTCTTTGTCAGCCCCATGCCAGAGCAGGAGGAGGTTTTTCCTTGGGGTCAGGAGTGGCTCACTCCATGGGGTTGGTGGATTCTGGGGGTTTGAACACAAAACTGAGGTGATTGAATATCCCAGGGAAGGGAAGGGCTTTGGATCCCTCCCACATCTGGAATTCCAGGAATTAACAAAGCCTGGAGGCTCCAGCGTCACTTCAGGGCTTTTGGAAGGGAAAAATCAGAGATTGGCATGGCCAGGGAAGGGGATCCAGTGGAGAATCCAGGTTGGGAGTTGTAAAATTGGCTTTTAGTCTGCAGTTTATGCAGTGGATCAGACATAAAACATACACATATAGGGTTATTTTATAATTTCATACATATAATATCACATTTATAATATAAATTTATATTTATATTAGATATTATATTTTATATATTGTATTTTATATAAAAAGATATAACATATTTATAATAGGCATAAATATATATAATATAGTATCTAATATATTGTATAATTGCACAATATACTCTAAAAATTAATATAATATAATATAATATAATATAATCACAATTTATATAAAATAGTATATTTTATAATTATACAATACATTATATGTAACATATTTAATACTATATTATGATACTATATATTCTATATAAGCATATTATTATATAATAAACATTATATAATATTATGAACACTATATTATTAATTATTATTTATTAAAATTAATTATTACTAATTAATAATATAATGTTACTGATTAATATTTTTCTGGTAGCATACTGCTGTAAATAACATTATGTCGATAAGTAATAATACATATAAAATATTAATATTAGTAATAATGTATGAGTGTATAGTGTATCTATTCTGTCTAATACCTGTATAAATGTATAAAATAATCCATATATATATATAAATGAATAGAATTGCAGGATCACTGAGGCTGGAAAATCCCTCCAAGTCCACCCTGTGCCTGACCCCTACCTTGTCCCCAGCCCAGAGCTCTGAGTGCCACGTCCAGGAATTCCTTGGACACGACCAGGCATGGGCACTCCAAACATCCCAGCCAAGGCCTGAGCGCCCTTTCCAGGAGGAAATTTCCCCCCAGTATGCAAGAATGGGATTTTTAGGACTTTCAAGGCTCCTTTTCTGTTGTTGGGTTGAGGGTTTCGGAGCTGTTGGGGAACAGGAAATGTTCCCTGCCAGACGGGGCTGGGTAGGGACACCTCTGCTGCTGGGGGTTGGATTGGATGGATATTCCCTTCTGGGAAAAGCCTTTGGGATTCTGGTGTTCAGCATCCCAGAAATGAGGTGGGAAAAGAGCTCCAAGGACATCGAGTCCGAGCTGATCCCCACCTTGTCCCCAGCCCAGAGCTCTGAGTGCCACATCCAGGAATTCTTTGGGCACCTCCAGGGATGGGCACTCCAAACCCCCCTGGGCAGCCCCTGCCAAGGCCTGAGCACCCTTTCCATGGGGAAATTCCTGCTGATTCCACCCTGAGCCTGCCCTGGCCCAGCCTGAGGCCGTTCCCTCTCCTCCTGTCCCTGTTTCCTGGAGCAGAGCCCGATTTCCCCCATTTCCACCCAGGAATGTTTGTGGGATGAGCCCCTGGCTTGGAGCAGAATCCTTTCAGGCCGGGGTTTTTTGGAACATCCCTGGTCGTGTTCCACATCCAACCCCTGTTTCCAGCGCTGCCTTTGCTCCCTATTTTTGGCATTTCGGGAAGGACACGGACTCGGGCTGGTGGAGGGAAATGAACTCCGAGCGGGAGCAGGAGGGCTGAAATCAAACCCCATCCTGGCTGGAAAACAAACAAAAAGCAGTTGAAAAAAAAAAGAGAGCGATTTGGAGACCCTGCCCAGATGGTCACCGCAGGGTCCCGTGGGGAGCAGGGATGGAAATCAGGGAAAAAACGGGATTTTAATTCCTGCAATCATCACCATCCTGTCAGTTCGGCGCTGGGGAGAGCAATCAACAGCTGACTCTGATGGGACATTTCGCGGTTGCCATTGGAAACGTTCGCGGCTCCTTCCAAAAACCCCGAGCCGGGGGAAGGATGCGAACGCCGAGTGCTGAGCACGAGATTCCTGCTCGCTTTCCAGCACGGATTTTTTTTTTTTTTTTTTTTTCCTGGGGGTCATTTGAGGATAAAACCAGACAATGATTGATCGGGGGCAAAGTGGCTCCATCTGGCTCGGGGATCCGACTGTTTTGCGCCGCTTTCCCAGGTAGTTTTGCCGGTTTAGGAGCTCAATTCTATCCCTAAAATAGAAATTTAGATTTGTAAGAGAGGCTGAAAATCCCCCGTGGTTTCAGCAGAGCTCCGTGGTAGTGATACAGAAACATTTTTAATTGCAACCCTCTGCTCTTAACAGCCTTTCATCCACGTGTTCCGTTTTTTCTGCATCCTTAAAAGACTCCTTTTGGATGTCTTGAGGCAGGAATGACTCATCTCACCTGACACGAGGAGGGAGAAAACCGGAGCCTGATTTATTTTTCCTGCCTCCTTTCCTTCTGATCTCGGAATTTATAATTCCTCTGCTGTGTTTAAAGCCTCAGCATCCCCTCAATTACGGCGTGAGGAGAAGAAAACAACCCCGGGGTGGGCTGGGGGAGAGGAGCGGGAGGAAGGACAAGGCAGTGGCGTCCTGGGAGGAGTTTAGGGCTGCCTGTGGGGTTTAGGGTCAGGTTTGGGTTTGTCCCTCTGTTTATACCCCTCAAGTGCCCTCTGTGCCAAGAAAACCCAAAGGGAAGGGAAGGAGAAAGGGGAGAGGAAAAGGGCAAGGGGAGAGAAAAGGGGAAAGGAAAAGGGAAAGAAAAGAGGAAGAAAAGGGTGTGTTCAGAATTCATCCGTTTTTTTTTTTTTCTCCAAAACTCCAAGCATTGGAGGTCACTTGGAGGGAATCACAAAGAGCTGGAGCTCGAAGGGACTTTTTAAGGGTCATTGAGTCCAACCTCCTTAATGAGCAGGGACACCTTCCCCACAACCCCTAAACCAGGTTCTCAGAGCCTCATCCAACCTGGCCTTGAATTTTTCCAGGGTTGGGACAGCCACAGCTTCTCTGGGCACCCTGTGCCAGTATCTGACCACCTTCATAGTAAAAAAAAAAAACTCTTCCTTGGATATTTCCAGATTTGGGGCATCCCGTGCCAGCCTTTGACCACCCTCATTGTAAAAAAACCCTCCTCCTTTCACCAAACCCCCCCAAACTGCTCCTGTGCCCCCTCTCCCACAGCTCAAGCTGCTGGCAGACAAAATGTGTATTTTTATTTCTTCCCCCCTTTCACCTGACATCTTTCAGTTCGTGTTCCTGTGGCCTGAGCACTGAAATAAACCCCCAAATCCCAAAATATCCCTTTCCTGTGACCTCACCTCCGCTGCGGTGACAGCGGCACCTTCCCGGGGGGAAATTCAGCCTTGGATGCCCGAATAACCCCAGGGTTTCAGATTTCTTCTCCTCCCTCTCCCGAGTGCCTCAGAATTATCTCCAGAATTATCCCCAGCCCTTCACATTTTGGCTGAGTCAGGCTGGCTGGGAGGGAAGTGTTGGAATATTCGGGGGAAGGCTGGGGTTAATTAGTGTTTTATATAATTAGTGCTTTGTGAGTGCTGGATGTTGTTTTCTGGCCTGGAGGATGCCTTGGGATCCTCCACCTCCCCTTCCCAGGATCCTGAGCAGCCAAAGTTCACCTGGGAATTATCACAGGCCACCCCTGTCCCCAGAGCAGGGTGGCAGTGGCTTTGAAGCAGCTTTTTGCTGGAATTCAGGATGAATTCCATTCCTTTGAATTCCAGAATTGGATTTGTTGAATTCCAGAATTGGAGTTTGGGATGGATTCTGCCACTTTGAATTCCAGAACGGAAATTTGGGATGGATTCTGCCCCTTTGAATCCCAGAACTGGAATTCAGGATGAATTATATTCCTTTGAATTTCAGAACTGGAATTTGGGATGGATTCTGCCCCTTTGAATTCCAGAACTGGAATTCAGGATGGATTCCATCCCACTGAATTCCAGAATTGGAATTCAGGATGGGTTCCTGGAGCACACCCAGCCCTTCCTGAGCTTTGTGCTCTTCCAGGAGCACAGGGCTTGAGCTTGGAAAAGCCCCCTGGAATCTCCAGGTACCTGAGGGAAGGGAGGGACTGATGCTGGTGGTCTCCTAGAATTTATTTTCTGTAATTATTGATGTCATCAGAGAATTGGAGAATGGGATGGGAGGGGACCTGAAATCATCTGGGACATCTTTAACTGGGAAAAGCCACAGTCACATCTGTGGTTGTCACCAAACCTGTGGGAAAACCAAAACCACCTCTCCAAGGGCATTCTTAGTGTTAGGGTGTGGCAGGCACATTCTTCTGTCTCTCAGGATTTTTTTCATAGAGAAGCACAGAGAGAAGAAAGAGAAAACAATTTCTATTTCTGCTCCTTGTTTTTCCCATGTGGAATGTGTTTGGAGAATTGTTTACCTGGGGTGATTGCTTGATTGGATTCTGGTGAGGATTGTTTGAGCCTGATGGCCAATCCGACCCACCTGTGGCTGCACTCTCAGAGAGGGTCACGAGTTGGGGTGAGTTAGATTTGGTAGTTAGAGAAGTAGGTTTGTAGTTTTAGTATCTCCTTTAAATAGTATATTAATGTTTTATAGCATAGTTATAATAAAGAAATCATTCAGCCTTCTGAACTGGAGTCAGACATCAACATTTCTTCCCACCAGGTTCACCTACATTTACAATATTAGGGAATCGAGGCATCACTTTGTTGTGGCCAGGATGTGCAACAGAAATAATTTCATCCTCACTTTGCTGGGTTGTGCAGGGGAAATCATCCCATCCCACATGGGATTTTTCCCACATTTATCCATGAAAAACCCAGAGAAATACATTGGTTCAATGCCATCGATCCCAAATAACCCAGTTCTTAGTGTTTGTGTTCCTATTGATAATTGACAATTTAAGTTTTCATTATATTTTTTATTGAATTTAATTTTGAGTTGGTCCTAACCAGGAAAATTTGGGGAAAGAGCACAAAGAGCTGTTGTTAATCTCTGCTAGGAGTTCCTAAATTTTGGATAAATTTATTCTGGGCTTGCAAGAAGTGATTCTGTGAAGAGTTAAACTTATCAGCCCTCACCTGGTGAACAAATCCTTTGAGGAGAATCTTTAATTCCTCCCCCTGGGCAAAGACAACCCCCTGAGTAAAATTAGTTTAAAAATTTAAAAATTTGATTAATTTCCAACCCTGGGAGCGGGATCTCCTGGAATATTGGAGTCAGATCCACAGGAGAATTTTGGCTCTTTGCACCTCCGGCAGTGATTAAGGACCTTGCTAATGACAACTTATTTATAACTAATTTATTTAGAATGGATTCAAATTATTTATTTCATTATTAAAAATTAAAATTTCGATAAAATTTATTTATTTCAATTTCAAAGGTTTGGGGCTGTTTGCTTTAAGGGCTGCTCTTCTTCATTCCCATTGCTTCTGGATGTGCCACGCTGAATTTATCCTGGAGTGGTGTCTGTGACTTTTCCCTGACAATCCTGCCCTAAATGCTGTTGGATTTCTCCATGGAAATTCTGCTCTGACCCCTATTTTGCCCCTTTGATTTCCACTTTTTTATGTGAAGTGGCTCCTTTCAGTTTATTTCACATGTACCAGCACCTCAAATGCAGCAGCCATTTCAACTAAAGGTTTAAATTTTAAATTATAGGCTCAAATTAAAGGTTTCGAAGCAAAAAAAAAAAAAAAAAAAAAAAAAAAAAAAAAAAAAAAAAAAAAGGTGCCATTTTCTGTTCTCCAGGTGGGAACAGAGAGCGGATGAATTTCCTCTCTGCTCATCACAGAATCTCTTCTTGCAAGCCCAGAGTAAATTTATGCAAAATTTGGGGATTTCTGGCAGAGATTAATAACAGCTTTTTGTGCTGTTTTCCCAAATATTTCATGGTTAGAAGCAACAGAAAATGAAGTTAAATAAAAAAATAAAATGAAAGCTGAAATTAAAATAATTGGAGTTACCTGTAGGGAGTAATTCATGGAGTCAGGAAACTAGACCTGGCCACAAGGCTTTTATGGAAACAATTATTTAAAATGAAAATGTTAAAATGCCCTTTATCATCTCATTTTGTGGGATCTGGGCTGGGGGTGAGAAGGAGGATGAGCAGAGGGGTGGGAGAGAGAAAAAAAAAGAGGGAAGATGATACTTAGATGTTAATTTCCCTTTATTTGTCTAATTAACTCCTGGCTAATGAGGAGCAGAGCAGATTTTGTTTCTCTGGGTTGCTCCAAGGGAGGAATCCAGAGCCTGGTGGTTGATCCCATGGGGATTAGGCTGGATCTTCTTGGGAAAACAGGAGCCAAGCCAAGGAAAACTGCACATTCCTTCAGGGCAGGGCAAAGCCTGGCAGGGTTTGTGTCCCCTGGTGCCACTTGGGGTGGTAGGAAGGGAAGGTGGTGGTTTTTTCCCAATTTTTTCCTCCGCTCCTGGTGGCAGAAATTGGAATCCTGAAGCTCTGGCAGATGCAGGCTGCAGAAGGGTTCAGGTTTCCTCCCTCTGCTGCTCCAAGAGATGAAAATAAAAGGCAGGAAGGGGTGAATGAAATCTGCAGGGGTTCAGAGTTCAGAGCTGGCAGCTCTGTCTGTCTGAAGACTTCAGCATTCTCCAAGTTTCTCTGGATTTACCAGTTTTTCCTGGCCATGGACCTGACCTCCTGCTCACTTTTCCCATTCTCTGCTCATCCTCTCATGCTGTTCAATCTGGCCCAGGGCATTGTGGGGTGAAATCAGATCTCCCAAATTCCCTCCCAGCAAGAGAGCTGTCCCGGGGCTGCTCATCCATCCTTTCCCTCCCTATTTTCCAGCTGTCCCAGCCATTCCCGGCCCGCCAGGGCTGTCCCGTGCTGCGGGATGTGGCTGGAATTCTTTTCCAGCTGGAACTCTTCCCCAGCTGGAACCTCCTCGTGGTGCAGGGTGAGAGATTTAAAGGCTGTTTGAAGATTTGTTTCCTACTGAAGTTGATCCAAACGGACAAACCAGGCTGGGGAAAGCTCCAATCCTGGATTTTCAGCCCGGAGAGGAGGGATAATTTCTCATTCCCTGCACTGCGAAGGATAGCCCTGGCTCCCAGGAGTGACCACGAGCTGTCACCTCCGGGGGGTTGATGGGGAAGGGGCTGGGGTTGTCTCCTTCCAGAGAGGACGAGCCAAAAGCCATAACTCCATGATTTCCATGCATGGAATGAGCGGTGCCAGGGAAAAAAAGCCAGGAAAAACCCATCCTGTTTGTGTCCCACCGCTTGGGGCTTTGTGTGTCCAAGGGGGGAACACATTTTATGTCCCCTCTGAGCACCCCCAGCCTTGCTGGGCTTTCCCAGGTGTTGATTTTCCAGGGTTTTTAAGATTCCCGGTTGTTTCCTGCCCCACAGGCTCTCCCACCTGTGCCTCATTCCCTGCATAATTAACCAGCGGGCTCGTTAATTGCCCTGTGTTAATTCAGGGTGTGAAATGAAATAGAAACGGTTCCTTTCAGAGCCTAGATCTCTTTGTTTTCTGCCCGGTGCCCGAGCTGGAGCTGGGCTCCCTCCCCTCATCCTGATCCATCCCTGCCTTAAAACCAACCCTGGAGCCGTTTCCTCCTTTTCCACCAGAGTGTTTGACAATTTTTCCTGCTGTTCTTCCCTCGTGTTTGTTGTTTCTCCATCTGCCTGTCATTCTGGGGAGGCTGTGCTGGCTTTAATTAATGAGGATTGTTGTTGGGTTTGTGCTCATTATTCCTTCAGGAGTAGGGCTTTATTTCTCCTGTTGGTTTTCCATTTGGAGCTGGCCTTTTCCAGCACAAACCCCGCTCAATTTAAAGGGGATTACTGGGGCTGTGAGTAAGCACTTGCACTCAGCCTAAGCAATACTTCTTTTAATTCTTAATTTTTACTTTGCTTTGGGCTGAAATCTTCATTTTTCACCTGGAGAATGAATGACTGGGTGTAGAACAAGGAGATTTGGGACAAGTTAAACCCCAGCACTGGTGACTGAATCTGGCTTTTAGGGAATTTTTAGGCAGTCCCAGAGCCCTGGGCACATGTGAATGATGCAGGGACAGATCCATGGCATGGCAAAGGTCCCAGGAGTCTCTGGGTTGGCACTGAACCCACAGCAAACCCCACATTTGGAGCCTTTGGGATTTGCCTGGAGAGCTGTGGGACCTGCAGGATGCTCGTGGTGCTCAGCATCCCGGGCTGGACAGCAGGGCCAGGTCACAGATGTGTCCCTGCATCCTTCCCATGTGCTCTGAGTGCATGAAAACCCCCTTAAAACCAGCTTTAGTCCCCAGCACTGGAGTTTGATCCAGCTTGGAGCTCCTTGTCCTACATCCAGCGTCATTCCCAGTCGGGGGAGGAAGGATTTGGTTGGAGATTTTCCTCTGGGACACCCGGCCCTGCTAATTCAACCCCAGAGCGTGCCCTGAGTGCTGCCCCAAACCCCTGAGTGAGCTCAGCCTAACTGGACCAGCCCCAGCACTCGAGTGGCCGCTGGGCTCGGGTTTTGCTGCTCCAGCCCAGGCTCTGACTCACTGATTTCCTCACTTACTGGAAGCCCAGCTCGGTGTTGCAACATTGAATAAAACCCTCAGCCAAACCAAAATATTGACGAATATTTCAATACTGAAGGGAAAAACATTGTAGCTTGGGAATCAGGGTTGCTGCATTTCCTCCCAAATGCTCCTCTGCGAGCCCTGAGCATTTCCATGGCTCCATGGCCAGGTTGGGTGGGGCTTGGAGAGGCCTGGGACAGTGGAAGGTGACCCTGGGTGGGATTGGGTGGTCTTTAGAGTCCTTCCCAAACCATTCCATGGCTCTGGAGCCAGGCTGGGAGAGCTGGGGGTGCTCCCCTGGAGAGGAGAAGGCTTCAGGGAGAGCTCAGAGCCCCTCCAGGGCCTGAAGGGGCTCCAGGAGAGCTGGAGAGGGACTGGGGACAAGGCCTGGAGGGACAGGACCCAGGGAATGGCTCCCACTGCCAGAGGGCAGGGATGGATGGGATCTTGGGAATTGGGAATTGTTCCCTGGGAGGGTGGGGAGGGGCTGGGCTGGAATTCCCAGAGCAGCTGTGGCTGCCCCTGGATCCCTGGCAGTGCCCAAGGCCAGGCTGGACACTGGGGCTTGGAGCACCTGGGACAGTGGGAGGTGTCCCAGGGGTGGAAAGAGCTGGGATTGAAGATCCCCTCCCACCCAAACCATTCTGGGATTCAGATTCCTCAATCAAGGATGAGAACCAGGACAAAAAAAAAACAACATTGGGGGAAGGGGAAAGGGGAAGGGGAAGGGGAAGGGGAAGGGGAAGGGGAAGGGGAAGGGGAAGGGGAAGGGGAAAGGAAAGGAAAGGAAAGGAAAGGAAAGGAAAGGAAAGGAAAGGAAAGGAAAGGAAAGGAAAGGAAAGGAAAGGAAAGGAAAGGAAAGGAAAGGAAAGGAAAGGAAAGGAAAGGAAAGGAAAGGAAAGGAAAGGAAAGGAAAGGAAAGGAAAGGAAAGGAAAGGCAAGGCTCTGTGCTGTGGTTCTGCAGGAATTCCCAGTGGATCCCTCTGCTGGGACAGTGGCTCCAGCTGGATTTGGCCTCTGGATTGTGCATGGAGGGGGCTCTCACTGGGGATTTTTGGGGCCTGGGGTTGGACTCGATGTTCCTTGGGGGGTCCTTTCCAGCTTGGAATGTTCTGGGATTCCCTGAAAATAAAAAAGTGGTTCCAGGGCTGAGAACAACCAAAGGGAACTGAAATCAGTGCAGGGTCCATGTGATAAATGGAATTGTCGGGAGCACACTGGTGCTGAATTCCTGGAGATTTATTTATATTATTTATTTATTATTTATTATTTATTATTCCTGGCAAAGTTTGGGGGGTTCCTTTTCCTTCTTTTTCTATAAAGGAATTGCTTTTTTCTATAAAGGAATTGAATTTCTTCTTGGAAGTGTCTCTGGTTGTGTTCGTTGTGTTTATACAGCAACTTCTGAAATAGCTAGATGGGAAACTGGCCCTATTTATATTTAATTTATATTTATATTTATATTTATATTATTTATATTTATATTTATATTATTTATATTTATATTTATATTTATATTTATATTATTTATATTTATATTTATATATTTTTGTATCTATATCTATTTATAATCTACATTTATTAATATTTTAATATATTTTACATTTCTGTATTTTTATATATTTCTATATTTATTTATTTTTGTATATATAAATTTTTAGATTTCTCTATTTTTCTATTTAAAATTTATATCTTTATACCCTGATATATTTTTCTATATTTTTAATATATTTTTATTTATGTATTTCTATATTTTCCATCTCTCTCTCATACCTGTGAATCCCCTCTTCCATGAATAATTTATCCCAGCCTGCCTGGCACTTCCTACAGACTGCTCTGAATTCCTGGAAAGCGTTGCACAAAGAGTGAGAAATCCAAATGATTAAAAAAAAAAAAAAAAAAAAAAAAAAAAGGAGAAAAAGCCATTCAATGTCACCAGAGGAACCTGTGTGGGAATAATAAATCCAGTGTCACTGCAGGGGGAGGTGACAGCTCCTCAACTGTCACCAGGGGGAGGGTGACATTGATTTCCCTCTTCTTTTCCATCTATTCCCCCCCCCTTCTTTTCCCTCTTTTTCCCCCCTCTTCCTCCCTCCCCTTCTTTTTCCCTCTTTTTTTCCCTCCTTCTTTTCCCTTCTTTTTTCCCTCTTTTTTCCCTCTTTTTACCCTCTTTTTACCCTCCTTCTTTCCCCTCTTCTTCCCCTTTTCTTCCCCTCTTCTTCCCCTCTTCTTCCCCTCTTCTTTCCCTCTTTTTTCCCTCTTTTTCCTCTTTTTTCCCTCTTCTTACACCTCTTTTCCCTCTTTTTTTCCCCCCTTCCCCCCCATGCTTCTTTCCCCTCCTTTTCCCCTCGTTTTTCCTCTTTTCCCACTCCTCTCCCTGTGGAATCCACCCTGAGCACTGGACCCTTCCCAGTGTGATCACCCCAGTGCTGTCCCTGCTCCCCGCAATCCCAGAGGGATTGAACACTGGGATTTTAATCATTGGGTCTTTAGAACAATTTGGTATAATTTTAATAATTGGGATTTTTGAACGGTTGGGATTTTAGGTTAATTGGGATTTTAGATTAATTGGGATTTTAGAATAATTGGGATTTTAGCAGCTGCCCAGCCTCTTGTGGAGATCTTTTTGTGCAAGGCCTGGAATTGCTGTGTCAGAGGATCCAAACCTTCTGATGCTGCTGCTAATTTTAGGTAATGATTAAAAATAATGTTATTTATAAATGAGCTGCCCTTGCTGAACTCCAGCCTGGGATCACAGAGTCCTGAAGGGTGGAAAAACCCTCTGAGGTCATCGAGCTCTTTCCCTTTTCCCTTTTCCCTTTTCCCTTTTCCCTTTTCCCTTTTCCCTTTTTCCTTTCCCTTCCCTTTCCTTCCCATTTTCCTTTCCCCTTTCCTTTCCTTCCTTTTCCTTTCCCTTTTTCCTTCTGTCTATTCCCTTCCTCAACATTTCCTGAGTGTTGTTCAGAGCATCTCTGGTGGAGCTGTGGCTGTGTTGAGTTCAGCTGCTCAGAATTTTGTTTGTATTGAGCACAAATCCAGCTTTAGTCAATTTCCCCCCTCTCATTCCTGATTTCTCCAGGTTTGGCATCACGGTTTGCCAACTGGATTTGCTGTCACTGAGATATTTTCAGCTCTGGTTGTAGCAAGTGGAGCACAGGGGGATTGTGGTGAAACCTGAACCTGAAATCTTCATTCAGTGAGGGGCACCGCGAGTTCTGCTCGAAGCCAGCAGGACCCTCCAGCTGGGCTCTCTGATCCCACCTTTTCCTTCTCCCTGTTTTTTACCCAGGCTCTGATCCCACCTTTTCCTTCTCCCTGTTTTTTACCCAGGCTCTGATCCCACCTTTTCCTTCTCCCTGATTTTTACCTAGGCTCTGATCCCACCGTTTCCTTCTCCCTGTTTTTTACCCAGGCTCTGATCTCACCTTTTCCTTCTCCCTGTTTTTTACCCAGGCTCTGATCCCACCTTTTCCTTCTCCCTGTTTTTTACCCAGGCTCTGATCCCACCTTTTCC
Source organism: Anomalospiza imberbis (assembly GCF_031753505.1). Lineage (NCBI taxonomy): Eukaryota > Metazoa > Chordata > Aves > Passeriformes > Viduidae > Anomalospiza > Anomalospiza imberbis. The sequence goes on from NC_089705.1 coordinate 1,559,305, forward strand.
TTCTCCCTGTTTTTTACCCAGGCTCTGATCCCACCGTCTCTCCCTCTGAGAGTGGTTCAGAACATCTTTGATGGAGCTGTCTCTGTGTTGAGTGTGTCTGCTCAGAATTTAGGCTGTGTCAAGCATAAATCCAGCTTTAGACAATTTTCCCCTTCTCATTCCTGATTTCTCCATGTTTGGGATCACAGGGTCCTGAAGGATTGGACAAATCCAGCATTAGTCGATTTTTTCCCTTCTCATTCCTGATTTCTCCAGGTTTGGGATCATGGTTTTCCAAGCAGATTTGCTGTCACTGAGATATTTTCAGGTCTGCTTGTAGCACAGGAGCACCATGGTGAAACCTGAACCTGAAATCTTAATTCTAGTGTTGGAAATATCTTCATTAAAAGTTCAGTGAAGATCTTCAAATATTTCCCATTTCCTTGGAGTATTTCCCATCTGAGGGCTGCTCCTGCCTGGGGAGGCCCAGGGACAGCCCAGGGTAGAGTGAGGGCAGCACAAGAGCCAAGCCAGGGCTGCGCCCAAGATGAACCCAAATGATCCCAAAATGCACGAGCGCTCCCGGGGGCTCTCACTGTGATCAGCTCTGCTCCATTGGCACACTGGAGTTCATTGTCCCATTCCAGCTTTAGCCCATGCAGTCCCATCCTTGTTTTCCTCTCTCCAGCCCACGTTGTTTGTGCTCTTGGGCTGAGGTTTGGATCATTTGTCCTTGGTCCCCAGCTGGAGCAGGAATTGTTTTGTCTCCCTGCTCTGTGCAGAGAGCTCACCATCCCATAATATGGAGCTCAGACCCACACACCAAAGCAGCCCAGAATCTGAAAAATATAAAAGCCAAACCTGAGGCATCACCCCTGCCTTAAATGTTGGATAATCTATTTTTTTTTACTTAGAGATGGGGTAACTAAGAGGTGTTTTAGAAACTTTTATTCCATGTTCAGTCTCATGTGAAGGGTGAGACAATACACATGTTAAAATTCACATTATCACAATCAGAAGCCAATTATTTCTTAATTACAAAACATTATAAATGTTTCTTGGCTTATCAGCTTTAGCCACACCTTGCTGTAAATGCTTTAAAGCCAATCATCTGAAATTACCCCTCATGGGTCCCACTGCAATGCATTTTTCACAGCTCTATTTCTCCAAAGTATCTAGTCTTATTTACAAAACCATCTTTCAAAACTTTTTTCTGACTCCATTTCTCTCTCAACAATGTCTATCCTATCCTATAACATTTCTAAGTTAACATTTCTAATCTCAAAATTCACATACAAACCCATACTATATAAACCTTCTATCAAACCCTAAAAACTCTCCACAAATCCATTTCCCACATCTGGGAATTCAGGATTTCCTTGCCCACCGGGTGTGTTGAAAGATGAATTCCTGCCTGGGGCTGTGGCTGGAAGTTCCCCTCCACCCCTATGAATTTCCCAGAGAATGGAAGATTTTCCCTCCTTTCTGTCCATCCCATTGCTAAAATTTGATGGATTTTTGGTGTGACCCCATTTAATTCTGGGACCAGGAGTGACCCTGCACTGTGATCGTTGCCTTCCTGCCGGGGTGGGGATGCCAGCTGGGGTTTTGGTTTGACAAATAAGATTATCATCCTTTGGGATAAGGAATATCCCACTGCTCTGGGCATAAAAACCTCACTTTTTATCCATGGACATCTTCAGGAAAAACAACAACCAGCTGGGGCTGATTTATTCCCTGATTTCTCACAGGAGTTTTCCTCCTCTTCCCTGCTCCCGAATTTCTCTTGATTTCCCTCTCAGCCCCCAGACCCTTCCCCTACACACAGGAATTTATTCCCCCTTTGCTAGGATTGATCCCAACCCCCTTCCAAATCCTGAGCCCTTTTAAGATGTTGAGCTGCCATTAAGTTTTTATTTTTTAATTTTATTTTCCCTAATCTCATTCTGTATCACAATGTTATTTTCCTTTATTTGATAATTGACATGAACCATGTCCTACAAAGAGTCCAGCTCAGAAATTCAGCGTTTTTGTGGTTTCCTTGCTTTGTTTCAGCAAAGATTTGCTGGGTTTGTTGGTTTTTTAAACGTCTTTCAGCAGCACAATTATTAAAAAATTGAAGAGCTGTTTGTTGAGAGGAGGAGGTTTAAAAATGTTCTTTCAGCACCTTAAAATATAAAAACCCAGAGCAGCATGTGGTGGGATTGTGTCCTGCTTCCAGCTGGATTCTCACTTCTCATTGATAAAGTGGGTGGAAGCTTCTGCTTAAATATTAATAATTAAACAAGCAACAAAAATGAAGGAGAAAGGATTTTAAAGGATCCAAAAAAAATATTTTTAAAGGATTTAAAAATCTCCTTCAAGGACAGCTTGGATGGGGCTTGGAGCAACCTGGGATAGGGGATGGGGTGGAAGGAGATGATTTTTAAGGTGCTTTCCACCCCAAAACAGCCTGAAAAATTGGAATTTTCGAGCCAATCCCCTGATTTAATCCTGGCCCCTGAGTTCTGCACTCCAGGGCTGGCACGTGAGTAATTCTGCAGCCCTGGAAGCACTCACCAGATAAATCAATTTACCCTGAGCTCCCAGAAAGGCTCTGCCAGCAGCAGCAGCAGCTGCAGGGATGTTTAATGCCCTAAAGGCAAAAACAAAGTCTGGGCAGGTTCCTTTTGGACTGTTTTGGTCCCTTTGGGTCTCTTCAGATGCTTTGTGGTCTCTTCTGGCCCTTTTTGGTCTCCTCAGAGCCTTTTTGGTGTGGCCAGGTTCCTTTTGGACTCTTAGTCCCTTCTGGTCTCTTCAGATGCTTTGTGGTCTGCTCAGGTTCTTTTTGGTCTGGCCAGGCTCCTTTTGGTCTCTTTGCATCCCTTTTGGACGGTTCTGGTCCTTTTTGGTCTCTTCTGGCCCCTTTTGGTCTCCTCAGAGCCTTTTTGGTCTGGTCAAGTTCCTTTTGGTCTGTTCTGCCCCCTTTTGGTCTCTTGTGGCCCCTTTTGGTCTGTTCAGGTCCTTTTGGTCTGATCAGGCCACCTTTGGTCTCTTCTGGCCTTTTTTGGTCTCTTTGGATCCCTTTTGGACTGTTCTGGTCCTTTTTGGTCTCTTCTTGTCCTTTTTGGTGTGTTCATGTCCTTTTTAGTCTCTTCTGGCCCCTTTTGGTCTCCTCAGATCCTTTTTGGTCTGGTCAGGTCCCTTTCGGTCTCTTCTGGTCCCTTGTGGTCTGCTTTGGTTCTTTTTGGTCTCTTCTTGTCTCTTTTGGTCTGTTCAGGTCATTTTTGGGGTGTCCTGACCCCTTTTTGTATGTTCAGATCATTTTTGGTCTCTTCTGGTCCCCTTTGGTCTCCTCAGGTCCTTTTTGGTCTGGTCAAGTTCCTTTTGGTCTCTTGTGGCCCCTTTTGGTCTGTTCAGGTCCTTTCGGTTTGCTCAGGCCACCTTTGGTCTCTTCTGGCCCTTTTTGGTCTCTTTGGATCCCTTTTGGTCTCTTCTGGTCCCTTTTTGGTCTGGTCAGGCCCCTTTTGGTCTCCTCAGATCCTTTTTGGTGAGTTCTGCCCTCTTTTGGTCTGCTCAGGTCCCTTTTTGGTCTCTCCTGGTCCCTTTTTGGTCTCTCCTGGTCCCCTTTGTTCTGTGCCAGGCTGCTGCTGGATGTCCAGGGCCAAGCAGAGCAGCTGCTGCTTTTCCTTGGCTTGGGAATTGTCATTAAAACCAAATTAAATCAGGGAAGGCGATGAGTCAAAAATCAGGGAGGGAAGAATCAAACCACTGGGAAAACCCTGCTGGAGCCCAGCACTGCAAACAGGGAATGAGGAGGGGATAAATCCCAAAAATAACCCCAAATCCTGAGTTTGTGAGGCTGGGTCACCCCACAAACATGAAGGAAACCCTGCAAAGGGAAAAACTCTGCTGGGACTCCCCCTTCAAGCCATGGGTCCTGAATTTGTGCTTTTATCATCTTTTTTGGGGGTTTCTGTATCAATCTTCCCTTTGTATTTCTGACACCTGCCTGGGATTCCCCAGGAGCACAAAGTTGATTTTTTTCCTGTCCAACTGAAGGTTTTCACTTTTATTTTTCCACTGTTTTATTTCCGCCTCCTGCCGTGTCTTTAGGTTGTAACTTGGAGGAAAAATTGTGCTGGGAGGGAATTATTTCCATCAAAAAATGGTGAAAGAAAACAGCAAAAAGGGCAGGGATATCCAGGCAAAAGGAACTCTTAGAGAAACTTCAGCTGAATAAATAAATTGATAAATTTATTCAACAAATGAATTTTAAAATTAATTTATTCAATAAATGAAGCTTAAAACTCTTGTGGGAGGTCAGTGACTGGAGCTGGGTCTGCTTTGAGGTGCCTGGTGCTTCTCCAAAGATGGGCAGTGGAATTTGGGGTAATTCTGGACATTTTTGGTGTCATGGTCATAGGAAGGAGGAGTCCAAGTCCCTTTTCATGGAAAATGTGTCAGGAATTCCTTCCTCCCCGTTTTGTGTTGGGAAAGGAATTTCAGCTGGTGATGTGAAGGGTGGAACAGCCAAGGAGTAATCAAAATATCCAGGAATCCTGGAATGGTTTGGGATGGGAGGGACCTTAAAGTTCGTCCAGTTCTACCCCTGCCATGGCAGGGACACCTCCCACTGTCCCAGGTGCTCCAAGCCCCAGTGTCCAGCCTGGCTTTGGGCACTGCCAGGGATCCAGGGGCAGCCACAGCTGCTCTGGGAATTCCAGCCCAGCCCCTCCCCACCCTCCCAGGGAACAATTCCCAATTCCCAAGATCCCATCCATCCCTGCCCTCTGGCAGTGGGAGCCATTCCCTGGGTCCTGTCCCTGCAGGCCTTGTCCCCAGTCCCTCTCCAGCTCTCCTGGAGCCCCTTCAGGCCCTGGAGGGGCTCTGAGCTCTCCCTGGAGCCTTCTCCTCTCCAGGGGAGCACCCCCAGCTCTCCCAGCCTGGCTCCAGAGGGGCTCCAGCCCTGGAGCAGCTCCAAGTGGAGCCTTCCCTCCTTATTCCCCTTTCCTTTTCCCTCTCTCTTTTTCCCTTTCCCCCTCTCTTTTCCCTCCTTTTTTCCCTCTATTTTTTCCTTTCTTCCTCTCCATTTTTCTCCCCTCTTCCTTCTTTTTTCCTCCCTTTCCCCCCCTCTTTTCCTCCCTTTCCCCCCTCTTTTCCCCACCCTTTTCCTCCCTTTTTCCTCCCCTTCCCCCTGTTTTCCTCCCCTCTTCTTCCTCTTTTCCTCCCTGTTTCCTTTCCCTTTCCCCCTTTCTTCCCCACCATTCTCCTCCCTTTTTCCTCCACTTTCCCTCCCTTTCCCCCTCCCTTTCTCTCCCTTTTCTCTTCCCTTTTCCCTTCCCCTTTCCCTCCCTTTTCCTCCCCTTTTCCTCCTTTTTTTTTCTTTTCCCCCTCCCTTTACCTCCCCTTTTCCTCCCTTCCCCCTCTTTTCCCCTCTTTTCCTCCTTTCCCCCCCCCTTCTCCCCTTTTCCTCCTTTTTCCCTTCCCTTTTCCCCTCCCTTTCCCCTCCCCTTTTCCCTCTTCTTTCTCCCCATTTTCCTCCAGTCTTCCTCTTCTCCTCCACTTTCACTCCATTTCCCCACCTTTTCCTCCTTTCCCCCCCCCTTTTCCTCCCCTTTTCCCTTCCCTTTTCCCTTCCCTTTTCCTCCCCTTTTCCCTCCCTTTTCCCTCATTTTTCCTCCCCCTTTCCCTTTCTTCCCCCCATTTTCCTCCCCTTTTCCTCCACTTTCCCTCCCTTTGCCCCTCCCTCGTCCTCTCCCTTTTCCTCCCCTTTTCTTCCTATTTCCCTCCCTTTTCTCTTCTCTTTCCCCATCCATTTTCCCTCCCCTTTTCCCTTTTCCCCCTCCCTTTTTCCTTTATCCCTTCCCTTTTCCTTTCCCTTTTCCCCTCCTCTCTTCCCTTCCCTTTTCCCTCCCTTTTCCTCCCCTTTTCCCTCCCTTATTCCTTTTCTCCCCTCATTTCCTCCCCCTTTTCTCCCTTTTCCCTCCCTTTTTCCTCTTTTTTCCCTTCCCTTTCCCCTCCCCCTTTCCCTCCATTTTTCCCTTTTTTCTCCTCCCTTATTCCTTTTCCCCTCCCTTTTCCTCCCCTTTTCCCTCTCTTATTCATTTCCCCCCCTCATTTTCCTCCCCTCTTCCTCCTATTTTCCTCCCTTTTCCCTTCCCTTTTCCCCTCCCTTTCCCTCCCTTTTTTCCCCCTTTCCCCTCCCCTTTTCCCTTCCCTTTTATCTCTCTTTTCCTCCCATTTTCCCTCCCTTATTCCTTTCCCCCCCTCATTTTCCTCCCCTTTTCCTTCCTTTTCACCCCCTTTCCCCTCCTGGCCATAAAAGCGTTCATGGCACAGGAAGAAGATTTTCTCCTCACTCTCCTGCTGGAAGTTTGGGAAGCATGTGCCTCGATTTCCAGATAAAGTGGCCATTGATGGGAATTCCGGGAATAAAAGGAGCTTTTCTTTTTCCCTGGCATTGTGGCTTTGTCCCGGTGAATGCGTCTGTGTGTGAGTGTGAGGGGCTGTAGGAACAGCAGGAATTTCTGTAGAAACCACTGGTTTTTCCCCTAATCCATCTTTTTTACACCCACTAAAATCGAATTATTTATTATTATTATTATTATTGTTATTGTTATTGTTATTGTTATTGTTATTGTTATTATTATATCATCATAATCATTATCATTATTATAATTATTATTACTATTACTATTATAATATTTTACTATTATTATTATTATTATTCAATTTTTACAAACAGAATTATTATTATTGTATTTTACACATTGAATTATTATTTTTATATTTTACAATTATTATTATTTTACAATTATTATTATTACTATTCAATTATTATTCAATTATTTTTACAATTATATCCATTGTATTATATAAATTTATATATATATTATTATAATAATAATATTATATCCAAATTGTGGGGTAATTTAAACTTCGCTGGGGAAGGAGCAGATCCAGGGAGGGAATTTTATGTCATTCCAAGGACAAGCAAGCACAAGTGAGATGTTCCTCCAACTCTGCATCAATCAGAGATTTCTTATTTTAAAAATTATAAATATCTGGATAAATATTTAGAGATTTCTAAATTAAGATATTTCTTATTAAAAAAATATAAATATCTGGATAAATATCTTTTTTATCTGGATAAAATTTCAGGTCTCTTAATCAAGGAATAGAAACCCAGGATGAGGGAATTTTTTGTACTTCCAAGGACAGGTGAGATGCTCCCCCCAATTCTGCAGCAAACAGAGATTTCTTATTCAAAAAATCATAAATATTTGTGTAACATAGAAACTTTTGTGAAGAAGGAAAAGAACTTCAGGGAGGGAATTCTGTGCAGCTCCATGATGAGGGAATTTTGAAATTCTGGGGTTTAATGGAAGCTTTGCAGCCAAATGGGATTAATTTGGGATATTTTTTAGCAGGAATTATGCCTTTGGCTGGGCAATGCCGCAGCATTTCTGCTCCTGGCAGGATCAGCAAATTTGGGGGACAATTGGGCAGCCCAGTGGTGTTAATTTGCTTTATTTTGAGCCAGTGTTGGGAAATGTGTTAAATCCCAAATCCCTGCCTCATTCCCTTGTTCCTGTTAACCTTCCTGAGTTTTTAAAACCATTCCTGGATGGAAAAAGCCAGAAATGTTTGAAGTTCTCTGCTCTCCACAGGGCTCTGGGTTTGTGAGGTTAAATCTGTGGAGTAATTAAGGCTGGAAAAAACCCATGGAATTATTAATGTTGGAAAAAACCTCCAGTGTCACCAAATCCTACTGCAAATCCTGGTGGATGGCTGGGAATTGTGACCAGGTGTTTGTGCACTTGGCGTTGCAAAAATGCAGCTTTTAAACTCATTTTGGGACCTATGAGCTACTTTGAGGGGACAGAACTCCCTGATGCCTCAAACAATCTTTTTCTGGCTGAATTCTGGGGGGAAACAAAGCAGATCTGATGCAAAAATACTTCCCTCCTCCTCCCAGCAGCTTCTCTGGGCTCTGTGGGTTCTCACTGGAGGGGCAAAATTTGACTTCAGGCCACCAAAATAAAAGGCTTTACCCAAGCTGGTGATGCTGGAGACTTCCTTTTATTCCTAGATCATTTTCCCCTGTCCTTTGGACTGTTCTGGGAGGTTCCTTGTTGGATTAAGCCCTTTTCTGACCCAGAGATGGGGTAACTGAGAGGCCTTTTAAAAAATTTTATATTATTTTCAGTCTTATGTGAAGGGTGAAACAATACAGATGTTATAATTTACATTATTACAATCAGAAGTTAACTATTTCTTAGTTATAATACGCTATAAGCGTTTCATGGCCTATCAGGTTTTGCTACACTAGGTTGTAAATGCTTTAAAGCTAATTATTTAAAATTACTCTTTGTGGGTTTTACTACAATGTGTTTTTCATAGTTCATATTTTTCTGAAGTATTTAGGGTTCGTTCATTTCTCACAGTTCCTCACCGTGATCCATGCCTGGCCAGGCTGGCAGCGCCGTAACAAAACACCCCAAAATCCCAAACATCCCAAAAATACCCGGGGAAAGGGAAAATGAAGCCAGAACAGATCACACAACAGGGCCCAGCCTAAATATTGAGCAAGGCCTCTAATAACCAACCTGGGATAGCAACAGAACATGCCTGGGTTATTTTCCTGGGAAAAGGGGATATTTTGGAAGGGGTTTGAGGCTTGGTAATTGTGGGTTGAGTGGCTGTAAACAGCCCTGCTGTAATTGAGGCTGTGGGGTCAGGGTTTAATTGCTGTTTTCTGGCTGGAATCGGAACCTCTGCAGCGCCTCCTGCTCAGCAGCTCCTTAGGGAAAAATTCCCATTCCAAGGATTTCTGCGGGAGGACCCACTCCCCTTCCTCCCCAGCTGGGGTGTGCAGGGCCAGGGGAGCAGCCCCAACGCCTCTCTGCTCATCCAGAGGGACGGGATTTAATCAAAGTCTCAAATTATTCTGCTCCTGCTGGAAGATGGGGCTGGAATGTTGAGAAAGTGAGGGAACGTTGTCCTTCCACGCTTGGCATCTCTTTGTGGCACAATTCCCACCATCCTGGGATGGTTTGGGGTTGAAAGGGAGCTTAAAGCTCATCCCTGATGATGCCCAACCCCCTGCCACAGGCAGGGACATTCCCACAAGGCCAGGTTTCTCCCAGCCCCACCCAACCCACAATTCCCACAGTGCTTCAGAAGATTCTGGAACACAGCTGGAATTGTACTATGGAAGTCCTATAAAAGTTCCTATTTCCCTATGGAGAGTCCAAGCAGGAATTTAAAGGGAATTTCAGCCAGCTCATGATGCTGGATTTTATCATTTGATGGTGCTCTAGGAGGGTCCTGATTCACAGAATTCACAGAATTCACAGAATCACAGAATTCACAGAATCCCTGGGTTGGAAGAGACCTTCCAGACCATCGAGTCCAGCCCAGCCCCAGCACCTCAACTCAAGCCTGGCACCCAGTGCCACATCCAGGCTTGTTTCAAACACACCCAGGGATGGTGACTCCACCACCTCCCCGGGCAGCCATTCCAGAACTTTATCACTCTTGCCATGAAAAACTTTTTCCTGATATCCAACCTGGATTTCCCTTGGGGCAGCTGAGACTGTGTGCTCTGGGTCTGTCAGTTCCTGGAGAACGAGCCCAACCCCACCTGGCCACAGCCACCTTTCAGGAGCTGCAGAGAGTGATGAGGGAGTGTAAGTGATGTTTAACTCGATAGCGTTTGAAAGGCAGTGCAGTTTATTCCTAACCCATGAAATAAAATCCAAATGGAAAGGGCAGCAGGAGGTGTCCTGTGCTCCCTCCCTGTGTCTGCCATGCTGATTTCATGTCCCCTTCCCCACTTCCTGTCACCTCCTGAGCCAGCACCCTTTATTTCACTTCCCGATTGGTTTTAGGTGGAATTCTGAATTCCGCTGTTCACTCCGAGCCGCCTTAAGCCATGAGGAAAATCAAAATGCAAAATCCGTGGGATAAGGAATTCCTGGAGCCCCCGCAGCACACAGAAGGCACAACCCTCCCCTCCTCACCCCACACCCCACGCGTGCTCCACGCTCCCAGTGCCTTCCATTGTTCCCAGTGCCTCCCAGTCTGGCTGCTCAGGGTGTTTGGGATGCAAAGCAATTCCAGCTTTTCGCGCTCCCTCGTGGCTCTTCGATGGCCAGAGCCCCTGGGAATCTATTTCTTGGAGGAGATTTGTGTTCTCCTGGGGATGGGGATACAGGAAATTCCAGCTCCTGGAGCTTCCCTCTACCCCAGGAGCTGAGAATTCCTGGTCAGGGATGCTAGGGAAAGAAAATTTTGCAGGAAAAGACACAATAAACATTGGTGAGACTCTCCAGGATTTAACACCTGCTCCAATTTAATTTTCCTGCACAATGTGCTGCTCTCCAAGGAAGTGTTTTTCCCACTTTCTCTGGAACAAGCCAGGCCTTAGGGAAGACGCTTTTTCCTTGTTTAACAAACACTCAGAAACTGCAAAAAACTGCAAAAAACTCCACAACTCCAACGTGGAGACTTGAAAAAAAAAAACAAACCAGCAGAGAAAGGAAAATTTCCAGCTGAGGAATAGTTTGGTTTTCCCCCTTCCTTGGTGTGTTTGGGAATGATCTCAGCCCTCCCTTCCTGTTTTGGGACCAAACATTCCAGTGGGTGTGAGACAGGGAGCAGGGAATGTGGGGATGCTCCTGTGATGCTGGGTGGTGATGGCTCGGTGTCATTGTCACCAGGAAAGGCTCCTGGGGACAGCAGCAGGACACAGAGCAGACATGGAGCAGGAGCATTCCCAAAAGCTCTCAGGTGCCTTGGGAAGTCTTTAGAGAGATGTTTCTTCAGTCTGTGAGAAAAAGAAGTGTGTAAAGTAAAATTCCAGGTTTTAATGGGATGGGGAACGGGCTGTGTGTTCCCTGCCGCAATTTGTTCCTGTTTTCCCAGAAAATTGGCAAGGGCTTTGCAGTATCTCTTGAGTTGCTGCTCTTCCAGGTGGGAAGAAAAGGACATTTTTTGGTTTTTTTTTTCCCCCTAGTAATATGTTGGATAAGTGGCTTAGAGATTATTTAAATTGTCAGGGTTAGTAGAGCATTGGAGGGAATTCCAATAATCCCAAGGTTTTCTCCTCTCATCCCTGTACCTGAAGTGCAAATGTGGCCCAGGTTGGATGCTCCTCCAGGTGGGAAAAAAGACATTTTTGGTACTTTTTTTCCCTAGGAAAATGTCAGATAAGTGGCTTAGAGATGTTTTTTTTTTTTTTTTGTTATCAGGATAGATATTGGGAGAGCAAAGGAGGCAATTCCAATAATACCAAGGTTTTCTCCTCTGCTCCAGGTACCTGAAATATAAATGTGGCCAGGTTGGACACTCTTCCAGGTGGGAAAAGTGATTTTTTTGGTATTTCTCCTAGGAAAATGCCAGGGAAATGGCTTAGAGATGGTTTTAATTGTCAGGGTTAGTAGAGCAAAAGAGGCAATTCCAATAATCCCAAGGGTCTCTCCTCTGCTCCTGGTACTCCTGCTAATCCACATGAAAGAGAAAGCAGGAGGAGAAAAGAAAAACAGGGATTGTGGTGTCCCAAAAGCAGCCTGGATTTTGGGAATGAGGAGCATGAACCTTCATCCTCTGCCTCCCCGATAAAATCTTCCCAAAGAAAAAGGTGCTGGAAAACAGGAAATGCCTTGGAGAGGGGATTTCTGTAGGGTTTAAGTTTTGGGTTTGGTTTTTTTTCACATGAGAAAGGAATTAATTTTCCCTCATTTCATGGTCTAAAGGTTGGGCACCTGTCCAGGCCTCCCAGGAAATCAAGAGCTGCTGAAGGGTGACCCAGCCCATCTGTCCCAACAGCCATCCCAGCGGGAGAGGATCCCGCTCCTCTTTTCCACTTAGGAACAGGGACGACTTTGGGTTTGAGGTGTTTGGGGTCAAGCAAATCCGCCCCAAAGAGAAAGCAGCAAACCCCACCAGGACTACCCAAATTCCTGCAGCAATCAGAATTCCACATCCGAACAGGAGCAAACGAGGAAAAAAACTCCCAGATATTAACAAAGGCCAGATTTTCCCCATGGATGAAGAAGTTCCTTGGACACACGAGGAAATCACCACAATCTCTCCCATTCCATTTCTCCCATTTCTGTGGGAAGCCAGGAGATGTGAACTCGGTGGGTTGTTCAATATCTAAATTAGTTGCAACCACATTTTTTGCTTTTCTGTCGATATTTCCAGGTTCTCTGTCAGAGAATTCTCTTTTTTTAATCTAAGGGGAGCTTGAATTGGCTTTTTTAGGTTCAGTCAATTGAGTTCATCTCTAATCACAGGAGTGGAATGGATCAGACTCCAAAATTTCTCCTCCACCAGGATCTCTTCTGCCCTTTCCCCATTTCCCCAACACGCACACACTGCTGATTCACAGATGAAAATACTTGTTGTTCAGTGATTATTTTCAGGAGTCTTTGCCTTTCATCCCTGTGGGTGGTCCAGAAATTCCTTCTTGTCCTCAGGAACTTCCCAGACCTCCTTCTCCAGGTGTGCCATGGGAAATGAAGAGATTTGTGTGGGGTTCAAGCACTGAAATCCCACTTTTGGGAGAATCCCTTGGGCATTCCTGAAGGGCAGGGCTGAGCTTCCCTGGATCCCTGAGGAAGAGGAGCCCTTTCTCCCTCCAAGGGAAGGGCTCTAACCACTGAAATCCCACTTTAGGAGGCATTTCCTGGTCATTCCTGAAGAGAATTTCCCTGGATCCCTGAGGAAGAGGAGCTCTTCCTCCCTCTAAGGGAAAGGGCTCATGGCAGGCCCTCCAAGCACCAATGGCCAGATTTGTTGGAATCCAAATGAATTTTGGGAATCAGGCCCCAGTGAATTCCAGGGAAGAAATACCTCACAGAATGTGTGAAAGGAATGCAGGGAATGCTGGAAATTGTGGGATTGCTGCAATTTGTGGGATTGCTCTGGGCTCTCTCTGCAGCCTCAGACTCATCTCCAAAGGTGTGGGGTGGGGCAGGCGTGAGTGCCCTGTCCCTGGGGTTGTGGTGTCCTCAGAGCCCTGGAGATCCCAGTCTCCTTGTGTCACATCCATCTCATCCCACTAAATGTTCTTCCTAGCTGGAAAACCCCTGCCTTGCTGGGAATGTGTTCCTCTCCTGCCTGCAATCTCTGATCTTTGTTAATTAACCCTGCAAACACTGTCAGGAATTTCGTGGTTGGCCTGTCCCAGTCAACCCCTAGAGACTCCTCTGTGCTCCCAGTTTTCCTCCTATCCCTGTTCCCATCCCAAGCACTGGGTGGGGTGGGACTGACCTGAGCAGTTTTTCTTCAGAAGAAAATCCCTCTTTTCCTCAGAGAGCAATTTCCAGTGGACCCTGTGGCTGGAGCCTCCCTCTCCTGCTTTTCCTGAGCTCCTCCCAAGGCATCAGGAGGGCTGGGAGGGTTTTTTGGGATGCTGGAGCACAGATGGCCTCCTCGGAGCTGCTCTCCCCAGGCCTGGTGGCTGTTGCTGCTGCCCATCTGCTCCCCTTTGTCCTTCCCGAAATAGCTCTTCCTGAGGGATGCCAGGAACCAGCACTTCCAGCCTGGATTTGGGATTCTGGACTGAATTATCCAATCCCAGCCTGGGATTTGCCCCTCCTGGAAGCAATCCTGGGGCACCACAGCCCCTTGTGCTGCTCTCATGGGCTCCCCTTTGTCCTTCCTGAAATAGCAATTACTGAGAGGTGCCAGGAACCACCCCACCCTGCCCCTTCCAGCCTGGATTTGGGATTCTGGATTGAATTATCCAGTCCCAACCTGGGATTTGCCTCTCCTGGAGGTGTTCCCAAAGCACCACAGCTGCTGCTCATGGGTTCCCCTTTGTCTTTCTCAAAATAGCAATTCCTGAGGGACGCCAGGAGCCACCCCACCCTGCCCCTTCCAGCCTGGATTTGGGATTCTGGATTGAATTATCCAATCCCACTGTGGGATTTGCCTCTCCTGGAGGTGTTCCCAAAGCACCACAGCCCCTGTGCTGCTGCTCAGAGTGAAGCTCCCCTGATCCCACAGGGAATGATAACACAAATCCTCTTCCCAATGTTTTCCCATGTGGATTTTGCTCCTGTCCCACCTTTCTGGAGCACTGTGCAGGTTCTGCGACTGCCCCGAGCTTGACAAACATTTCTGCTGCCTCTTGGATCCCCCAGGGCTGAGCAAGGTCCTGTGCTGCACCCTTTGATATTCCTGTTTATCCATGGAAATCAGTTCCTCCCCAGTGGGATTGGCTCATTGCCTGCCATGTTTCCCATCTGTTTTTCAGGATGATTTTTGTCTCCCAGCTGTTTTTCAGAATGATTTTTGTCTCCCATCACCCTTGGGACTGCTCAAAGGCTTCTTTGGAGGCTGAAATCCCTGCCTGTGTCTGGGAGATGAAAACTAGGAGGGTTTCCCAATGGATAATTATGATTTCCTGGGAATTCTGATGCCTGAATGTGCTCTCCCTGTGTGTAACACAAGCTCTGGGCCAGCCCTGTGTTTTCCTTTTCCTTTTTTTTCTTTCCCTTTTCCCTTTGTTTGTGTTCTGCTTGATTGGGCACTCAGACCCTGCTCAGCTGTCTTTGGCTGCTCCTTCTGAATAAAGAATTTTTTTCCAAGGAACTTATGACTTGGGGTTCCTCAAGTAAAATCTCTGCTTTCCTCCTTTGGAAAGCCTGATTTGAACTTTAAAAATCTATAAAAAAGGACTCTGTTTGCTGAGAGGGGATGGTAGAAATAAATTTAAGATTAAAGATTTAAAACCATAAGAAATCCAAATGGATACCATGGTGGCTTCTAGATATCCAGTATTTTATCCAGTCAAAACCTGAGAAATTCATTGGTTCAATGCCATTGGTTCCAAGTTGTGCAGTTCTTAGTACTGGTTATTGATCCCAATTTATGGATGTTAATTAGATTCTTATTCTTGGTTCTCTTATGGACCCTTTCCCAGAGCAGGAGTCTCTGACCATGCTTGGGTTGGTGTTTGGAGCTGATGGTCATTAATGCTCATTAATGGTTGTTAATGGTCATTAATGGTTGTTAATGACCATTAATTGTCATTAATGGTCGTTAGTGCTTGTTAATGGTAGTTATTTTTTGGGCATTTTCTGTGCTATCCCCAGTCTGTTGAGATGTTCAGCTCATCAGGCCTCGAGTGGTGGAACTGTCCCTAAAAAGGAACTTCAACTCCTTTCCCCTGGGCAAAGGTGAACAAAGGCTGTGATTAAAGGCTGTGATTGGTTCAATGTTCATTGGTCCCAAATTATGCAGTTTGGTTTCCTTTTAGTTATCGATCCCAATTTATGGATGTTAATCAGGTTGTTATTCTTGGTTCTCTTATGGATCCTTTCCCAGAGCAGGAGTCTCTGACCATGCCAGGGGTGATGTTTGGAGCTGATGGTCATCAATGGTCATTAATGACCATTAATGATCATTAATGATCATTAATGGTTGTTAATGGTCGTTATCTTTTGGGTATTTTCTGTGCTACCCCCAGTTTGTTGAGATGTTCAACTCATCAGGCCCCGAGTGGTGGAACTGTCCCTTAAAAGAAACTTCAGCTCCTTTCCCCTGGGCAGAGGTGGACAAAGGCTGTGTCTAAAGCAGAAATTCATTGCGTCATTGCTCATTGGTCCCAAATTATGCAGTTCTTAGTATTTGGTTTCCTTTTGGTTATTGATCCCAATTTATGAATGTTAATTAGGTTCTTTTTCTTGGTTCTCTGATCTCTCTTTTCCCAGAGCAGGAGTCTCCGACCATGCTTGGGTTGGTGTTTGGAGCTGGTGGTCATTAATGGTTATTAATTATCATTAATGGTCATTAATGGTTGTTAATGCTTGTTAATGGTCGTTATCTTTTGGGTATTTTCTGTGCTACCCCCAGTTTGTTGACGTGTTCAGCTCATCAGGCCTCGAGTGGCAGAACTGTCCCAGAAAAGAAACTTCAACTCCTTTCCCCTGAGCAGAGGTGAACAAAGGCCATGTCTGAAGGAGAAATTCATTGGCTCAATGCCATTGGTCCCAAGTTCTTGGTATTTGGTTTCCTATTGGTTATTGATCCCTTCGGTGCTAATTAGGTTCTAATTAGGTTGTCATTCTTCATTCTCTGATCTCTCTTTTCCCAGAGCAGGAGTCTCTGACCATGCTGGGGGTGGTGTTTGGAGTTCATATTTGTTAATGGTCATTAATGGTTGTTAATTACCCTTAATTGTCGTTAATGACCATTAATTGTTGTTAATGATCATTAATGGTTATTAATGGTTGTTAACGACCATTAATTGTCGTTAATGGTTGTTAATGGTCGTTAATGCTCATTAATGCTTGTTAATATTCATTATCTTTTGGGTATTTTCCCTGCTACGCCCAGTTTGTTGAATCAGGCCTCGAGGGGTGGAACGGTCCCCGGAAAAGAAACTTCAATTCCAAGGCAAACAAAACCCCTGGCTAAAGTTACAAAAACAAAATTAAATTTGGTGTCTTTTCCAACAACCCCAGGTGACTGCTGTGGTCACCTCCAGTCTGCTCCATCCTGGGATTCTGGGATCCATCCACAAATCCCAGTGCAAATCCCTCTTTGTACAGGAGAAATCAGGAAGGAAATACTGACTGAGACATTCCATGTCTCCCTGAATTGTGCAAATCCCAAGAAAAGCTGATGAGGACGTTCCCTGCTCACTTGCTCCTTCTGCTCCAATCAATCTTTAATCCATAAATTCTCCAACTAAGTTCATATAAAACTTAAAACCAACTTCTAATAACAAAGAAACCATTACTATCTCTACACAAGTGTGTATATGTATCATATATCCATCTCTGCAGCAACAACTGGGGAAAAAAACAGAGTTAAAAATTCTTTCCATCTCTAATTCCAAAGGGGTATTTCCTACCCTTTAAATAAGAAAAAAAAAAAAATCCCTGAACATACACAAAAATAAGAGGAGAAATTCCTTCTAAAACCAGGCTCATCCCACCTGTTCCCACTGGGATTTCATCCCTCGGGACTCCCAGTGGGAGCAGGTAACAGCAGTGGGGGGAAGAGGACAAGGAATATCTGATTTCAGAAAATTCCAATTTAAAACCTTGATAGGAAGCAAAAAGAAAAAAAAAATTAAACAGAAAATCCAAAAGGCATTAAAGATTCCAAATTGATTCCAAATGTGTGGCCTTTCCCCCCTAAATTTTGTAGGAAAAAAAGACTTTAATGAATGTCCCGGTTTGAAGCTTATTTTCCAGCACAGGCAAATCTGGATTTTCCATCCATCATCACCCCAAAAAGGCTGAAGGCACCAACCCCAGCAGGGAAAAGGACCCTGCAGCCCTTCCCAGACACTCATCCCAAGGTTTAGGAGCAGGAGGGGGTTTTATTTGGGATTTTGCCCCTATTTTTAATCCAGCAGGCCATTTATTCCTGAAATTGTCTGTTTGGAGAATTTTGGGGATGGCTCAAAGTCCAAAGTTTTTTTCGGACCCAGTCTGGAGGATTTGGGTTTGATTGATTTCCAGTGACACCACTGAAATGGAGCTTTCCCCTCTTTTTTAATTCATCCCCAGCTCTGAGCAAAGTTCAAATACAGCGGGATAATAGAAAAATAAATAATTCTGTTTTGATGTATTTCTTGATTTATTTTGGTTCCCACCAAGGCAGGAATGTGGGGGGAGAAATTTTATTAAATTCTGAGTGCAGTTGGATAAAACCAGGAGGTTTTTGGGATGTTCCTTGGGATGCTGGACTTGTGTTTTTAGGGTCGTTCTCCAGGGATGTGGGAGAGGTTTCTTCCAGCCCTGTCTCCATATTCCCTGCACAAGGATATTCCACAGGGACGTGGAAGGAGCCTGGAATAATTCATTCTTTGGGGTCCTATTTAGGGGGGACCCAGATGTGGCAGAATTTTGGGAAAAATCAGGATGTTTGGACAAGGGAACTTTTTACCAGAGATTTTTGTTGAGGACTCCAAATCTTGAAATTTTGAATTAGGGTAATTAGGGTTGTCCTGGAATACCTTGGAATAGCAATCTGCTGCTTTTAAATGTGAAAACCCTTTGAAAAGTCCATTTTTGGGTCATTTTTGCAGTGCTGGTCTCTGGATTTCTCACTCTATGGATGCAAACTCCTCATTTTAAACTAAAAACCCTTTGAAAAGTCAATTTTCTGGTCTTTTATTTTTGCTGTTTTCACAATTCCTCACTCCACATCCAACCCAGGTGCTGCTGGTGTTATTTATCCATCAGGAATTAGGGCTGCCCAGCAGAATCTTGGAATACCTGGATGCAAACTTCTCCTTTTAAACAGAAAACCTTTGAAAAGTCCATTTTTTGATCATTTTTTGGGGCTGCTCTCACAATTCCTCTCTCTGTGGATGCAAACACTTTAAAGTGTGAAAACCCTTTGAAAAGTCCATTTTTAGTATTTTTTTTTCTGTTTTGCCAATTCCTCACTCAGTATCTAACTTCAGGTGCTGCTGGTGTTACTTATTCATCAGGAATTAGGGCTGCCCAGCAGAATCTTGGAATACCTGGAAGAAAACACCTCCTTTTGAAGGGAAAACCCTCTGAAAAGTCCATTTTTTAATTTTTTTTTTTTCTCACAATTCCTCACTCTGTGGATACAAACATCTACTTAGTCCATTTTTTGGTCATTTTTCAGGGCTAGTCCCTGGATTTCTCACTCTATGCATGCAAACTCCTCCTGTTAAACTGAAAACCCTTTGAAATGTCCATTTTTAGGTTTTTTTTTTTTTTTTTTGCTGTTTTCTGCACCCAACCCAGGTGCTGCTGGTGTTATTTATCCATCAGGAATTAGGGCTGCCCATCAGAATCTTGGAATACCTGGATGCAGACTTTGCCTTTTAAACAGAAAACCTTTGACATGTCCATTTTCTGCTGCTTTTTTTTTTTTTTTTTTTTTTTTTTTTTTTTTTTTTTTCTGTTTTCACAATTCCTCACCCTGTGTGTATGCTGCTGGTGTTCTTTCCTGCATTTTTCCCATCAGGAATCGCTGTCCTGGAGGCTCAGGCAGGGCTCCAGCTCCGGGCATTTGGAGCCTGAGGTTTTCCTGTGCCCGTCTCACGCTCCCGGCATGGCCCTGGCATCCATCTGCCAGCCCCAGCTGCTCCGTGGAGCTCAGATCCATACAGGCAGGGAAAAAAGATCCCCTTGGCCCCAGATCCACCATGGGATTCACTTGGAAAATCACCTCCTCTCCCTTAGGAGAGGGAAAGAATTACAATTTTTTACTTTTAGGGAAAGAATTACAATTCCTTAGTGGAAAGAAATTACAATTTTTAAGGAAAGAATTACAACTTTTGTAATTATGGAAAAAAAATTCAAATTTTTACTCTTAGGGAAAGAACTATAATTCCTTACTAGAAAGAAATTGCAAATTTTAAGGAAAGCATTACAATTTTTTGTAATTTTGGAAAGAATTACAATTTTTCACTCTTAGGGAAGAAATTGCAATTTCTTATTGGAAAGAAATTGCAATTTTTAAGGAAAGAATTACAGTTTTTTGTAATTAGAAAAACTCTTTCTTTTCCCATTTTTTGCCACTCTGCTCTTGCTTTTACGGGAGTAAAACCAGGAATGAAGTTAAAGGGGAGTGCTGGAGGTTGGGATATTATGGTGGAAATGAATCAATCTGGGTTTTTCTCCTGGAGATGGCGTTTTTCTGGGAGCAGCCCTTGGAGGAGCTGCTCTTTCCCAGCTCCAGGAGAAGCTCTGCTGCCAGGGGGATTTTCCTCTCCAACCTCATCAGCTCCTGGGGCTGTCACACGAGGGATGGTGGGAACATCCCTGGCTCTTCATTTTGCTTTTTTCCCTACAAATTCCCTCTGATCCCAGTCTCTCCCTCCACTCCAGCAGGTCCTGCCCACCCTGCCAATAAATATTCAATTTTTTCCTGTTTAAACCCATTTCCTCCTGGTTCTCTGGTGAGATTTCCTACCTAACTCCGTGTAGGAATGAGCTGCCCTTCCTGGAGAACTTTTCCAGAAATCCCTGCGCCAGAATTTTGTGTTTAATGGGGGAATTTTGGATGTTTTTCCTGACTTTCACCCTAAACCCCTCCCACAGTGCACTTTAGGTAATGAGGGACTATTTTGGATCCCATCCTAATTCCTTGATTGGAATTAGCTCTTATCTGCTTGGCACTAATCAGGGAACAGGCCTGAGGGGGGTTGGAATTGCTTGGGCAGGTTGGATGAGAGAAGAGCCCGGGCTGAGAGATCTCAGTGTCCCAAAAGAATTCCCACAAATTTTCCAGGGCTGGAATGATCCCAGCAGGCCCCTGAGCCCTGCAGCTCCTCCAGAGCTTTGGTGTCCCAAATTCCAACCCCCAGCTTCTTCAAGGAAGGAATAATGAAATACTGTATAATAACAATGAAATATTTTGATACTTGGCATTGATAATTAAATATTTTGATACTTGGTGTTAATAATGAAATATTTTGATACTTGGTGTTAATAATGAAATATTTTGATATTTGGTGTTAATAATAAAATATACTTGGTGTGGGTGGGGGTGTCAGAGACTGGCCCTGCCCATGGCTTAATTAACCATTTCCCAATTAGCCCTTTCCCAATGCTGTTGGAAAGTGATTTTTGATGATTGAGGGATTTATTTCTCATTTAGGGTTTTATTTCTGTGCTTCACTTTATCTCTGCTTTATGGCACATCTTTTCATCCAGAGTTTAACCAAATAATGCAAAATTTTAATGGTGTTTCTCCTACTGGAACAACACTCAGGGAATATTTCTGCTGACCTCTTTTCTTTATGGAATCATGGAATGGTTTGGGTTAGGAGAGACCTAAAAATCTTCATTATCTCATCCCACCCCTTCCACTGACATTTTCCACCACCCCAGGTTGCTCCAAGTCCCATCCAGCCTGGTCTTGGACACTTCCAGGGATGGGATATTCCATATTTCATATTTTTAAATTTATTTTAAGGCACTCCCTACATGAGTTTTTGAAGAGTTTTGGACCCTCTGTGAAGAACTTGTCCCTTGAACATCAATTTGCTTTTCTTCCACAATCCCTGATCCCTCTTGCTCCCTGCTCCACACATCAAAATCTTTCAAAACCAGGACAAAATTCTCTCAAAAAGCTAAAACCAAGCCTAAATGGATGCTTAAAATTCCAGAGAATTCCTTTTGGTTGCACATCCCCTGAGCTACTCTAAACCCCGTGCAGTTTTCCCACTTTAAATAAATATTAATTACATTTTCATGCAATTTTTCTGTTCCCAGCTGGTGAATTTTGGGGTCATGGATTTTTTTTTTTTTCCCAGCCTTGTGGGAATTGTGCTCTACCTGTTCTGACTTTTAAATCTGGCTTTGCCTGTGTTGATCCCATTACATTTTATTTATAGCCCAAAGTGCTTCCTTGGAGCTCAGACACTGTCTGAGAGACCGGGATTGTTCCAGGAGCAGCTCTCCCACATTCCCCCATCCTCATTTTCCCTCTCCCTGTTACCCTGCTGGGGAAGGAGCTGGATCTGATCTGAACCCTTAAATCTGCTTTAAATAACTTCATGGGAATGGCACTTTGACATTTGCCAGATTTTGGGAATCTCCAATAGATTTTGATGTGACAAATTCACCTCCAGGAAGTTTTATTGGGATTTGCTCCATGGATTCAGTGGGGCCAACCTGGGCAGGGGGTCCCTGGTTTGGCCCAAACACTCAGAACCTGAGCACCTTCAATCCTGGGGTTTGGCTTCAGAAAATCAGGGTTTGTGTCTTTTTTGGGCAGGTTATGTGGCTTGTTTTGGATGCAGAAAGGCAGAATTTGGCTCAGAGAGTTACAAAAATCTGGTCAAGGGGGAATGATCAAATCCTGGTGGTTTCTAGCTCCTGAAAATCAGGATTTGTGGGGTTTTTTTGGGCTGGTTTTGGAAAGGAATTAAATCCCATCCCATCCCATCCCATCCCATCCCATCCCATCCCATCCCATCCCATCCCATCCCATGCCACCCCTGCCATGAAATAAAACACCTCAGCATTTATTTAGAAAGCAGAGAGCTCCAAGCCTTCCCAGTCTGCTCCTTCTGGGAACTAGGACTCCAATTTAGCACTGTAGGAAAATGGGAAAAAGGCTGGATGAGGCATGGCCTGATGCTTATCTGCCAGATGGATGGCCTGGAAATCTTCCTTTCCACCTGTATCCTGTTTTTTTGGGATGATGCAGAAATGCAGCCTGGAGCTTTTTTACTGGCTGGCTGGAAAGCCCCGAGTCTGGAGACTTTTGAGGGGAGACAAAAAATCCAACCCCTGCATCCCAATCCAGCCACTACATCCCAATCCAACCAGTGCATCCTAGTCCAACCTCTGCATCCTAATCCACTGCATCCCAATCCAACCAGTGCATCCCTATCCAACCAGTGCATCCCAGTCCAACCTGTGCATCCCAGTCCACTGCATCCCAATCCAACCCCTGCATCCCAATCCAACCAGTGCATCCCAGTCCAACCTGTGCATCCCAGTCCAACCAGTGCATCCCAATCCAACCAGTGCATCCCAGTCCAACCCCTGCATCCCAATCCAACCAGTGCATCCCAGTCCAAACCATGCATCCCAGTCCAACCCCTGCATCCCAATCCAACCAGTGCATCCCAGTCCAACCCCTGCATCTTAATCCACTGCATCCCAATCCAACCCCTGCATCCCAATCCAGCCACTACATCCCAATCCAACCAGTGCATCCCTATCCAACCAGTGCATCCTAGTCCAACCCCTGCATCCTAATCCACTGCATCCCAATCCAGCCAGTGCTTCCCAGTCCAACCCCTGCATCCCAATCCAACCAGTGCATCCCAATCCAGCCCCTGCATCTCAATCCAACCAGTGCATCCCAATCCAGCCCCTGCATCTCAATCCAACCAGTGCATCCCAATCCAGCCCCTGCATCCCAATCCAGCCCCTGCATCCCAATCCACTGCATCCCAATCCAACCCCTGCATTCCAATCCAGCCCCTGCATCCCAATCCACTGCATCCCAATCAAACCCCTGCATCGCAATCCACCCAGTGCATCCCAGTCCAATCCCTGCATCCCAATCCAACCCCTGCAGCCAGCCCAGCGGCAGTGCCAGCCCAGAATTTTGGGAACATGCCGGGATTTATCTCCTTTCCTGCCCCTCCCAGCCCTCCTGGTTGCTCCTCGACAAATATTTCTGCACCTCCAGCCCTTGATTTCCAGGTGGCTTGAGGTGAAGCTTGATGAAGTGCTGGTAATTAAAATGCAAAGGGGTTGATGCCTTCCAGGTAAATATGAAATGCTCAAATGAATTCGCTGCTCGCATCTGATTTGGCCTTAAAATTCTGGGGTTGGATTCTTTATCCTTGTGCAACTTCTCCTCCCAAGGCAGATGAGGAGCAGGGAATATTTCATGTCCCCATCCTTGCAAAGAGGGGGGAAATACAGCACAGACACTTCCCAAAGGCCTCAAGGACCTCATGGAAGGACAGAAAACATTTTTTGTGTCCCTTCTTCACAGGGAAAGGTGTGTGGGAAGGAGATGATTTGCAGTGTTTTAGAGGCTTTGTAGAGCTTTTCATTGGAAATGTGGTGGTGTTCTCCCTAATTTCCACCTCCAAATCTCTCCAGAGGGTGGTGGGTATTGAGAATTTCCTTAAGTCTTAATTCTGAGATAAAGCTGAGTTTTTGAACCTGCCCAGGACCAAAATACATTGAAAAATATATTTTATTTATAAACGACTGACAGGGTACCACATCTGTGCTACCTGTTTTCCCTCTGGTTTGAAGTCATGGCCCATCCTCAACTCCACCTTTGAAAATTTCAGATTTCACCAAGCAGGAGGAGATATAAATCCAGGGATTTTTCGTAGCACTGCTGCTACCAGTGGAGGTTTCCTCACATCCATGCCTGAAGAAAGGGTTTTGACCTTGGAACAGCAAATCCAGCAGTGACAGCTTGGCTTGGGGGTGGCCCTGAAAGCAGAGATGAGTTTGATGCCCTGAAGAGGGAGGAGGTGGAAGGGGAGGTGCTGGAAGTGCCAGGCCAGCAGCACAGGATTGGATGTCAGGATGGAATTTTGTCAAGGACAAAAGTTGGGGACACTTTGCAGGGCGTGGATGTGGGGAAGGCCGTGCCTTTGGAATGTCACAGGGGGAAAATGAGCCAGAATTCCTGTTGGAACCCTGGATGCTGAGAATTTTAAACTTTTTGTGCTGTTGGGCACTGACCCACAAGAAAATACTATATTCGACCTGAGGCCATGGAGAAGGCTCCCAAAATGGAATGGTAGAACTGGGATTGTGGGTGTGGAGTTTGAATAGAAGTTTGCGATACCATAGGGTGGGAAACTGAGATTTTGGGGTTTTAGAATGTAGTAATATATATAGAGCAAGATGGAGGTTTTGGGGCAGAGGCTGGGCCGCCTTCTGGGCCTTCTTCTTCACCTTCTTCTTCACCTTCTTCTCCTCTTTCTTCTTCTTCTCCTTGTCCGTCTTCTTCTCCTTCTTCTTCGTGGATATGACAATCTGGTCAGAGAGAGAGAAAGCTAGATAAGCTTTCCCATTAATTGGTCTGAGAAGCTCTAGGGATCTGGAGAGAAAGAATGGTAAACAAATGCTAAACCATCTACAGGTGGTGTTTTCATCAAGTTGTTTTCCCCATAAAGATGCTTACCCCAAAAGGTGTCTTCTTAATTAGCCAATCATGTGAAATATGTTGATTAAATGACCAATCAGGTCCACTTGTGTCAGAATAAAAAAAGAGGTTTCAATAAACTGGTGTTCTTAGCCTCTTAGCCTTCTGATCTAGAGTCTGTGTCACTTTATCCATTCCTGACTCAACAGTGACACTTCTTCCCTTTCTTCTCCATGGGTTTGGGAGGTTTTATGTCATTGGATAAAAAGCCTGCACTGTGGGGCACGGGTGGTTGGTTATTGGGTTAAAAGTGAAAATAATTTAGGTGTCATTTCTTAATTGGACAGTTGATCCTTAAAAGGCCTTGTAACAAGAGATAGTTGGCCATTTTGTAATTTATTTGTAGAATGCTGTAGAACTCACAACTTGTAAAACAGGTAAGAAATAATAAACATCTAAGCCTGAGTGTGAAATGTCTCAAGTGCTTTCAATCCTGACCTTGACAGAGGCAGGAAAAAGAAGCCAAGAACTGGCAAATTATTCCCTGTCTGGGATGAAGGTTCCTGGGGGAATCTGATAATCAGCTCTGAGGTGGCAGTTCCAGGTGCCAGCGTGGTGGTTTTTGGAGATGGAACTGAGGACAAATGAGGCACAGAGCACCAGTGATGCTTTTCCTGTCCAGAATTGTCTCCCTGGCCTGGTAGGAATGAGATTGGAAAGCCTGAGATCTGTGATCTCCCTTCCGGGCATCCTGAGAGATCCGGGAAGGCCAAGATCAAATGAAAACAAAAGCAGAAAATGATCATGTTCTGCTGATCTCATTGATTTTAATCAACTTGTGAACAAAGCCAAGGCACTGCGACTTCCAGGGCTTCTTAATTTTGTGTATCTGAGGCTGCACAATTTTCTCTTGCTGGTTGAGGGTTGGCCACAGGTTTTCTTGGTGGAATTGTTCTTTCTGTGGCCATACAGGGTCAGAAAACGGGGATGAGAAAATGATGGAATAATAAACTCATAAATTAAATGTTATAAATTAAGCCAAGGTTATAATTTTATGATCTCTCCAGAGTGATGGCAGCACTCAGGAGGTCACTTCAGCTGCTTTTTGGGGTGCCCTAAAGGGAATTTGTGGGTCCTGCCTGCAATCATTTGCTCTTGGGGGGCTGCAGAGCAGCAGCTTCAGTGCCCTGCTGGGTCCACCCTTGTCCTGGCAATGGCAAAGGTGGGACTGCAAAGTGCTGGGATTTATTTCAGACATTAGGAAGGTGAATTAGTATGATTTTTATTTTATTTTTAATTACCACTTTCTCTGCCAAGCCTCTGTGTCCACCTCATTGTTAATCCCTGCTCCAGCCATTCAGGGATCGAGTGTGGTGCTCTTCCCTTGGGAGTCTCTGCTGTGTATGAAAGCATTGAAATTTGGGAATTTTCTAATGCTCTCCCCTCTCCCAGGACTTTCTTCCCTTCTGTCACTGGCAGATATTTTGTACATCCCCCAAATGACTGTAGGGTCACTTATGAGCTTCTTTTTCTCCACGGGAGGACTTCCTGAAGTTGTTCCTCAGGTTCAGCTCCGTGGCCCTGCTGTGAGTTCACGTTGTGGGATAAAACAAGCAGAGGAACCAGCCTGGGTGGCTGTGGGTTCCTTCAGGGATTCAGGAATCAGCCCTGGGAGCCTCCAACTCCATGTGGAGATCAGCTGCAGGCCAGAGGGTCACTGAGAGAAGGAGAAGGATAAGAAAAACAGGGAAAAGGGAATGAGAGGAGGGGATTGTCCTGCTCTGCTCGAGGCTGGTGCAGCCTCACCTCCAGTGCTAGGAGCACTTTTGGGTGCCTCAGGGTGAGAAGGATCTAAAGATGTTGGAGAGAGTCCAAAGGTGGGACATGGAGAGGGTGAAGGGTCAGGAGGGGCCACAGGAGGAGCAGCTGAGGGCTCTTGGTGTGTGCAGCTGGAGCAGGGCACAGTGAGGAGAGAGCTCAGGGATCTGCAGCTCCTCCCGAGGGGCAGCTCCCATCTCTGCTCTGGGACAGGGACAGCAGCCAGGGAACAGCTGGAGCTGGGCCAGGGCAGGTCAGGCTGGAGCTCAGGGAAAGGTTCTTCCCCCAGAGGGTGCTGGGCACTGCCCAGGCTCCCCAGGGAATGGGCACGGCCCCGAGGCTGCCAGAGCTCCAGGGATGCCCAGGGTGGGGTTGTTGAGGGAATCTGGGCTGGACTGGATGATCCCTGTGGGTCTCTTCAGCTCAAAGATTTGATAAGAGATCAAACAAACCTCATCCAAGCAGCTCCTGCTGTCTCCAGAGCTCCTGGGGACATCAGCACAGGCGCCTCTCCCAGTGTCCCTCCTTGGGACCAGTGAAGTCCTTCTGGTGTTCCCCAGCCTGGCTGTGGCCATGGGGGAAGGGAGGGGACTCTGGGGTCACCTGGGTGACCAGGCTGGCTCAGCTGAGCTGGGCCATCCCATCAGCTCTGTGCCAGGGTGGGCTTCGTGGGATTTTCCTCCCCCAGCACAAGGACTGGCCTGTGCAGAAGGAATTCTTTGCTCAATGAACATCAGAGCTACCCCACAGCTGCCACTGTGCTTTTTATTCTGAAGAATGCCACTGTCTTCTTCCTTTTTTCTCTCTTTCTTTTTTTTTTTTTTTTTTTTTAATTTTATTCAAATGAGTATCTGGCAAACAGAAAAAAAAAACCCCAAAAATCATCTGAGTTTCAGCTGTGTCTCCAAATGATGTCAGTTGGCGCCTGCACCTTGTGAACTTCCCCTCTCGCTCACCACATCCTGGTGGGGTTTTCTGTGTCAAGCTCGAGTCAAACCCTTCTGACAGGAGGTAAATTTAGCTGAGCACCCACTCGTGATGAAAAGCGTGGGCCGAGCAGCCGCCCTCGGGGGCGGCAAAAAATTCTAATTTTAGCAGGGCTGGCTTCCTCTGCCCTCCCGTTCTCACGTCACCGCGTCACAAACTCCTTCTGCTCCGTGTCCTTCCTGAAACAGGAGCTGGGGGATGCTGAAATCGAGGGCAGGTGACAAGGGCAGCTTTGTTTGGCTTTGTAGGGTGGGGAAGGTGAGCACAGCATGGATTTTCAGCAAAAATTTCGAGTAGGCCCTTGAGAAGTTGGTTAAATATGCCTTCTGTAGGCTGGAGAACAAAAAGAGCTTAAATTGCACTGGGAGAAGCTGAAGTTTAATCAGAAGCTGAAGTTTAATCACTGAATTTCCACCTCCCATCGAATTCTCCATTAGAAACCTTTCTGTTTCTAGTTGCAGCTCTGCCGCTCTCGGGTGGTTTTTGGTGCATTTTTTGTGGGTTTGGGTTTTCTGTGGGCTTGGGTTTTCCAAGGGAAGTGAAAGGCTGCCAGATCAAGGTCCTGCTGTGTTGTGCCTGTGCCCTGCAGGGTCACCACGGCTGGCTTGGCTCCTGGAGGGGAGGGGAGAAGCTCCAGGTGAGGTGGCACCTGCGCTTCACCCCCTGCACGGGATGCACCAGGCTGGGATTTTCCTGCTGAAGGGCTGGGCTGAGCTCAGCTGGGCAGAGCTCGATGCTGGAAATGCCAGAACTGGGGGTTTAATCTCTGCCTGGGCCATTCACTTGAGAGGTGACGATCCATGTGGGACCCTTCCAGTATTCTGTAAAAAATTCTGTAAAATATTCTGGAAAAAAAAATCTGTAAAATATTTCATAAAATGTTCCATAAAATATCCTGTAAAATATTCCATTAAATGTTCCATAAAATATTCTGTAAAACCATTTGGGTAGGATCTCGCTGGCTGCAAATGAAATTTCCATTGCAGGAAGAGCTAAAAAATGCATTTTTAGGGGATGCTGCTCCACCATCCCTCCCAAGGGGGGCACAGCAGTGTCCTGTGTCCATCCCAGTGGCATCACTGGATTTTGGGACCTCTTCCCTGTCCCAGTGTCCTTGTGCCTGCAGATGCACAGCTGGGAAGAGCAGGAGCTTTGTGGGGTGCAGAAAGAGGAGAGATTTGGGCTTTTCCCAAAAAACCACCTGTGAGAACAGCCCCAAAGCAGGTGCCAAGGGCTGTCACAAGATTATCCCATGAAACAGGGAGGTTTTTCCAAGAGAATTCATCCTGATGCAGGCAGGGAATGGCTCTGGCTGAGCAGGTGCAGTGTTCCTGCAGATAATATTCCCAGCTGTGATTTATCCCGTTGTTTTTCTCCCTGGTGTTTGTGGATGCTGCCGAGGGGTGGTGATGGATCACTCCCAGAACCTTTCTGCTGCTTTGTTTTGGGGTTTCAGCTGGGTTTCATGGCAGCCCAGCCCTTTGTTGTGGTTATCAGCCCCGTGCTGAGGCTGGGGCTCACAGCGAGGGGGACAGAGGGGTCCTTGAGGGCAACGAGGCTGGTGAGAACTTGGAACACAAACCCTGTGAGGAACGGCTGAGGGAGCTGGGGGTGCTCAGCCTGGAGAAAAGGAGACTCAGGGTGACCTCATCACTCTCTGCAGCTCCTGAAAGGTGGCTGTGGCCAGGTGGGGTTGGTCTCGTTCTCCAGGAACTGACAGAACCAGAGGACACAGTCTCAGCTGCCCCAAGGGAAATCCAGGTTGGATATCAGGAAAAAGTTTTTCATGGCAAGAGTGATAAAGTTCTGGAATGGCTGCCCGGGGAGGTGGTGGAGTCACCATCCCTGGGTGTGTTTGAAACAAGCCTGGATGTGGCACTGGGTGCCAGGGTTGAGTTGAGGTGCTGGGGCTGGGCTGGACTCGATGGTCTGGAAGGTCTCTTCCAACCCAGGGATTCTGTGAATTCTGGGCAGCCAGAGTGGGAAAAACTCTGGAATTATGGGCTCGGGAATAATAACTTGCTTTTCCTGGAAAAGGGTGACATAAAGGTCCTGCAGGGTGGCAGCAGAGGGACCTTGGTGAGGGTTTGGGACCATTCCAGAATTTTTTTTTGATGGATCCATCCCCTTCAGAACAGGAGGCTCCAGCAGGCCGTGTGACATAAAAGTCCTGGGATTTGGAGTTTTTACATGGACTTACACTTCATGGAGTGAAAGGGATTTGGTGGGAAAAAGCCCAAAATTCCAACCTGGTGAAGTTTTAGGGCTTCCAGGGGAGACAGAGCAAAGTCTGCCCTGAGTCTCAGTGCAAGGTAAAGAAAAGCAGAGAAATAAAGACCTTTTTCCCCAGAATGTCCTTTTTTGATTCTGAGTTTTCTTCTGAGTCCTTCTCTATCAGCCAGCTCAGAGTGTGGATGTTGGGATTAGTGGAGAGGTTATCCTGGAAATGCTGAGCAGGTCCCTGCTTGGGCTGGGCATGGGGAAATCTCAGTGAGAAGGGTGTTCCCACAGCCCAAAATAAGAGTACAGGGCATTTTCTTCCTCAGAGGAAGAAAAAACAAATGAACAATAAAAATAAAGGTAAAAGAAAAGGAAAAATAAAATAAAATAAAACCACAAGTAAAAATAAAAATAAAATTAACATTAAAAATAAAATAAAAATAAAAAAGGAAATTAAAATGAAATTTAAAAAATAACAAATAATATATATATGGGACCAGAGCTGTGCTCTAGGAATTCATATTGTGCCTTTCTGCTTCTCTACTGCTGTGCCATCAAGTACATGGAATTGCTGTAATTCCTAAAAAAACACCCTAAAGCCAGTCAGTACTTGTGCCCTGCTCCTGCTAGAACATTATTTTGCTGCTTTCCTGCTGTCTTGGGAAAACGAACAGGGGAATTTTCCAAAGCTGGGGCCACGAGGAGGAAACTCCTGGGCTGGAGTTTCTGGGGAGCCGGAGGTGCTGTCCCGGGAGGTCCCCGTGTCCCCAGAGGGTCCCTTCGGAGCAGGAACACCCACAGAAGGTGCTTCCAGCAGAGCTGGAGGCCAAGGCAGGGAAGGAGCTGAATTCCTGGCATGGGTTTGTCCCTTGGAAGAGAAATTCCATCCCAGCAGATCCCGGGAGACAGAGAAGCTTGGGGTTTGTTTGGGCAGTGGAGCTCCCATGGATTCTTTTTCCCTGAGACAGCTGGGATTGAAGGTTGGGTTTGATAGTCTTCGAGGTTTTTTGCCAGCCTTAATTCCAGGATTTTGTTGGGTGCTGCTGTCAACAGCTTTGATCTGTTACTTTGATCTGTTTGCATTTCCCAGGAACATTTTGGGTGGATTTCCCTAAATCCAGGGAAATTATGATTTATTGATGTAATTATGGCGCTTTAGGATTTTGCTTTGCTGTAGGAGCCTCTGCCCTGAACCCGAGGGCAGAGAAAACTCAGGGTGAGTTTTCCATGCCCAAAAGTGAGGGATCCTCCTTTCCAGCAGGGACTGGGAAAGATTCCCCTCGCCGCCCTCCCAGGCTGATGGAACAAAGTCAGGGCTGGAATGATCTCTTCCCTTCTCCCTGTCTTAGCTCGGGACATTTTCTGGGAACAAATGTCTCCCTGCCATGGAAATTACCTCATTTGCAGAAAATGTCTGTGGATTGTAAAAATCGTGTGATTCCAACACTGCTGCTCCTATGCTGAGGTGCCAAACCCCAAGGCAGCAAAAATATCTCAAGTTGAACATTGAAGCCTCTCCTGTGTGTGCAGAACTCTTAGAATTCTTGGAATTCTGTTTTTCCTCCAGGGCAGTGGTGGGAGCTGGGAGCAGGTTTGGGATGCTCTGGATGAAATCATGCAGCTGTCCTCTGCTGTTCTCTGAATCAGCTTTTCCTCACCATTCCCTCCAGGAATTGCTGGTGGTTTCTTCCAGGAATTGCTCAGGGAAAGCAGCAGGGATGTCTCTCCCACAGGCAATGGTGAGGAAATCACAGAATCATCCAAGACCTCCAGGATCCTCCAGCTGAGTTTCAAACCAGGGATATTGTGGTTCTACCTCAATGCCAGATGGATAACAGGGAATAATTCCTTGATTTCATGGTGTAGGGTAAACGTGGGGGTGGATTTGGGGATCTTAGAGGTCTTTTCCAACTTTAGGGAAAGGATTTTTTAGGATTCAATGATCATTCCCATCAAATGAACTCTGGTGTGTGCAGAGATAATCTTGGCCTCACCAGGCACAGGTGGGGAGGGTTCCTGATGTCCAACCATCACCAGCACCACCCCAAGCACCCTAAAATCACCCTAAAGTCACCCTAAACCATGTCCCCAAATGTCACATCCAGATCTTCCTTGAACATTTCCAGGGATGGGGACTCCATCACCTCCCTGGGCAATTTCTTCCAACGTCTGACCAATCCTGCAGGAAAAACCCCAGTTCTGATATTTAATGTGAACCCCTGGGGGCTGAGCTTGCTGAAGACACTTTTTGAGGGTGATAGAATCAGAAATACCAAGGTTGGAAAAGACTTCTAAGATCCTCAAGTCCGACCATCAACCCATGTTCACCTTATACCTCTAAATAAAATTAGTCATTATAAATCTGGCATTGAGGTAGAACCACAGTAACCCTCTTTTGGAGCACCATAAGGAAACAACTCCCCATAAAAACCCTGATTTCAGGGCTGTAAAAAAAACCCCAACCCTCCTGTTTGTTTGTTCTTCTGCTGTTTCATGGATCACCTGAGCCAAGAACTGACATAAAATACCTCCGGTTGTAATAATTGTGCACAGAATCACAAGATCTGCAGGGAAAACCCCTCTGAATTTCACCGGGGCTTGCTTTTATTCAGATTTCCGGGGCTCCTCGAGGTGGAGAGGAAAGAGGAGGCACCTTTGCTCAGCCACCCATCAGGAGGGGAAGTGTTTGAGCCAAAGCCCAGCTTGGAGAGAAATTAATCAGGGACAGAGCAATAATTAGCGAGGGACAGACCAATAATTAGTGAGAGATGGAGCAATAATTAACCAGGGATGGAGCAAGAAGCAGCCAAGGCTCTGGAGGGCACTGGGAGGGGTGCTGGGCTTCCAGCACCAACCCAAACCTGTGGAATTGTCCCCCCAAAACTAGGATAGGGCCCTGCAGGAGGTGAGAGGGGATTGGGAGACAATTCCAGAGCTGCCCCCAAAACCCTGGCTGAGGGAGCTGCCAAATCCTCCAGTGCAGGGACCCTGCTGGGTTCTACTTTTAAGTTTTTTAAGGGAATCGATCAAGGTTGCAGAGTCAGGCTGGATCAGCTTCCAAAAAAATCTGTGAGGGGGAAATGCTCTCTTAGATTTAGAGCTGATTTTAAAGCTGCACCCTTGGATGATGGAGGAGAAACTGAAATTCCCTTTGTGCAGTCTTTGGTTTCAGTGTGTTTGTGCCATGGGTGGGGAGGGTTTGGGATGGCTCAGGAGGATTTAAACAGTGCAGGGAAAAGTTGGACAACTCAGCATCAAGTTCTGCACCTCCCTGAAGGAAACAAAGGCAGTGCTTGGGGAAAATCAGGATGGAAAATAATAATTGATATTTCCGAGCATTTGAGAATTGTGTCTCTGCTCTGCCTGAACTCACTGTCCTGAGCACCACCTTGAAGTGTCTCTTGGTGGCAGAGTCTCTGGCTAAAAAAAGTTTAAGATTTCCCTCTGAAGAAAGATGAAATGGGTTTTCACAAACAAGGGGGGACAAAAAAAGGTGGTTTTGTCAGATAAATTAAGCAACAAGTGGTGAAGATAAGCCAACCCAAGTTTCCTATTGAGGCTTTGCTGCAACAAAGGAACAAAGACAAAGACTGGCTGAAAAAGCAAATTTATAACAGGCAACTGATGCAAACTTGTCAAAGCTTTGGTCTAGGGGAGCTGAAATTCCTCCCTGGGAGGGTGGGGAGGGGCTGGGATGGAATTCCCAGAGCAGCTGTGGCTGCCCCTGATCCCTGGCAGTGCCCAAGGCCAGGCTGGACACTGGGGCTTGGAGCACCTGGGACAGGGGGAGGTGTCCCTGCCATGGCAGGGGTGGCACCGGATGGGATTTCTCTGGCTTTGGGACAGGAAAAGGGGGTTTCTCCCTGGCTTTGGGGCAAGGACAGGGGTGTTTCTCTCTGTTTTTGGGGCAGGAAAGGGGGTTTCTGTTTTTAGGGCAGGGAAAGAGGGGGTTCTGCTTTTGGGGCAGGAAATAGGTGTTTCTCTCTTGCTTTGGGGCAGGGAAAGGGGATTTCTCTCTGGCTTTGGGGCAGGGACAGGAGTGTTTCTCTCTCTTTTTGGGGCAGGAAAGAGGGGGTTTCTCTGGCTTTGGGACAGGGAAGGGGTGTTTCTGTTTTCAGAGAAGGGAAAGGGGGATTTCTCTGCTTTTAGGGCAGGGACTGAGGTGTATCTCTGGCTTTGGGGCAGGAAAGGGGGGTTTCTGTTTTTGGGGCAGGGACAGGGATGTTTCTCTCTGGCTTTGGGCTGGGCCCTGCTCCTGAGTGTGTTGGTTCTGGAGATGCTGCTTAGGGAATAAGCAGAGTGAGAAATGGCAGAAAATCGGAAAGGGGCTCTGAAGTGCAGCCCCACCCCATGGATCGACCAGATCAAAATTCCTGCCTTGTACTACAAGCCTGGCCCCAAATATAATAAAATAAACACGATGCATAGAACAAATACACTAAGTAGCAATAAATTGCACTAAATACAATTAACACAATTAAAACAATAAATACACCAAATAGCAATAAAGACAATAAATACACCAAATAGCAATAAATATAATAAATGCAGTAAACACAATAAAAATAACACAGCCACTTGCACGTGCACAGGGACAGAAATTCCCCATTTTTCTGTGGGTTCCAGCACATTTTGGGGCTTAATGCTCCCACTGTTGAGCTGCCACTTGTGTGATGTCACTTGTGCCACTTGTGTTTAGTTCATACCTACATTCACCTATGTAAGAACAAGAATATTTCGTCCCAGGTGACAAACTGTATTTATGGATTATTTATCTGTGTGTGTGTGTGTGTGTTCCCAGCCCAGTTTACAGCGATATCAACCGGCAGAGAACGATAAAAGTAATAATCCCAAATACCAATAATGATATCTCAAAAATCCTGCTGCACAAACATGGCTGCAAGGCATTTTCACTGCTCAGAGCATCCCCCCTCCATGCCCAGGGGCTAAACCAAAGCTCAAGGGAATTTTAGGCCAAAAAAATGGGATTTTTCTGAGGAATGTGCTCAGCACAGGAGCTGTGAGTGAGAGCAGCACGTGCTCGAGCAGACGGAGCTTCATCCCCTTCAGGTTGTGCAGAGGCATTTCTGTCTCACTTCAACCTCCAGGATATTTTATTTATTTATTTGTTTATCTATTTATTTATTAATTTATCTATTTTTCACATAGAGATTTTTGTTGGTTTTGTTGTTGTCCAAAAAGTGCCAGCCAGAAGCAAAACACAGAACGAGATTTTTCATCCTGGCCGGGCATGGATTTGGGCTGATTCCCATGGACCGATGCAAATTTGAATAATTAATTTTTAGAAATAGGCGGGAGATTTATCTCAGCTGCTCAGACAGCTTGAAAAAATTAAAAATATACGGGAAAAAATACACAAAAAAATGAATATAGAAGCGATGGGGACCTGGATTTTGTCTTTGCTGAGCGATACGACCCCACAGAGAATGAGGCGCTGATTCTTATTTTTCCTTTTTTCCCTTCATTTGCCCAATTTGCGGGGTTTTTAGGGAGTCTTCCCATCCCTTGTGATTTTTAAGGAGTTTTCCCATCCCTTGTGGTTCCCGGGATGCGGGTTGGGAAGTGCAGCAGGGGCAGGCAGGGCAATAATTGCAATATTTGATCCCGCCGGAGCTCGGGCCCTTTTCTGTTCCCAGAGTGTTTCCTCTGGCACGGCTCGCAGGAAAATACTTTCTGGCACTGCTCTGGATTAGATCCTGGAATAATCTCCCGGAGGAAGTGGCGGGAGGCCAATTGGTGAGCCAATTAAAACAATGGCTCGCGATTAACCCCTTCAGGGCCGCGGAGCACGCGCCTGGGGAACTGAGCCGAGAAAAGCGAAGTGTTTGAAGATCCAGAGGTTAAAACAACCTCGAGCTGTGGGTTTCCCTTCTGCACCATTCCCAGGGAATTCGGATTTTGATTTTCCCTGTTGGTGGCCACAATTAACTCTGAGCTGCCCGGAGAGGGTGTTCAGGCCAGAACTTTGCCATATATACATTGGCCATATAGACATGATATATATTTACACATTATACATATTATACATTATACTTCTTATACATTAGACACATTGTATATTATACATATTTATGCATGTATAGACACATATATGTATATATATATATCGTTTTTTGTTGTTTTTTAAAGGAGCTGTTTGTGACAATGGCACTAAGTCTGGTGGGTATAAATATTAGAAATATTTATACATGAATACACATATACATTATATATATATACATATAGATATTGCCATATATACATTGGCCATATATACCTTATATCTATTTATACGTTATACATATTTATACATTTACATATTAAGCATTACACATATTATATATTATACATATCTATACATGTATACACATATACATTATATATATACATATATGTAGCCATACATACATTTTTGGGGTTTTTTGGGTTTTTTTTAAGGAGCTGTCTGTGACAATGGCACTAAGTTGGATGGGCATAAATATTATATATATTTATACATGGATACACATATACATTATATATACATATATATAGCCATATATACACTGGCCATATATATATTACATATATTTATACATTATATCTATTTATACATTATACATATTTATACATTATACTTATATATACATGTATACACATGTACATTATATATTCACATATAGATATTGCCATATATACATTAATTTTTTGTTGTTTTATAAAGGAACTCTTTGTGACAATGGTGCTAAGTCTGATGGTTATAAATATTAGACATATTTATACATGAATACACATATACATTATATATGTATACACACATATATAGCCATATAAACATTGGTTTTTTGGGTTTTTTAAAAGGAGCTGTTTGTGACAATGGCGCTAAGTCTGATGGGTATAAATATTAGACATATTTATACATGAATACACATATACATTATATATATTCATATATATATATATAGACATATATACACTGGTTTTTCTGTTGTTCTTTCTTTTTAAGGAGCTGTCTGTGACAATGGCGCTAAGTCTGATGGGTTTGGTCTCTTTCTTTTTTGTTATCCTCCCGCCTGGCCGGGCGGCTGTGATTCCTGGGAGCGATATCTCACCGGGAATGAATGGCAGGAGGGAGACAAAGAGCTGGCTTTGTGCGCTGATGAATTAGGAGAGCATGTGGGTGGCTGCTGAGCAGCACTCCCTTCCCGCAGCCTCCTGCCAGCCAGCTTTGCTTTCCTGGTGTTTTCCTCTGGAAAAAAAAAAAAAAAAATAAACGGGAATGTAGAGCAAATCAAGGGGCTCGGGGAGAAAATGCTCCCCCAATAAATTAGGGTGACTCAGGTGGTGTTAAAGGTCTTGAAGGGAGCAGGACCTGGGCTGGGGCTAATTTAATAAATGTTATCATGATCATCTCACAGCTTCCTCTGCTTTTGCTCGCGGTTGCATCCATGAATAATAAAGCGCCTGGAGCTGTGGTTTTGCTGCAGGAAATGCTAAAATTGGTGTCGGATCATTCCCACCCATCCCCTGGTGTCCTGCCGTGCCTCAGCTCCCTCCCTGTGCTTTCCCAGGTGGTCCCTGGCAGGTGCCAGGTGTCCCCTGCCTGCAGGGTGGCATTTCCTCTGCAGGGTGGCACCGCCAGGGATCAGCATGCGGAGCTGGCTCCTGCCGGGAGCAGGGACAGGGACTCAGCTGGAGCAAAACCCACTCGTTTTTCAGAGCTGAGCAGCGTTTACTGGAGGGTGATGTGTCTGTGCTCCTCTCCTGGCGTGCAAATTCCCCCCTTCCCTCTCCCTGCCTTCCTCCCTGCTGGGCTGAACCCCTTTGGCAAGGATTCCTGGGGGGCACAAGGTGGGAGAGTCTAAACCTGGCCTAAAACCCAACAAAGCCTCCCCTTCCTCCCATGTCCTGCTTTCAGCAGGACTTCCTGGGGGCTGCAGCCCAAACTTGGCTCTGCTCTTGCCCTTCTGGAGGTTTTTCCCTGCTGTTTTCTGTGGAATAATTATTCTGTGGAATAATTCTGAATCCCTGCTCCATGAAATCCCCCGTGGCCTCCTTGCTGTCCTGCCCACACCTGCCTTGCTCCCCAGGCTCTCCCCTAAATCAGCCCTCTCCGGGAAAGGGAAAATGAATAAAGCAAGAGGACAAAACCAGCTGATTTTGGGGAGACCCTGGGGAGAGGTCGCCCCTTGGGATTTAATTTTTTGAGACCAGGCAATGCCTACTTTCCCTGGGAAGTTTTGTTTTGTTTTGTTTTTTCTTTTTTCTTTTTTTCTTTTTTCTTTTTTCTTTTTTCTTTTTTCTTTTTCTTTTTTCTTTTTTCTTTTTCTTTTTTCTTTTATCTTTTCTGTGTCCTCCAGCACCCAGGGATGGGTTGGGACAGGCACAGACCCCCAGGGAGGGATCCTGTGGGCATTTCCCCCATTCCTTCACCTCCCAGGGCTGTCATTCCTTTCTCTCAGCCAGGAAAGGAACATCTGGTTCCAGGAGGAGCCCTGGGAGGTGTCACAGGCTCACTGCTCACTCCTGTTTCCTGCTTTCCTCCAGCTTTTCCGACAGCTGCTCTTATTCAGCCACAAACTCTGCACATCCAGTCCCAAAAATGTGGAATTTTTATCCTCTCAGCCTCCCAGTCACTTCCAGAGCCCAGGGACTGAGCTGGGCAGGAGAAGCCAGCCAGATGAAATCCTCTTTCTTCATTTTACATCATTCTTGGGGAAAATATCCAATTTCCTGAGGCACTAAAGGAAAACTTATTTGGCACCTTACGTGGTGCCAATCCATTTTATTCCCTTTAATGGTTATTCACGTGAGAAACCCTCCAATAAAAGTAATCAAAAATTTCCAGAGGATCCGGTAGAAACTGAAGAAGTTGTTCTGTGGGGATTTTTTAACTGATTCAATCAATTTCCCTATAAAACTGGATAATTTGTGGAGCATCTTTAGTCTATTAGCTTTCCTTCTCCACAAATGTTATTTTCTTAAATTAAAAAAAAAAAATCTGGGTTTTTTTGCTTATATTCACAACATAAAATGATGTCTGCTCATGATTCTGGGACTCTGGGAGGGAGCTGGATCTGCTGCTGGAGGTGGAACAGGGTTTGGTGGCTTGGGCAAAGAGGAAACCCAGCAAACACTGAGAACATTCCTTCTCACTGGGAATGAATCTGGGACTGAGAGCAGAGCTCTTCGGGCCTGAAGTGGTTCTGCAGAGCAGGCACGGTCCAGGTTTTATTGCCTCTGGAAGAGCACGCAGACACTTGGCAGGAGAGTCCAGAAAATCAGGAGGTAAATGCAAACTGCAGGTCCCGTGGTGAAATCCTGAGTCCTCTCCTTCTCCCAAACTCCAGGAAAAGTCTTTTAGGGCAGGAAAAAAAAATCACAAATGAGTTTTCGATCTTCTGTCCGAGTCAAGGGGCTTCTACAAGGTGCAGGAAATGTTTCCTTTGATGCTCCTTGGATAAACCTGTAATTTTTGGAGTGCTGGAGGTTACAGAGGGGAAGGAGACCCAGAGCCCTCTCCTGGCACAGGCTGTAAGGACAGCTGGAAAAATGGAACAGCTGGAAAGATAAAACAGCTGGAAAGATAAAACAGCTGGAAAAATAGCACAGGGATGGGATGGGATGGGATGGGATGGGATGGGATGGGATGGGATGGGCAGGAGAAGGGAATGCAAAGACATAGGTGGGACTTAAGGCAAAGCCACAGGTTGATTTAGAACCCGAATTTAAATGGTGAAAGGACTGTGGGTGATGCAGGTGGGCAAAATAAAAGTGGGTTTAGGTCGTGGCTGCCCTCTTGTCTGCCCCTGCCCAGCTCAAGGGTGAGAACAGCCTGGTTGGGATGGGAAATGAGTGTGCTGCCAGCTGAGAATTGGCCTGGGCAGCTCAGCAAAGGAGGGGTTGGAAGGCAGGGCAGGAGGTGCCCATGGCATTTTTCCGGATTTCCTTCCCGGTGTAGGTTGGATACTAGGAAAAAGTTTTTCATGGCAAGAGTGATAAAGTTCTGGAATGGCTGCCCAGGGAGGTGGTGGAGTCACCATCCCTGTGTGTGTTTGGAACAAGCCTGGATGTGGCACTGGGTGCCAGGGTTGAGTTGAGGTGCTGGGGCTGGGCTGGACTTGATGGTCTGGAAGGTCTCTTCCAACCCAGGGATTCTGTGAATTCTGTGATTCTGTGAATTCTGTGAATTCTGTGAGCAGCAGCACCGGGGGACACACAAGGGGTGATCTGATCCCCAAACCACAATCCCCAGCACTCCCAGAGCACAGCTGAGCTCATTCCCACCTTCCCACCTCAGGGACATCAAGAACTCATCTTCAGGGGTGTGGGACTGGGCCCTGCTCTTCTCTCAACCCTTTTTTAGTGTTTTCCCAAAAATGTTACCAAGGATGGGGATGGCTCTGGGGCTGTGCCGGGCTCCAGAAGCATTTTTCCCCTTGCAGTTTAAAAGCTTTGTGTGAACTCAGCGTTGTCCCCGGGATCTGCCTCTTCCCTGCCATGTTCTCCATCCATGGATGTGTCACTCTTGGAAGCCTCTGGTCACTGTGGGGTGTCCATGCTCTGTCCCACACCCGGCTGTCCCAAGGATGTCACAGTCTGTGGTGCTGTGACTGAGCCACTGTTGGGTCTCTGGAGAATATCCCTGACCTGGCCTGGAGCAGGCTCTGTGTTCTTCCTGAGGTGGAGACTGTTGTGTAATGGCTGAAATTACAATTTTGGCTGCATTTGTGCCTTGCCTATAAATCCAATGTGTATGGGTACAGCCAAGATTCAGCTCTGACCCAAGAAGTACGAGCTCTTCCGTGCCACCAGGGTGTAAATCCCCTTTAAAATTGAAAATATGGAATTATTGAGGCTGGGAGAGACCTCCAAGATCATCGAAGCCAACCTGGAGCTAAATCCCAGCTAAACCCTGTTCTCCAGTGCCACATCCATGGGTTTTTGATGCTTCAGGGTTGGACACTCCAAACTCCCCTGGGCAGCCCCTGCCAAGGCCTGAGCACCCTTTCCATGGGGAAATTCCTGCTGATTCCACCCTGAGCCTGCCCTGGCCCAGCCTGAGGCCATTCCCTCTCCTCCTGTCCCTGTTCCCTGAGGCAGAGCCCGACCCCCCCAGCTGTCCCCTCTTGTCAGGAGTTGTGCAGAGCCACAAGGTCCCCCCTGAGCCTCCTTTTCTCCAGGCTGAGCCCCTTCCCAGCTCCCTCAGCCTCTCCTGGGGCTGCAGACCCTTCCCAGCTCTGTTCCCTGCCCTTGACACTCCTCAACCCCTCAGAGGCACCAGGGTGTTCATAAATTAAACTTTCCCATTCTGAGAACACCCCAGAGGATTTTGCTGTCTCCATTCCTGGAAAACCCTCGGGCTTTGAGCACTTCCAGCATTCCTGTGCCTGTGCAGAGCTGCAAAACCTTGTCCAGCCCCGAGGTGCAAACAGCTGGGAACAGAAGGATTTGGGGCAGGAGGGGCCAGTCCGTCTCCTACCCTCATCTCCCCTCCTCCCGCGCAAAAGGCGGCTGGGAAGGAGAGGTGAGCGGTGGAATTTGTACAGAGGTGACGGCCTCAGGTGCTTCCCAAAGAGATAAAAACCTTCCCCTCGTGTTCTCCTCACTTCCAGCATCCAAAACTCCTCCCGCTTCCCCTGCCCAGCTCTGAGCCAGGTCATTTCCCAGCTCAGAGGTCCTGGAAAAAGTGTGCTAAATGAATGTGTTGTCAAAAATAAACCAACACGAGATAGGGATCCTCCCCCTGGGGCTGGGGCCGCTCCCACCCCTGCCCTGGGGGTCTCTCAGAGGAATTTGGGGTTTGCGGGTGATGGAAGCAGCAAAGTGGAATCTTTGGCAGCAAGTGGAATCTTTGGATGGAAGTGGAAAGGCTTATCCTGACATCAAGACAAGGAAAATCATGGCTGGGGTGAAGGAAAATTCATCCTGAGAGCACAGGAAGGTGAGATCTGACACGGGGCAGGGCATTTAGGTCGCAGGGAGTCAAAACTGCAGCCAGAGCTGCCCTGGGGCACCACGGCTGCACATTTTGGGTGTGATGTGGTGCCCGGGCCACGGCTGGGTGCTGGCACACCCTGGGCACTGCCAGGGGTGTTTTATAGCCTGATTCAGGTGAAATCCTGCCTGTTACAGACATTTGTGGGACGTTTTTATCCCTCCAGATCCTACAGACACCGCTCAGTGCTCCTTTGGGGCATCATCTGTGCTGCCAGTTCCCATAACAACTTGTGAATTCAGCACCGCAAAGCTGCTTTTTAATTATTATTAAAAAAAAAAAAAAAAAAAAGAGAAGAAACCCAGCCCAAATTCTCTTGTCTTTTGTCAGCTTCTGAAGCACTCGGATCCCTGGCAGGCTGCCTTTTCTTTTCTCCTCCTCTTTTCCTTGTTTTCCATGAAAAGGAGCCCAGGCTTACACTGAGAAGGGCCATTGCCATTATTTATAAAGAAAGAGGAATATTGCCTATCCAGCTTTGCAGATACTGGGCCTTGGCAAACACTGAGAGTGGAAGGGAGGGGGATGAAAAGGTTTGGGTGTGCTGGGTGCTGATTTGGGTGATGGATTGGGCTCTTCAGCATCTCCCTGACAGGTTTATTTAGAGCTTCTCTTTGCTCCGGCCTTCCCCAGGCAGTGCCACTCATTCCTGGCACTCCAAAGGAGTTAAACCTGAGTTTAAACGCAGGAAAGGGGGATAAATACCAGCGATAAAACTCCCACCGGCAGCACCCCCGGGCAGGGACCACTCCCTCCCCTGCCCTGGGGGCCTCTGCAGAGGAATTTGGTTTTTTCCTGGTGATGGAAGCAGTTGGAGGATTTAGATGGATGTGGAAAGGCTGAGCCCGACATTCAGACAAGGAAAATCATGACTGGGGTGAGCTAAAGTTCCAATGTTTTGAGTCCTGAGCTCAGCAAGATGAGAATTGAGGAGCAAGGCGTGGGGAGGGAATTTTAGGGTGTGTAAAACACGCAAGAATCCTTGGGGGAAATGCCCAAATATTTTATAACTCGACATTTTCTGTGTGGACATTTATAGCCCACACTGACCATTACCAAGGACTAAAAATTATCATTTAAAATTATGATAAAAATTATGATAAAATCAGAGTTGAAGTCATCCCTGTTCTTATAAGTTCTTTGCCCTCACTGAGGTTTCCTTGCCCAGGTTTAAAAACTTATTTTTAATTCACCATCTTGAATGGAAAGCACTAAAGGATGGGCAGCACTTTGTGCCACTGCTTTTCTCTTCCTGTCAGAGAATCCCAGAATGTTTTGGGTCAGGAGGGACCATAAATCCCATCCCACCCCTGCCCCTGCTCCCACCATCCCAGGCTGCTCCAAGCCCTGTCCAGTCTGGCCTTGGACACTTCCAGGGGTAGTTGTTTTTTTTTTTTTTTTTTTCCATAAAAATGCAGTGAATAGTGGTCTAAATTCAGCCTTACAGCTGCTGAGGGCCATCAGATGTGACTTTGAAGCTGCAGACAGAGAAATTCTGCAAATGTTGGCACCCAAGGAATTGGAATTGTGTTGGGATGGAGCCACGTGGCATCATCTGAGCTGGGAATGGGAAATACAGGGGGCTGTGGGCAAAATGTGTACTCTGGGCAGTTAATTTCTGGAGTTTATGATTAGTAGCCACACCAGATTTTAATGTAGTGCTCAGTCTGTGCAGTGGAAGGGTTAAAATCCTGATTTTATCTGAGGACCATCCATCCACCCTCTGCCAGGCATGAATTCCTGGGTTTGGTGCTTTTAAGGACAATGCACTGCTGCTGAGGAGGAGGAATATTCCCATTTGAACTCGATTATCTGTCAATTTCAGTGCAATTGCATGAACACAAAATTAAATTTACATTAAGGTACTGTAGATAATGGGTCGACCTTGCTGATATCACTGGCCTGGGTTTCTTGGCTTTTTCACCCAGGAGCTGAACGAGACAGAAAAATTACACATAAAGAAAGGAAAAGAACATTTTCATAGATGTAAATCCCAATTTTTGAACATAATGTGATAAATCAGGGTCATGGGGCCAGCCGCGATCTTGGCACTTTGCAAATAAACCTCCTTTAATTAAAGCTCATCTCTTCCTTCCCATGATTTTAGGAAAAGCAAATGAGGCAGAGCTGTGTTGGCTGCAGCACCAGGAACATTCCCGTTAATCCTTGGGGATGTTCCTGCCCTGCTGCTGGGACAGCACCAGCGGTGGCAGTGAGCTGTTCCCTCGTGACAGGGACCTGGAGGGGCTGGAGCGTGTCCAGGGCAGTGGATGGAGCTGGGAAGGGTCTGCAGCCCCAGGAGGGGCTGAGGGAGCTGGGAACGGGCTCAGCCTGGAGAAAAGGAGGCTCAGGGGGGACCTTGTGGCTCTGCATGGCTCCTGACAGGAGGGGACAGCTGGGGGGGTCGAGCTCTGCTCCAGGGAAGAGGGACAGGAGGAGAGGGAACGGCCTCAGGTCATACCAGAAGTTGGATTTAGGTTGGATTTTAGTAAAAATTCTTTAATGGGAAGGGTGACCGAGCCTTAGATAGTGGAATCACCATCCCTGAAGTCTTCAAAAAACCCATGGATGAGGCACTTGAGGTTGTGGCTCAGTAGTGACCATGGTGGTGGTGCTGGGCTGACGGTTGGACTCCAAGATCTTGTACGTTCATCCCAGCCCAGTGATTCCATGGTTCCATGATTCCCTGCCTCCAAGGTTCCATGATTCCCTGACTCCATGGTTCCATTGTTCCATGAGTCCATGGATCCATATTTCCATGGTTCCATGATTCCATGTTTCCATGGTTCCATGATTCCAGGATTCCATATTTCCATGATTCCCTGACTCCATGGTTCCATGAGTCCATGGTTCCATGTTTCCATGGTTCCATGATTCCATGGTTCCATGATTCCATGGTTCTATGATTCCAGGATTCCATGTTTCCATGGTTCCAGGAGTCCTTGGTTCCATGATTCCATGGTTCCATGATTCCATGGTTCTATGATTCCAGGATTCCATGTTTCCATGGTTCCATGATTCCATGGCTCCATGATCCCCTGATTCCATGATTCCATGGTTCCAGGGACAGGTTCTGGGTGT
The DNA here is from genome assembly GCF_031753505.1 of Anomalospiza imberbis. Classification (NCBI taxonomy): domain Eukaryota; kingdom Metazoa; phylum Chordata; class Aves; order Passeriformes; family Viduidae; genus Anomalospiza; species Anomalospiza imberbis. The sequence continues at coordinate 1,603,940 of NC_089705.1, forward strand.
CCAGAACCCAATTTGCTAATTGGCTCCACCAGCTCATTCCCACAGCCCTGGGGAAACCTGGGAGTCCCGTAGGGAGCTGGGCCAGCAGCAGCACCCAGCACCAGCACCCGCAGCTCCTGCCACAGCCTGGGGGACATTTGCCAGCTCTCACCCGAGCCCTGGAGCCCCGGCTGTGCCAGGGCCTTGTGCAACTTCCCCTCGTCTTATTTGTCCAAGCCCTGGCTTTTATTTGCATCCCTCTCCAGATCAATGGGTGATGTTGCTCAATTTTGGAGTTGCTGGAAATCCTGGCGCTCCCAGGGCTGCTCCAGGAGCACATGGAAGGTGTCCCTGATGTCCCTTCTTAAGCGGCTGTGGCATTTTTTCCTTCTTTCAGAGAATCCCAGAATGGTTTGGGTTGGGAAGGACCTTAAATCCCATCTAGTGCCACCCTGCCATGGGCAGGGACACCTTCTATGATCCCAGGCTGCTCCAAGCCCCGTCCAGCCTGACTGGGGACACTTCCAGGGATAGGAATTTTATTTTTTTTCCATAAAACCCCAGTGAAAAGGGCTCTAAACTCAACCATACGGATGTGTTTTTGCATTTTTGGGAAGCAGGGCACCACCCTGCTGCCTGTCTGAGATCATGTCCCCAATCCAGGTGTAGGAGAGCCGGAGGGAGCAGAGCCTGGAGCCCCAAGAGCAGGTGAGGATTTTCAGGCGTGTGTGACTCAGAGCCAGTTTTCATGGGAGCTGTAAAGATCCCTTTCCCCAAAGCCAGGACTTCTGCCATGACAAATTTCCAGCTGGAGTGCGGAGCTCAGAGGGTTCTGTAGGGGAATTTTTACTTGGGGTGAGGCATTGATTTCGCATTTGCTTTTCTGACTCTGCTGCTAAAATTATTATTCCAGTCGGACTGAGCTGATCCTTGCTAATTTAAGTGTCTAAAATAAAGTTATGAACGAGCTGTGTTTTCCATGAGTAACGTTCCCATTCATCCCTGACTTCATGGCAGTGAAATCATTCCCAAGAAGCAACGAGTGGGCTTGGAAAACACCGGAATCGTTTCAAGATGATAATTTAGTTCATCACGCTGGAAGTTTAACATTTATTTACATTTTGCGAGGGGAAGGTGAAAGCCCATCAGGATCAGCTTTTATGGAGTCTTTCCCCTCTCATTCCTTTGATTTTTGTCACCAAATTCCAGAGGCTCCAATGTCACCTGCCAGAGTCATTGGTGTCATTTCCCTGAATCTTTTTCCCCACTTAAGTAGGAAAACTGGGCTTCCACACCACTTCTACTCCCTAAACTCTAAATTAGCCTCAAATACGACCCCTGGGAAATGGCAATTTTAGCTTTTCCAGATGTGATCGGATTAAACTGGATTTGGGCAGCAGTGGGATCGATACCTGCGAGTTTTCGGGATGTTTTCCCTGTGCATCCTCCCAGGGAATAACCCTAGCTGGGATTCTGCAAAGCTCTTGGCACAGGGAGGAGCTGGAAGAGCTCAGCCTCTCGGAGCTGGATGTGAGCTTGGCTCTTCCCCTGGTTTATTTTCGAGGCTGCAGCAAAGTCTGTCCCGAAGGCGGGCTCTGGATGGGGCTGTCCCCAGACTTCGCTCTGCTCCTGAAAAATCCCATCTCCCTCGCTCCTCTCCCATTCCCTGGGGCCAGAGGGAGGCTCCTCACGGCATTTTGGGGTTGTTGATACTTTGAGGTGCTGCTAGCAGCATTCAGGCATTTGGATCCCCTCATCAATTCGAATTAACCCCTTTGCTGCTGAGCCAGGCAACGCTGAGCACCTGAGTTCCGTGTTCCTGACGCAGTGGGGTTAAAATGTCCCTGAGAGGGGACAAAATCTGCACTCGGGGCAGGGCTGTGCGTGGAGAGGCTGCCAAGGTGTCCCTGAGTGGGGACAAAATCCACTTCTACATTGAGTTTGTGCATGGAGAGGTTCCCAGGGTGTCCCTGAGGAGGGACAAAATCTGCACTCAGAGCAGGGCTTTGCATAGAGAGGCTCCCAAGGTGTCCCTGAGTGGCGACAAAATCCACTTTTACAGCAGGTTTGTGCCTGGAGAGGCTGCCAGAGTGTCTCTGAGGGGGACAAAATCTGCACTCGGGGAAGGTTTGTGCAGGGAGAGGCTCCCAGCGTGTCCCTGAGGAGGGACAAAATCCACTTTTACAGCAGGTTTGTGCATGGAGAGGCTGCCAGGGTGTCCCTGAGGAGGGACAAAATCTGCACTCAGAGCAGGGCTGTGCATGGAGAGGCTCCCAAGGTGTTCCTGAGTGGGGACAAAATCCAATTTACATCAAGTTTGTTTGTGGAAAGGCTCCCAAGGTGTCCCTGACTGGGGAAAAAATCCACTTTTACATCAAGTTTGTGCGTGGAGGGGCTGCCAGGGTGTCTCTGAGGGGGACAAAATCCAGTTTTACAGCAGATTTGTGCATGGATAGGCTCCCAAGATGTTCCCGAGGGGGACAAAATCTGCACTCGGGGCAGGTTTGTGCATGGAGAGGCTCCCAAGGTGTCCCTGAGGGGGACAAAATCCACGTTTACAGCAGGTTTGTGTGTGAGAAGCTCCCAAGGTGTCCCTGTGCCCGCAGGGTGCTGGCTCGGGGGGGGTCACAGCGCTGACTTTTGGTGGAGCTACTCTGAAGTGCCCAGTTTGAAGGAGGTTCTGGGTGTGCAGACACCTCTCCAGGTGGTCCTTCAGCAATGTTCTCATCTCCTGGCACTCCCAGATCACCCAAATTCCCCTTTCAGCTGTGCCTAGGAGCAGCCTGGCTCCTAATGGGATCTGTGTGGTTTTGGTGTGCTGATTTCTATTTTTGGGGTGCTCCTGTGTGGTTTTGGGGTGCTGATTTATATCTTTTGGGTGCTCCTGTGTGGTTTCAGAGTGCTGATTTACATTTTTTGGGGTGCTCCTATGTGGTTTTAGGGTGCTGATTTATTTATTTTGGGGTCCTCCTGTGTGGTTTGGGGTGCTGATTTCTATTTTTGGGGTGCTCCTGTGTTGTTTTGGGGTGCTGATTTATATCTTTTGGGTGCTCCTGTGTGGTTTTAGGGTGCTGGTTTATTTATTTTGGGATGCTCCTGTGTGGTTTCAGGTTTCAGAGTGCTGATTTCTATTTTTTGGATGCTCCTGTGTGGTTTCGGGGTGCTGATTTCTATTTCTTGGATGCTCCTGTGTGGTTTCAGGGTGCTGATTTCTATTTTTTGGGTGCTCCTGTGTGATTTTGAGGTACTGATTTATTTATTTTGGAGCGCTCCTGTGTGGTTTTGGGGTGCTGATTTATAGTCTGGGCTCCTGCTCATGTTGAGTTTTGGGTTCATTTGGCAGCAGGGTGAATATCAGCCTTTAGAACAGCAAGAAATGGGAGCTGTTTTGCTTCTCTGGTGGTGTCTTGCTCCTCTTCACCTCGTTGCCTACAAGCTGAGCAGGGTTTGGAGCATCCCTGATCCCTCCCTACCCACTCGGAGATCCCAGCAGCCCTTCCCAGCTCTCTGTCCCGAGGGTTTTCCCCAAAGCTGTTCCAGCCAGATGGAAAATCCTCCCCAGGCAGCTCCTCCAGCACTGCAGGTGTGTTTCAGGCATTCCTTACAGATTCCTGCCTTCCCAGGGATGCTCAGGAAGGGCCTGAGAGGCTGATGAGAGGATTTAGGGGATCAGGGGGGATTCCAGGGTTTTTTTTCCTTGACATGGAGCTGAGTCTCCCAGTGAAAGTTCATTAAGGCAGAGCTCTGCGTCAGGAATTAATGCATGGAGTGAGTCAGGAAAGAGAATTTCAATTAAATGATTTGAAATAATCAAGTTTTTGGCTTTAATTGAGCTGCAGCTGGCCTCGTGGTGCTGAAGTGTGTGAGCCATATTCTCCTCTTTCCAGCTGGGACACACTGGGAACAGCAGGAATGGCAGGGCCACGCTGCCCTCGGGTTGTGTTTGCTGTCTGTGCCAAGGCAGAGGAAATTCCCACTGGAAAAGGGAATTCCAGAGGGGTTTGTGCCCTGCTGGGCATCACCAGACACTTCAGGGACCCAGGGCCAGGAGATGCTGCTGCTGTGCCCAGGGAAACTTGAGTTGGAGAAGTCCTGCTGGAGACAGAATGGAGAAAAATCAGCTTTTCCAGAAGGAATCTGCTGAGGAAAGGGGCTGTTGGAAATCTGGGCTCCAGCGGGGGCAGAGCAAGGTGAAATCAGCTTCACCCCCAGGCAAGGGACCCGTTCCTGCCCTGCCACCGCTGTCCTCGGGGGACTGCCCCAGCTCGGTGTCCTTGCTCCACCTTGGGAGTTTGTTTTTGTGATTCTCAGGCTGATTTCTCCTTCCCACAACCTGCCTCATTAGCAAAACACAACTCCCCAGAAATTTCTTTTCAATCTGGCGTTTCCACCCATCAATTATCTGCAGGTTTTTATTCCCTCACACTTCTTTTTCTCTTTTTTTTTTCCTATTTTTCTTTTTTTTCCTTTCTTTTTTTAGACTTACTTAAATGCAACATGCAGCTTTTTCTTCTTTAACTTCTCCAAAGGGATCAGTGTCTCCAGAATCCAGAATCCCACACTGCTGATAGCTGAACACAGGCTCTGACCAAACCTTTCAGCAGGAAACCCTGACCCTAAATAGGCAGAGGAAGAGTTTTGGGGTTACATTCCCATGCAGAGGAGGTTCATTGGAGACATTTGGCCAAAAGCCCACGAGGAGGAATGAAGGAGATGATTGTGCTCTTTGAGGTTCAGGGTTCCAGAAAAGCCTGGGGTGAGCCCAGCACCCCAAAAGTTGCACTGAGCAGTTTTAGGCGATAGCATTGCTGCTTTCCCGGGATTTTGCCCTGCTCTTATTTCTGCAGTTGGAACTGCAGTTGCTCCTTCCTTTTTTTTTCTTTCCTATTTTTTTCCCTTTTTTTCCTATTCTGTGCAGTTTTTGATGGGGGCATTGACAGAGCTGGAGCAACATGAGGGCTGATCTTTGCAGCATCACCAAGCTGGGATTTTTTTATATCACTCCAAGCCAAACCCAGACTTTTCAGGCATTCCCACAGCTCAAACCCCTGCCCTGGCACGGTGCCTGGTGCTGCTTGTGCCACATCCCAGAGCCTGGTACCCCAAACCTTCTGATGGACACCTCTGTCCCCAGCTCTGATCTCGTGCCCGGGCCATCTGCTGCCTCTGGAGGTCTGGGCAGGTCTCCGTGTCTCAATCTGAACAGACAGGTGTCTGCTGAGGAAGGCAGGAGCCTCCCTTGAAATGGAAAATGTAAACCCTCTCCCTGCAAACTATTGTAATTTTGAAATTAAGGAGCTCTCAGACAAAGATATGGGAATAGGAATAACAGTTCTTTACTAGGAACATTAAAAATACAAATGCAATAGCACAAACAAACCAGTGCCAGAGTCAGAGCAGGCCCTGGCAGCCTGTGGGTCAGGCTGGTGGCAGCAGTCCCATCCCATGGTGGCTCAGCCCTCCTGCAGTGCCAGCTGTGCTTCTGCTGGAGCAGGGATCCTGCACAAGGGTGGAGTTTTCCTCTGAAGCTCCAGGGCTGCTGGAGATGGGCCTGGGCTTCCTCTGGGAATGCAGTGGGGAAGAAAGCTGCTCCTCTGGGAATGCACTGGGGAAGAAAGCTGCTCCTCTGGGAATGCACTGGGGAAGAAAGCTGCTCCTCTGGGAATGCAGTGGGCAAAGGCTGCTGTGGTGTGCCAGGGTCAGATTGTATCCAGGTAGGAATGCTTGGCTCCTCCCCTGGGCGGAGCCTCTCCCCATGGGATGATGGAATTTTCTCAGCCGTGCAGGGACACTCAGTGGCCATGAACAGAAGAGATCTCCTGGAGGGAGGATTGGCTGTGGGAGAGATAAAGAAAACTGCCCAAAGAACAGCAGAGAGCTGCCCCAGCTCTGACAGATGGGATAGAACACACAGCCCAGCTGAACCTGAGCCACGCTGCCAACCAGCAGAGCGGGCTCAGCCCTGACACAGAGGGGTTCAGATGATTTTTTTGGCCCTTCCTTGCCACCCTCTCTTTGGGATGGGGCCACGAGCTGGGTTCGAAGGAGCAACCAGGCGAGAGAAAATCCCCCTAAGCTGAGCTCAGGGACATCTCAGGACATCTCTGCTGCCTCCAGGTGCCACCAGGCGGGCCGGGGATGTCACCAGGGCTGGGAGCAGGCTTGTGTTGCCTGTGACAACCCGGGATGGAGGCTGCTTGCCAGGCACACACAGACTCACGTGCACGGGTTGCCATAACAACCAGCCTGGAGTTTTTATGGATCCTGGGCTCTGTTTGCCAGCATCCAAAGCACCTCCGTGGGCCTGCAAGCCAGGAGGGAAAGGGCTGCCCCGGCGCTCTTCCCACCTCCAAAAAAAAGAGGCTTAAATCAGGAATGATGGGCAAAAAGTGTGGATTAATGATGGAAAAAGTGGGAAAAGAGAGTCAAAAAGGATTCAGTGCTGTGCTGGTGTTTTAAAAAAAGAGCCTTAAATCAAGAATGATGGGCAAAAAATGTACATTACTGATGGAAAAAGTGGGAAAAGAGAGTCAGAAAGAGTTTGGTGCTGTGCTGGTGTTTTAAAGGAACCTGGGCTCTGTTTACCCTCATCCCACCTCTCAGAAAAAAACAAAACAGAGAAACAGAGCCTTAAATCAGGAATGATGGACCAAAAGTGTGGATTAATGATGGGAAGAGAGATGGGAAAAGAGAGTCCCATAGGCTCAGTGCTCTGTTGTTGCACAGGGAAACGCTGGGCTGGAAGTGCTGGGATTGGTGACCCCAGCCCAGACCAGCGCCACTGCCAGCAGAGCCACCGGTGCCAGCGGCGTCTGCAGGTGACAAATCAGGGGTAGAGATTCAGCCTCTGACCCAGCCTGACCCCGGCTACAGCTGGGAGCTGCCAGGCAGGAAGGGGACAGGGCTGGGACAGGGCTGGGGCAGCAAGTGCCACCCCCAGCCTGGGCTGAGCCCCCATCGTGGGCAGCAGGGAAAGGAGGATTCTGCCCCTCTGCCCTGTTCAGGTAATTCCCCACCTGCAGAGCTGCTCCAGCCCTGGGAATTCCAACAGCAGCAGCACCTGGAGCTGCTGGAGAGAGCCCAGAGGAATCCATGGAGCTGCTGCAGGGCTGGAGCCCCTCTGGAGCCAGGCTGGGAGAGCTGGGAGTGCTCCCCTGGAGAGGAGAAGGCTCCAAGGAGAGCTCAGAGCCCCTCCAGGGCCTGAAGGGGCTCCAGGAGAGCTGGAGAGGGACTGGGGACAAGGCCTGGAGGGACAGGAAACAGGGAATGGCTCCCACTGCCAGAGGGCAGGGATGGATGGGATCTTGGGAATTGGGAATTGTTCCCTGGGAGGGTGGGGAGGGACTGGGCTGGAATTCCCAGAGCAGCTGTGGCTGCCCCTGGATCCCTGGCAGTGCCCAAGGCCAGGCTGGACACTGGGGCTTGGAGCAGCCTGGGACAGTGGGAGGTGTCCCTGCCGTGGCAGGGGTGGCACTGGATGGCATTTAAGGTCCCTTCCCACCCAACCCATCTGTGGTTCAGCTGTACCAAAATTCCATGATGACCACCCTGAATCCCCCTGCCACCATAAATGACATTTACTCTGTGCATTAGGGATTGTCTGTAGCACCAGAAACCACCAGGCTTCCAGGGCAAACCCTTGCTCCTCCAGGGCTGGTGGTGCCCTTCCCGCAGGGATCCATCCTGGGCAATGAGCCCTTCCCGCAGAGGTGGATCCCGGGATCCAGAGCCCTTCCCGCAGGATGGATCCCGGGCAATGAGCCCTTCCCGCAGGGATGGATCCCGGGATCCAGAGCCCTTCCCGCAGGGATCCATCCCGGGCAATGAGCCCTTCCCGCAGGGATGGATCCCGGGCAATGAGCCCTTCTTCCCGCAGGGATCCATCCCGGGCAATGAGCCCTTCCCGCAGGGATGGATCCCGGGCAATGAGCCCTTCTTCCCGCAGGGATGGATCCCGGGCAATGAGCCCTTCCCGCAGGGATCCATCCCGTGCAATGAGCCCTACCCGCAGGGATCCATCCCGGGCAATGAGCCCTTCCCGCAGGGATCCATCCCGGGCAATGAGCCCTTCCCGCAGGGATCCATCCCGGGCAATGAGCCCTTCCCGCAGGGATGGATCCCGCGCATTGAGCCCTTCTTCCCGCAGGGATGGATCCCGGGCAATGAGCCCTTCCCGCAGGGATGGATCCCGGGCAATGAGCCCTTCTTCCCGCAGGGATGGATCCCGGGCAATGAGCCCTTCCCGCAGGGATCCATCCCGGCTCCGGGAGCTCTGCTCTCCCTCCCTGGGGCTGCTCCCCGGACACGGAGAGGTTGCGGAGCTCACGGGGAGCTCTGGAGCGCTGCAGAGCCGAGCTATTTCTGGAGCTGGAATGTTTGCGCGTCCCGCCTGGCTCCCTCCAAATGTTTTCCAAGGAGTGCAGGAGGTAAAATAGAGCAGCGCTGTGCCCGAGCCAGCTTTTCCATGCCTTCCTTCCCCGGGCTTGCACGTGCGGCCCCGGGCACGCAGAGGGATGTGCAGGCCACCAGCAGGGAGGGGCAGGGCACAGCAGCTGTGTGCCGGCAGCATGTGCATGGATTCGGGGCAGAAACGCTCGGATTTGGGGCAGAAACGCTCGGATTTGGGGCAGAAAAGCGCGGATTTCGGCAGGGCTGGAAGCCCTGAGGAGCAGGGCAGTCCCACTAGGGGAAAGGAGGGGCCGGGAGAAGGAAGGACTGGGAAGAGGGAAGCGGCAGAGCGAGGCATCACCGCAGCTGCTGCAGCCCTGCTTCCAGCTCCCCTGCGGGAGGAGGGGCAGCAAAACCAATTTGGATGGAGCTTGGGGCTCCGGCGACACTGGTCCAGAGCCCCCTGTGCTGTCACCTCCCAGGTGTGACAGACCAGAAATGCCATGCTTGACTCCCACAATTAAAAGGCAAATTTCATGTATCTATGCCAGGAGAAGTTTTATAGATTTAGAGGTGTGTTTTACCCCTCTTGCGCTGTTATCAGGGCTGCCCTGGGTTTGGGACATTTGGGAGGGTGGGCTCGTTTCCATGGCAACAGCTGCCCCCAATCAGGATGTCAGGAAGTGATCTCCAGCACTGGACAGCCAAGGAGGAGTCAGAACTTTGTGAGGGGCCAAAGGGTTAAAAGGTGAAACCTCCACTGTGTGGGTGAGCACATGGTGGGAAAATCCTCTGCTCCTGGCGCTGTGATATTTTCTCTATTCAGTCTTCTGTTGGATTTTTGATAAGGTTTTAATAAACCTTTTAAATTTTTGAAAGTGAGGATCATTTCTCACACAAGGACACAGCTCTGCCTCCCCCTGCCACAGCTGGGCCCTGCTGCCACAGGGGTGTGCAAACATCTGCCAGCTCTGGCTGATCCAGAGAATTCCCACTCCAGTTACTCCTGCACAACCCCAGCCCGTGTTTCTGCTGCTTTCCTTCCTTCTGGCCCTTTTCTTCCCTCCGAGTGGCAGCAAGGGGACACTGGGTGACCCCAACTAAAGGGTCTCAGCCAGGGGAAATGAAATTGTGAATTTGGAGCTTTTAGGAGTGAAAGTGGCCCCATGGGCTGAGAAAATGCTTTTGTAGCATTTCCTTGGGCTTTCTCCCTTGTTAAACGAAACCTGCATTTTGTTTTATCACAGCTCCAAATTTAACATTGGAATGTTTTTTTTTCTTAGTGCAGCATTGCTGGGTGGGGTGGTTTAAATTCACCTGTGCCTTCAGTTTATGGCCCAGTGATTTCAGGCATCCTCAGTGCTCACATTCAGCATTTGTTAGTGCAGAGGAGATTTTGCAGTGACATTGTGTGGAGTTTTCTGTATTTACTAGGGGCTCTTTGAGTGCCCAAATGCTTTCAGGAGAAGCCACAGATAAAGCTACAGCTTTGAAATGATCTGATTGAATCGCTGGCAGCAGAAGGGATGCTGGGGGAGATGTTGGGAAGAGTTCCTGCCTAAAAGTGTTGGTTCCATTAAATCCTCACAGTCTGACCTGTCTGGAGTTATTTCCTGCTGTGTAATGAGAAATATTAATTGTAGGAGGCAACAGGAGTAACCCTGGATGGGTGTGTGTGTGGATGAAGTTCTGCAGTACCTCCTCCTGCTCCTCCTGCATTCCCAGTCCCAGTAAGCCACTGAGGATGCTCCAGGCCACCACAGGGATGCCACCTCTGTCACCCCTGCAGTGTCCCCACACTTGGGGCCACTGTCCCTGGGGCTGGAGACACCTTCATGGACGGTGCCCAGTGGCAGCCTCCTCATCCTGACCTTTTTCCCTGCAGCCAGGATGTGTTCTGGCTCATCCTGGCACTGCTCAAACCCAGGCTGGACACTGGGGCTTGGAGCCCCTGGGACAGTGGGAGGTGTCCCTGCCATGGCAGGGTGGCACTGGATGGGCTTTTAGGTCCCTTCCAACCCAACCCATTGTGGGATCCCATGTTTCTGGGATTCTGGGATTCTGTGAACATTGTTAAGCCAGCCCCAGCCTTCTGAACATCATTTTTCCTGAGTACCTTCCCATAACCTTTCCCATAACCTTTCCCATAACCTTTCCCATTTACTTTTCTATTAAAGTTTAGCCCCACTGAGGTTGGGAGTGGATGAACCATCCTTGACAGTGCCAGAGCCCAGGGCAGAGCTCAGCTTTATTTCCCTGCTCTGAATTACTCAGATTGGGGCTGAATTTGCACTCCCAGCCCAGAATTGCTCAGGATGGGGCTGAATTTGCACTCCCAGCCCTGAATTGCTCAGGATGGGGCTGAATTTGCACTCCCAGCCCTGAATTACTCAGACTGGGGCTGAATTTGCACTCCCAGCCCTGAATTACTCAGACTGGGGCTGAAATTGCACTCTCAGGCCTGAATTACTCACTATGTGGCTGAATTTGCACTCCCAGCTCTGAATCACTCAGGATGGGGCTGAATTTGCACTCAGGGTCTGATTTTAGGAGAAGCAGAAACCCCATCACCAGCCAGGCTCCCATGCCTGGTCTTTGTGTCTCTGGAAATGGATCATTCCACGTGCAAAGAAAACTCTGCAGTTCTGCTCCTCTAAAATTATTTGCTTGCTAAAGAGAAGAGGAGAGCACAAGGAAAAATGCCTAAAAAGATAAAGCCAAAATGGTGACAGAAGGGTTGAGATACGGAGGGAAAGGGCGAGCAGGGAAAATCCCTGAAGTGTGGATGGGAACAAGGAATAAAATCCCTGCTTAGGGAGCAAGGAATAAACTCCCTGATTTTTGGAGAGGCTGTCAGTGTCTCTGTGGTACAATTCCAAGCTGCCTCATCTCAAGAATGTCTCTTCTCTCCCACCCCAGGCACCCTTTTCCTATGAACACCTGAGTCTCCTCCGCCTCTCAGAGGATGCACCTGTAGCAGCTTTCCCACAGGTAAGAGCTCAGCTGTGGCCCCAGTGCCTGCTCCAGGGGTTTTGGAGGTGTGGGGATCACAGACCCCGTGCCCCCAGGGCTTTGGGGTGTGGTGATCACAGACCCTGTGCTCTCAGGGCTTTGGGGTGTGGGGATCACAGACCCCATGCTCCCAGGGCTTTGGGGTGTGGGGATCACAGACCCCATGCTCCCAGGGCTTTGGGGTGTGGGGATCACAGACCCCATGCTCCCAGGGCTTTGGGGTGTGGGGATCACAGACCCTGTGTTCTCAGGTCTTTGGGGTGTGCGGATCACAGACCCTGTGCTCTCAGGGCTTTGGGGTGTGGGGATCACAGGCCCCGTGCCCCCAGGGCTTTGGGGTGTGGGGATCACAGACCCTGTGCTCTCAGGGCTTTGGGGTGTGGGGATCACAGACCCCGTGCTCTCAGGGCTTTGGGGTGTGGGGATCACAGACCCCGTGCCCCCAGGGCTTTGGGGTGTCGGGATCACAGAACCCGTGCTCCCAGGGCTTTGGGGTGTGGGGATCACAGACCCCGTGCCCCCAGGGCTTTGGGGTGTGGGGATCACAGACCCCATGGCCTCAGGGCTTTGGGGTGTGGGGATCACAGACCCCGTGCCCCCAGGGCTTTGGGGTGTGGGGATCACAGACCCCGTGCCCCCAGGGCTTTGGGGTGTGGGGATCACAGACCCCGTGCTCTCAGATCTTTGGGGTGTGGGGATCACAGACCCCATGCTCTCAGATCTTTGGGGTGTGGGGATCACAGACCCCGTGCCCCCAGGGCTTTGGGGTGTGGGGATCACAGACCCTGTGCTCTCAGGGCTTTTGGGTCAAGCCCAGGCCTGGTTTTGTGATGGGTTCTTTGCTTTTTGTGGGGTTCCTGCAGGTTTTGTGCCCCTCTGAGGTGACACAGCCCCAGGGGGTTGCAGTTCCTAGAGCAGGCATTGGTGACTGAGCATTAAAAGATGTTTGGAGGGGTAAGGTCTGGTCCAGATTTGGTTTTTCTCTTTGTTTCTGCTGACAGAGGGCTCTGGTTTGGTTTGTAGGTGATCCCATCCAGGTGTTCACAGTGATTTTCTGGCCCCAGCAGCTGTGGTTTGCAGGGTGAGGGTGGAGCTGGCAGCTCCTGCTGCTGTGATTTTCCTCCTGGCTCTTCAGCCCACAGCTGAAAACATCAAATATTGAGAAACAGAAGCTGCTGCTGGGTCTCTCCCCTCGAACATGACCAGCAGTTCCCAAATCCCACCTCCCCTGCAGCTCTGCCTTTTCCCCTGGCAAACTTCATAAAATCTCTTCATTTGCTGGTGAAGTTTTGCCTTCCTAGGGGATGCTGCCTGCCCAGCTTTGGGGGAAGTTTGTGGGAATAAAGTGCTGTTCATGGAGCTCTTGGAAAGCCAGGTGCTGCTGGGCACGGACGTGATCTGCCCCAGGACAATTTAGGGACTCAGTTCCAAGTCTGGCGCTGGTGTTGGGTGGATTTTAAGGACTGGGAATCACTTGGCTGATGTGAGCCAGGTGAGCACGGGCCTAGAGTGGAAAATGGGATTGTTTTATCCACAGGGATACACGGCCTCTGGCTGCAGCCAGGCTGTGGGATTTTCCCAGGTAAAATGTGGTGGCACGGGATGGAAACATCTGGGCATGGGCCAGGCTGGGGGAGCTGCTGCTGTTGCCCCTGCAGAAGGCAGAACTGTTTTAGGCAGGATTCAGGGTGGTCGGGGCAGTCCCGGGGAGCCTCTGGCTGAGCACTAATTGGAGGGGACAGGTTGTGCTCCCCGGGAGCGGCAGTGACAGCTCAGAGCCGCCTCCACTGATAAAAAAAGCTGATTATCCCCGACCTTTCCCTTCCCGAGTGTTCCTTGCAGTGGCCCTTCAGTCGAGCCTGGCTCCTGCCCTCCATTCCCGGCGGCAGCGGGACAATAAACCCAATAAATTAATCTGCTGTGTCGTCTGGCCACCCCGCACCCCTCCTCGCCGTCCTTTTTGGCAATCTGTCATTCCAAATTTTGGTGCGGGGCCAGGAGCTGAGTAAAAACTCCTCGGGCAGCTGGAGCGCGACACAATGGGGGTTAAATGGGGTTTAAAAGGGGTTTAAATGAGGTTTAGCGTGTTTGTAAACAACTGCACTGAGCGGGGCGCGCCCAGCCAGAGCCGGTGAGAGTAGAATTAATTCCCGAGTGGAGATGCTGCGCAGCGGGCAGGGAAAAGGGGAAACATCCCCCGTGCTGTGGTCCCCGTCAGCTCCGGGATGCCACCGAGGCTGCCGAGCACTGGGCTGGCTCTTCCCGGAGCGGTGGCACGGCAGGAGATGAGCAGGGACAGCTGAAGGGGCTGGGAGGGCGGGGATGCTCCGGTTTGGTGCCAGCTCGCCTTGGAAATCAGCTCGCAGGGAAGGAAGATCAGTGAAGGGAATGAAAGCTTCTGGCCTGTCAAAATAGCCCCGTTTCTACCGAATTCACACAGCTTGTTCCTGGTGAGGAAAAAAAAAAAAAAAACAACCAAAAACAACAACCAAAAATAGTTCAGTGGTTTCTTTGCAACAGGGAATTAAAAAAAAAATCCTGTACTGAGGAGGGAACAACATGGAGGGGGCAAAAAGCTGTAGTTGGAGCACATGGATTGGATGATCCCAGGTAATCAATTTTGGTGAAAAAAACTGAATTTCCAGGGATTTCCCACTCTGCTGCTGAGAGCTGTGAGGGGAGCGGGGCTGACACCAGAGACCACTGCTTACACCCACAGGAGTTCTTCTAGTGGGGAAATCAGGGAGGGAAGATCAGTGAGGGGAAATCAGAGGGCTCTGAAATGAAGCCCTTGGTGTGAGCCGAGCCAGCCCCGCGGGTCCGTGCTGCTCCTCCGGGGCGGGTCCCTGCCCTCAGCACCGGGAGAGCAGGAATTGGCTCAGCCAGCCGTCTAATTAATGAACTCACGACGTGCTGGGATTAAATGTTATTGAACCTTGGAAGTAGAGCAGGGGAGATGAAATGTAAGCAGAGGTTGGGAGGGGGAAGGAGGGGCTGTGCCACACGGGGTGCCTGCCAGCCCTGGTGCCCTTTGGTGCTGAGGGGTGCTCAGGTTATCCACAGGTAACTGCAGGTGATGGATTAGAGAATCCCAGAATATCCAGAGTGGGAAGAGACCCACAGGTGTGAGAAATGATCCTCACTTCCAAAAATTTAAAACGTTTATTAAAACCTTATCAAAAATCCAACAGAAGACTGAATAGAGAAAATATCACAGCGCCAGGAGCAGAGGATTTTCCCACCATGTGCTCACCCACACAGTGGAGGTTTCACCTTTTAACCCTTTGGCCCCTCACAAAGTTCTGTCCATCGACTCCTCCTTGGCTGTCCAGTGCTGGAGATCACTTCCTGACATCCTGATTGGGGGCAGCTTTTGCCATGGAAACGAGCCCACCCTCCCAAATGTCCCAAACCCAGGGCAGCCCTGATAACAGCACAAGGGGGGTAAAACACAACTCTAAATCTATAAAACTTCTCCTGGCATAGATACATGAAATTTGCCTTTTAATTGTGAGAGTCAACCGTGGCATTCCTCATCTGTCACACAGGGATCATTGAGCCCAGCCCTGTCCCTGCACAGACCCCAAACAACCCCACCCTGGGCATCCCTGGAGCTCTGGCAGCCTCGGGGCCGTGCCCATTCCCTGGGGAGCCTGGGCAGTGCCCAGCACCCTCTGGGGGAAGAACCTTTCCCTGAGCTCCAGCCTGACCTGCCCTGGCCCAGCTCCAGCTGTTCCCTGGCTGCTGTCCCTGTCCCAGAGCAGAGATGGGAGCTGCCCCTCGGGAGGAGCTGCAGATCCCTGTGCTCTGCCCTCACTGTGCCCTGCTCCAGCTGCACACACCCCCACACCACACCTGGTTTTACTCCAGCCAGGGCGGTTCTACTTTCCCTACCCAGCTGCTCTGGAATTTTACTGACCCTTCCCTCTCTTCTGCAAGTCTGACACTTCTGGCCATGAATTCCCTGATCCCATCTGAAGTGAAAATGAAGTTTCTTTTCCTTTTCCCCCAATTTTTTTATTGACAAAATGTCATGCTCTATCTACCTCTGCCTATTTCTCCATGGTAAGGGATGGCAGCTCTGTATTTACTGCCTTCAAAACGATTTGGGGTCTGCTGGGATGGAAATTGAAGTCACTGCTCACATGTTGCACCTTGGTTCTTCCTCTTTCTCAGAGTTCTTCCTCTGCTCCCAGAGTTCTTCCTCTCTGCTTGGATGGCACAGCTTAACCCTGCTGGGCTTTCCAGGAATAACCGAGTTTTTTGGATAAGTGGGGATGTGGGGTGTGTGCAAACCCACCGGCCCTCACAAGGGCTGCAGCACAGCCCTGGCTTTTTAGGGAATACTGTTTTGCCTGCTGGATCTCCAGCATCCCACATGAGCTGTCTTCCCTCCTGACAGCTCAGGGGATAAACTCCATGCTAATTTTAGCTCTCCGTCCAAGGTGGATAGCTGAGGTTTGGGCACCATCAATGCCTTATTCATAAACCTACAAACACTGTAAAAAGAAAGGGGGGGACGAGGGGCAGCAAAGGTCCCACCCTGAACGTGTCTGCTCCACCAGCAGCTGCAGCTTTGGCTCGCCGGGAGAACAGAACAAGCCTGGGTTGTTCCTTCAGCAGCCAGGAAAGGGCTGTGTGTTTATATTTAGGGCCCTGTCAGTGTGTGCACTGAGTGCAGGTGGCACATGAAAATCTGCCATGATTCCTTATCCTGTTTATTGCTGGACTGGCCTGAGCTCCCTGGGAGAGCTCTGAAAATTTCCTCATGGCTGTCTCTGGATTTTGGAGCCTTTGGGTGTTTTTTGGTGTTTGTCCCTGGGGGGTTTCTCCTGTGCACTTTTTGGACAGAGTTTTGCCCAGAACCCACTTTTTTTTTTAGAGCAGGTTGGTGGCTTCTACCACTTGGAGTCTGTGGGGAGCTGGGATTTGGGATCATTGGGTTTTGGGATCTTTGGGATGTGGGATCATTGGGATGTGGGATTATTGAGATTTGGGATTATTGGGATATGGGATCATTGGGATTTGAGATCTTTGGGATTATTGGGATATGGGATTATCAGGATATGGGATCATTGGGATTTGAGATTATTGGGATTTGGGATCATTGGGATGTGGGATCATTGGGATTTCTCACTGGATAAGAGAGCAATGAAAATGAATAGGTGGGGATGAGACCTCTTCCAGCAGGCAGGTGGTCCAGGATCTGGGTGTGGCAGCTCTGAGCTTCACTTCTGACCTTGAACTCTGCTCTGAGCTTCACCTGTGACCTTCATCTCTGCTCTGAGCTTCACCTTTCCACCCCCTTTCCACTCCACAGAGTTCCCCCTGTGGCTGTGGAACTTGGGGACACGGTTTGGTGGCACTGGGTTGATGGCTGGCCTTGGTCTTGTCCAGCCTTGGTGATCCTGGGATTCCCTGGGCTCTGGCTGAAGGAGACCCCATTCATCTTCAGCCTTCCTCTCCCTCCAAAGCGAGAAATGGGGAAAAATGGGAAAAAACTCAGAACTGGGTCCCTAATCCCACAGCTCTTGGTGTGTTCCCAAAGTGAGAAATGGGGGAATGCTTTCTCAGACTCTCTAATCCCACAGTTGTTGATGTATTGCCAAAGTGAGAAATGGGCAACAACAGGAAAAATTTGGATGAGCACCTCATCTCACAGCTGTGGGGATCTTCCCAAAATGAACAATGGGGGAACACTTTGAGAGTCCTTAATCCCACAGCATCTGGGTTGCTCCTGAAGTGAGAAATGGGAGAACAGTGGGGAAAACTCTGAATTCAGAGTCCCTAATCCTGCAGCTGTTAGAATGTTCCCAAAGCAAGAAATAGGGAGACAATGGAGAAAATTCAGAACCGAGTCCCTAATTCCGGAGCTGTTGGTGTATTCCCAAAGCATGAAATGGGGGAGTGATTCAAAAGCTTAGAATCTCTGAATCCCTGCAAGGTGTTAGGATGTTCCCAAAGCGTCACCTTGTGGCTCCTGGAGCTGCCAAACCCAAGTCAATCCTCACCTGGAGACATCTGGATTTTGATGGGTTTGGCTTGGCAGGAGCTGGAGAGGACAAAAAACAGGGGGTTTGAGGCATTGGCTGGTGGAGCTGGACTGCAAAGTCCTGGTGGGGATTTACAAGTGGCAGCTGGGGTTGGCCCAGGAGGGAGCAGCATCTCTGGAGAGGCTGGAATTCCTGGAAAATGTGAGTTTCATGTGGCCCTGAGGTAGAGCTGGGCAGCAAAGATGCTGCAGCTCTCCCCTGATATTCAGGAGGGGAAAGTTGGACTCATGACTCCACATCATTCTTCAATTGAAATTCCACCCTCACGGGGAAGAATTTCAGCCACTCCTCAGGAACTGCTCACTGAGCTTGCCCTGGCAGTGAGTAATTCTTTAATTGCTTCTTGTCTTAGTTTGAACAGACAGGTGTCTGCTGAGGAAGGCAGGAGCGTCCCTTGAAATGAAAAATGCAAACCCCCTCCCTCTGAATTATTGTAATTCTGAAATTAAGGGGCTCTCAGGCAAAGATATGGGAATAGGAATAACAGTTCTTTACTAGGAACATTAAAAATACAAATGCAATAGCGCAAACAAACCAGTGCCAGAGTCAGAGCAGGCCCTGGCAGCCTGTGGGTCAGGCTGGTGGCAGCAGTCCCATCCCATGGTGGCTCAGCCCTCCTGCAGTGCCAGCTGTGCTTCTGCTGGAGCAGGGATCCTGCACAAGGGTGGAGTTTTCCTCTGAAGCTCCAGGGCTGCTGGAGATGGGCCTGGGCTTCCTCTGGGAATGCAGGGGGGAAGAAAGCTGCTCCTCTGGGAATGCAGTGGGCAAAGGCTGCTGTGGTGTTGCAGGAGTCAGATTGTATCCAGGTAGGAATGCTTGGCTCCTCCCCTGTGCGGAGCCTCTCCCCATGGGATGATGGAATTTTCTCAGCCATGCAGGGACACTCAGTGGCCATGAACAGAAGAGATCTCCTGGAGGGAGGATTGGCTGTGGGAGAGATAAAGAAAACTGCTCAATGGACAGCAGAGAGCTGCCCCAGCTCTGACAGATGGGATAGAACACACAGCCCCAGCCACATCTTGCATTTCCAACCCAAAACACTTCTTCACAGGGAATCCAGAGGCTTGGTTGGTATCTGTGCATGTACCAGGGCTGGGGAGGGTTGTGAAAAGCAGAGAGCAGCTCCTAAAATCCCTTCTTTTGGTGACCCGGATGGTGCCCAGGCTCTGAGTTCACAGAGTCAATATAAGGAAGTTTTTTGAGGGTGTTTTTTGCACTCAGAGTTATGAAATTCCTGTTTGAATGGACTGAAACTCTGGGCAGCTGCAAGGAAATTAGGCTCAGACTGGGTGTGAGACATGGATGGAGCCCAGTGAGGAGAAAAGATCTTGAATTTGAATTCTCTGTTCCTGTAACCAAACCTTGGCAAGTCATGGTTCTGAGAGAGAGGGAAGAAAAAAGTCAACTCCAGGTTCTGTTTGCACTGAAATATTTTTGGGCATGTTTGGGTTCTTTGCTGTGGCAACCAGAGGGGTTATTTTTAGAATTTCTCCCAAGATGCTCCTCTGTGCCTCACTGAGCTGCTTGGGAAGCAAAGCTGTCCCAGGGGATTTTGAGTTGAAATGAGCATTAATTCTGAAAATTTCTGAAATAATTTGTTCTTCAGAACTGAGCAGACCCTGTGTGAAATCCTTCTGGCTGTGTGTCCAGCCTGGACCTCCTGCTGGGCATTCCCAAATTCCAGCTTTTAGGAACGGAAAAGCTCTGCTTTCATTTGGGAACCCCTGACTTCAGAATTAAACCAGGGATAGATATTATGGCAGCTTGGCTTAGCAGTTCCACGGAGTAATCCCAAAATATCCATTGGCATTTGCAGCCCCAGCATTCCTGGCCCTGAGCCAGGGAAGGGCCTCCAAGTCTAGCCCAGCCAGGATCAGATCCCCGTTTTCCTGGGGAGTTCCATCAGGAAAGTGAACAGAGGTTTGGTTGGGATTTTGGGTGTAATTCTATGGCAAAACTCATTTGTGGAATCCTGGAAAGGTTTGGCCTTAGATCCCATCCCATTCCATGGGCAGGGGCTATCCCAGGGTGCTCCAGCCTGGCCTTGGACACTACCAGGAATCCAGGGGCAGCCACAGCTGCTCTGGGAATCTTAGCCCCTCCTGGGAGGGATTTCAGCTCAAAATCCTCCAGGATTTCCTAAGCTGCCACTGGGATATTTCCACCTTCTAGTTTCCAAACGAAAAACATTTGGGGCATTCAGGCTGGAGCATTTCTTCCTTTGGGAAGTGTTGTTGTGCTCCATAAGGCCCAGATCCCAAAAGAACAAAAGCAATCCCAAAAGATCCCCGAGCAGATCCAGAGGGGAAGGGGAAGCTGCTTTTCCAAATGTTTTATATTCATATTTTATTGTCTTTCATCCACAATCCCTTAAACATGCTGGCATGGATTGGGAAAATCCTTTGGGAAAACCAACAACAGCCCTTTCTCCACAGCCTGCTCAGGAATACTTTGTGTTTTGGGATATGTTGTTCCTCTCTTGGAATTTTTTCCAGGCTGCTCTGCAAAGTGTTTCCAGGTGTACGTGGACAAGGCAATTCTCTGTCTGCCCATGGTTTGGTCACGGGCTCTATTATTCTCTGAGAATTTTAGAAAAAAAAAGGAATTAAAATGTGCAGAGGAGCATCCCCAGATGGTGAGGTTTGGAGGGAAATGTTTCCTTATCTCCATATATTGATGAGTTATAGAATAACAGGTCGGTTTGTGATTGAAAACCATCTCATTCCAACCTCCCACTGGCTGGAAATCCTTATAGAACACCAAATTCCAAACCCCAAGCATTTGATATCCCAGAAAGGCTTGGAAAACCTTAAAAATCATCCAAATCCAAAGTCCAGGAGTTTGATATTCCAGAGAGTTTGGTAAACCTTTAAAATCATCAAATTCCAAACCCCAGGAGTTTGATAGCCCAGAAAGGCTTGGAAAACCTTAAAAATCATCAAATTCCAAACCCCAGAGGTTTGATATTTCAGAGTGGTTTCAAATCCAGGGATTTCAAACCCAGCCCCAGATGGGCAATCAAAGACTGGGGGAATTTAGACTCGTGGAGGCCCGGGACTGGCACAGGGAATTGAAATGCATTTCAGAATTTGAGTCTCAAAGAAAAGGAGCAGCAGAGCTGTTAGCATTCCCTGTGAGCAGTGGGGCATCCTCAGGAAATTTGAGGCACGTTATTAAGAGAAATTTAAGGGGGTGGGTTTGTCTCGAGGTGTTAAACCAACACGGGCATCACCCAGGGAAAATGAGGAAAAAATCAGGAAAAGGATGTGATGTCAACGTTAGTAACAGGGGAGCACTCAGCTCTTGAAACATTTTACTTTTACCAAGCTTTATCTCCAGAACTCATTGTTTTCAGTTATAATCCAGCCTTGTGCTCTGTTCTGCAGCCATAGAAGCAATTAGAATATTATTTGTTTATTCTCCACGCTACTGTTGTTTATAGGAACAAAAATCAGCTTCTCCCAGCCAAGGAGCCAGGCAGATTTCTAATTTTTTTTTTTTTTTATTCAAACCCATGTGACCAGTTCTGATTTAATCCTGGAAGATGGTGCAACTTTTAAACTCCAGAGTTTTAGCAGCCTCATTTGCCATTTTGTGTTGATGCAGATAAACAAAATGGCCTTAATTTTTCCTGGTTGTTTTCTTGTTTCTTCTCTTCTTATTATTATCATCATTATCATTATACCACAGAGGCAAAATTATGGAGCTGAATAAACAGCATTTTCCAGCAGTCAGGTGGGGCAGGTTCATTTTCAGGTTTGTTCTGGGTACAGAAAATAAAAATCCACGCTCTGCATTGGGAATATTGAAACCAGGAGCCTCCTGTGGAGCTAGGGATGTGCAGGTAGAGTCAACAGAGAATCTGAAATCTGTGACAAATTTAATCTTCATGGAAGAACCTGGAGGGGCTCGGGTGAGTCCAGGGCAGGGAACGGAGCTGGGGAGGGGTTGCAGCCCCAGGAGAGGCTGAGGGAGCTGGGAAGGGGCTCAGCCTGGAGAAAAGGAGGCTCAGGAGGGACCTTGTGGCTGTGCACAGCTCCTGACAGGAGGGGACAGCCGGGGGGGTCGGGCTCTGCTCCAGGGAACAGGGACAGGAGGAGAGGGAATGGCCTCGGGCTGGGCCAGGGCAGGCTCAGGGTGGAATCAGCAGGAATTTCCCCATGGAAAGGGTGCTCAGGCCTCGGCAGGGGCTGCCCAGGGAGGTTTGGAGTGCCCATCCTTGGTCCAAGGGATTCCTGGAGGTGGCACTCAGAACTCTGGGCTGGGGACAAGATCAGACACAGATTTGATGATCTTGGAGCTCTTTTCCAGCCCGATTCATTCTGTGGTTCTGTGATTCATCACTGTTTGATCTGTTTGTTATGTTGTGGGATGAGGAATCCTGGAATTATTTGGGCTGGGAGGGACCCTAAAACCCATCCAGTTCCATCCCTGCCATGGCAGGGACACCTCCCACTGTCCCAGGTGCTCCAAGCCCCAGTGTCCAGCCTGGCCTTGGGCACTGCCAGGGATCCAGGGGCAGCCCCAGCTTGATGAGAAAATTTGGGTGTCACAACTCAGGGGCGAGGCTGAAAGACAGAGACACAAAACCTGTCCTGGGAGGGGCCTTAGGGAGGGCAGAGCCCCTGCCCAGGTATGAACCCTGCTTACACCCTGGGGAAATGTGTCTGGGAGCCTCTGGTGGGACAGTGGCCTCTGGGAGCAGGGGCATTCATCACCTGCTGGCTGGGCTGGCCCTGCAGCCTCAGCGAAGGGTTTGTCTGGACAAAGAGTGCAGAAAATCAGTTTTTCCCTGAGAAACTCTGCAGGAAGCATTGCTGCAGTGGGGAACAACAAATCTTGGTATTTATTGAGATGGATGTGAAGGATTTCTATAAATCAGTGCAGCATTTCCTTATCTCCAGATATTGATGAGTAATAGAATCACAGGATGATTTGGGTCACAGGGACCTTATAAACCATCTCATTCCAAACTCCCACTGCTTAGAAATCCTTAAAAAACCACCAAATCCTTATAAATTGCCACATTCTAAACCCCAGGGTTTTGATAGCCCAGAGAGGCTCCAAATCCAAGGAGCTTAAGATCCTCATGGTGTCCAATCAACCAAAATTCCATCAATCCCATAAAAAAGTGTAAAGGATACGTTTGTCTGGTTATTTAATCTGCTCAGAGAGTGTGGGAGCACGTGGCCTGTCTCAGACATGTAAAAACACCCAGCCTGTTAACACAGTGCATAATTAAGCCCTGGAATTCATTGCCAATGAAAATCTCGCCGTGGATTTTAATAACGTTTTCAAAAAAAAGAGACAGCCACGTCTTTTATTAATATAACGAGACATGGCTGTGTTCTGGGAGAGGGATAAAACAGCCAGGCTGCTTCAGGAACAGCCCTACATATGCAAGTCGAACCCTGCCTTGCCTGGCAAGGCTGATTTTTTTTTTTTTCTCTGTATTTTTCTTTTCTGCTGGCGATTCTGCTCTGATTCGCACCTGTTCTGAAGGGCTGTGCCCAGGGAGGTGTTGGCAGAGCCGAGGTCCAGGGCAGGGGGGAATTAAGGAGCTGCTTAGATAAGCCCCGGCTCAGCTGAGGCACTTCTGGGCCATTTCAGGTCACCATGAAAAAAACCCCAAAAGGTGTCAATTGCTGCAGCCTCGGGGGTGTTTTTGGAGCGGGTTTTGCCTGCAAACAGCCCAGCCTGGGGCTGGGGGCTGGCTGCGGGGCTGCGGCTGCTCCTGCCAGCCCTAAGAACAGCTGGAGGAGGAGCAGGCAATAACGCTGACTGCAGCAACCTCAGAGCATCCCAGTCCCTGCTCTGGGCTGGGCTAACCCCAGGAAATGCGCGGGGAAGGAAAATGGGGTGAGCCTGTGGTGGCACTGGGTGGGCAGGCACAGCTTTGCTCCTGGATTCCTCTTCTCTCTCTCTGTGGCTCTCGGGAGGTGCCGTGACCTGGCCGTGGCTCCTGTGGTGCCAGCCCATGGTCACAGAGCCAGCGATTCAGAGCATGGATTTGGGTGGATCCTAAATCCCATCCCGTGCCACCCCTGCCATGGCAGGGACACCTCCCACCGTCCCAGGTACTCCAAGCCCCAGTGTCCAGCCTGGCCTTGGGCACTGCCAGGGATCCAGGGGCAGCCACAGCTGCTCTGGGAATTCCAGCCCAGCCCCTCCCCACCCTCCCAGGGAACAATTCCCAGTTCCCAAGATCCCATCCATCCCTGCCCTCTGGCAGTGGGAGCCATTCCCTGTGTCCTGTCCCTGCAGGCCTTGTCCCCAGTCCCTCTCCAGCTCTCCTGGAGCCCCTTCAGGCCCTGGAGGGGCTCTGAGCTCTCCCTGGAGCCTCCTCCTCTGCCCCAGACTGTGCTGCTGCTCCCCACTGGATTCTGCCATCCTGGGGACAAACCCGGACAGGGCAATTCCCCCTGATCACTCTCCTGGAGTTGTGGAATC
The DNA here is from genome assembly GCF_031753505.1 of Anomalospiza imberbis. Lineage (NCBI taxonomy): Eukaryota > Metazoa > Chordata > Aves > Passeriformes > Viduidae > Anomalospiza > Anomalospiza imberbis. Next base: position 1,627,822 of record NC_089705.1, read on the forward strand.
ACTGAATACCCCGAGCTGGACACCTGGGACTGCCTGGCTCTGCCCTCCCACCTACGTGGCCTCTGGGTGAGATTTGCACGTTCACCAGCTGGAGAGAAGGAAATTTGAAATCTCTTTCAAATCTTCCCCTTGCTGCTTTTGCTGCTTCCAAAAATCCATGCTCAGAAGGGGTTTAGTGGTAAAGGTTTCCCAAAAAACACCTGGCTCAGGGGGTTCCAGGTTTCTGGGATGTTTGAAACCACCTGAGGGCACCTGAGGAATGATCTTCATTCTGGGTATAGTCCTGGGAATGGCAGCAGTCCAATGAGCCCTTCCATAATTCCATACTTGGTCTCTCTGTAATTCCACACTCTGTCCTGAGCCTCAGCCCAGGAAAGGGGGGAAGAACATCCTAAAAGTTCCCTCTGTGCCCCAGCACCCTCCCCATAGTTTTGAAATGGAGCCCCTGAGCTGGAGGTGAGAAGGGACACAAGAGGAACCTCAGGAATGTCACCCTGCAGGTTAGAAGGGGACTGGGTGGCAAAACATCATTAATTGCTGCCATATCAGCAATTAAATTCCTGCCTTTGCAGCGCTGATGGGGAGGTCTCTGCAGAGTTCCATTAGCTCAATTCACCTTTCTCTTCCAAGACAGTTCCAGCACTAATTGAGCAGAATTCAACCCAGCTTTCCTTCCTGGTAATGTGGGTCCAGAGCTCATAATTGACCTGCTCTGCCAGCAGGGCAGGGAGCTCCAGCAGCCACTGCCTGACTGCAGCCTGTAATTACAGATATTTCAGCCTCTGAAGGAAAATTTGAGGAGCTTTCTGTGCTGAGCTGAAAGTGTGAAATAAGTATATATATATATATTTATATATATATATATATATATATATATAATGAAAAAAAACTTCCAAGCAAGTCTTTGAAACATCTGAGCAGAGTCAGGGGAGGAAGCTAAGAACTTCCGGGCTGGTGACACAATCCAGCTTTGGGGACGAGGTTTTGGGTTGGGATCTCCTGGAGGAGTGACCAAGTGTCTTGGTCTGAACAGACAGGTGTCTGCTGAGGAAGGCAGGAGCCTCCCTTGAAATGAAAAATCAAAGCCCCTCCCTCTGAATTACTGTAATTTTGAAATTAAGGGGCTCTCAGACAAAGATATGGGAATTGCAATAACAGTTCTTCACTAGGAACATTAAAAATACAAATGCAATAGCACAAACAAACCAGTGCCAGAGTCAGAGCAGGCCCTGGCAGCGTGTGGGTCAGGCTGGTGGCAGCAGTCCCATCCCATGGTGGCTCAGCCCTCCTGCAGTGCCAGCTGTGCTTCTGCTGGAGCAGGGATCCTGCACAAGGGTGGAGTTTTCCTCTGAAGCTCCAGGGCTGCTGGAGATGGGCCTGGGCTTCCTCTGGGAATGCAGTGGGGAAGAAAGCTGCTCCTCTGGGAATGCAGAGGGCAAAGGCTGCTGTGGTGTGCCAAGGTCAGATTGTATCCAGGTAGGAATGCTTGGCTCCTCCCCTGGGCGGAGCCTCTCCCCATGGGATGATGGAATTTTCTCAGCCATGCAGGGACACTCAGTGACCATGAACAGAAGAGATCTCTTGGAGGGAGGATTGGCTGTGGGAGAGATAAAGAAAACTGCCCCAAGAACAGCAGAGAGCTGCCCCAGCTCTGACAGATGGGATAGAACACACAGCCCAACCACATCTTGCAACCTAAGACACCAAGGAAGGAATTTTTGGGTCATTCTCCCAGAACTCTCGGCTGCAATGGGTGGGACAGAAGCACCAGAGCAGATTTTCCATCCTAAAATCCCACTAAGGCACAGACTGGGTTCCAACAGACTGGTGTGGACTGGAGTCAGGGGATCCCCACACTGGAGGCTGTGCCTCATTTTTCTGCACTCTCAGTGCCTTTCCCAGGGTTCCCAGAAATCTCCATCCCCATTTCCTAGGCCGTTGCCACCTTCTATTTTTCAGGAATTGACCCCCAAATGGCAAATTCAGATTCTTCCAGCAGCTTCAGCAACCCTTGGAGTGCACAAAAAAATAAAAATCAGAGAAAAATCTCTTCTCATGCCAAGGAAGTTTATCGGGGGCTGTGCTGGGGGTTGTGAGAACTCCTTTAGCCCCTAACAAGATGCAAGGTTTTGTTGTTTGTACGACAACCAGACTAAAAACCTCGATCAATCTGGGATCTTCCTTGAGGACTCTTCAATTTCAAATTGTCAAAGCTCAGTTTGGAAGGACATCAGGCAGCTCTTATCCCAGTCAGGAATGTCCTACCCAGTGCTCGGGATGTTCTGGGGCAGTAGATGGGGCAGATCCAGCCTCTACATGGCTTCTTAAGCTTAAACCTAAGCTTAAACTTCAACTGGAAACACTCCAGCCCTGGTAAGCTGTTGGTCTCAGTTCCTTGGCCATGCCAGCCAATTCCTGGCTGCTCAGAGAACCCCAAGTGGCCCAGGCTTGCTGTGGCAGCGGCTTTGGGGTCGGGGTGACACTGGTGACATTCAGCTGCTGGAGGAGCCCTGTCCTGGCTTCCCCTGCTGCATCTCCTGGGCTGCAGGCTGGTGGCAGAGCCACTCTGGCCACTCCTGGAGAGCAGAGCTTGGCTCTAAATCCTAAAACCAACCCCAGCTCTGGGTTTAGGATTTCCTGCCAGTTTAGGTTTTGCTGCAATGTGTTGGCTCAGAGCATGAGGGGGTTTTGATACCTCCACTTCAATGTGTTTATTTGAATTTATTTTTGTGTGTGGCCTGAAGCCTCCATTTCCTAAGTTATCACATCGTGTTTGGAAGGGATTTTTGATGTGTTTTCTTGTCTAAAATGTTTGGGATTTTTTTTTTTTTTTTGCTGCGGTGTTCATTAGTGAATGATGCACAACCAGAATTGTGCATATATATTTATTTTTTATATATATATATCTTTATTTATAAATGATAAAAAAAACACAGTGAGGGCAGCCAGGTGACATTTCTGGAGGTGAGGGTGGCCAGGTGACACTTCCAGGGGTGTGAAATAATGTCCTCACATCCTGTTACTAACACAGGGCTGGGATCCCTCTCCTCCATCTCCAACTGGGAATTCACCACCTCTCCCTTTGGAGGCAGCAGAGTGAAAAATCCCCGTTCCAGGCTGTGATTCACCTCCTTGAGATGAGGATCTTGCACTGAAGTGAATCCACTCCAGAGCTTCCTGCACAAAAGGAGGCGTGAAGGAATTCTCCTTGAAGGAGCACGGGTGGGATCAGTTCCAGCCGGGAAGCACGGGACAGGCTCTGGGATGTTTTCATTAGGAATAATTCGGCCTGAGCTGCCAAGAACAGCAGACTGGGAGAAGGTGTGTAGGGCTTGAGCCCCCCAGCCCCTCTTTGCTCCTGATCTCAAAGGATTCCTTTGTGCCATGGGGCAGCCAGGGAGATTCCAGGCAGGGAGGAGGAATTCTGAGAAGCTCTGAGGGTTCCTGGAGTTTGAAGAGCCAGTGGCAGGTGAAGGATGGGAGCTGGTGCCACACTCTGCTGTCCCACTCTGCTGTCCCTGCCCTGTCACTTTCCCCTTCTTAGAATCCTTCCAAATCTTTAAAGCTGGAATTTCCAATCATTCTGCTTGGAAAAACCCTCTGAGACCAAGTCCAACCATCTCCTTCAGGTTAGAATTTCCAGGCTTAAAGGCTGGAAAAGCCCTCCAAGGTCAAGTCCAACCATTTCCTCCTTCAGGTTGGAATTTCCAGCTTAAAGGTTGGAGAAGCCCTCCAAGGTCAAGTCCAACCATCTTCTCCAGGTTGGAATTTACAATCTTTAAGACTGGAAAAACTCTCCAAGACCTGCTCATCCAGGTTGGAATTTCCAGTCCTTGAGGTTGGAAAAGCCCTCCAAGGTCAAGTCCAACCATTTCCTCACCCAGACTGGAAAAGCTCTCTGAGATCAAGTTCCACCATCTTCTTCAGGTTGGAATTTCCAATCTTTAAGTCTGGAAGAGCTCTCCAAGGTCAAGTCCAACCATCTTCTCCATCCAAGGTCAAGTCCAACCACTTCCTCCTTCTGGCTGGAATTTCCAATATTTAAGGTTGGAAAAGCTTAACCTTGGAAATCCTTAAAAGGATGGAAAAGCTCTCTGAGATCAAGTTCAACCATCTTCTTCAGGTTGGAATTTCCAGACTTAAAGGTTGGAGAAGCCCTTCAAGGTCAAGTCCAACCATCTCCTTCAGGCTGGAATTTCTAGCTTAGAGGTTGGAGAAGCCCTCCAAGGTCAAGTCCAACCATCTTCTCCATCCAAGGTCAAGTCCAACCACTTCCTCCTTCTGGTTGGAATTTCCAATATTTAAGGTTGGAAAAGCTTAACCTTGGAAATCCTTAAAAGTATGGAAAAGCTCTCCAAGATCAAGTCCAACCATCTCCTCCAGGTTGGAATTTCTAGTCCTTGAGGTTGGAAAAGCCCTCCAAAATCAAGTCCAGCCCATTCCCAGCACCACCACCATGGTCAATAATTCTATTTTTCTTAGTTTATTTTAAAGCTTTTACTGAATTTTGGAATTTGTGCCAAGTATTTCCGAGCCAGCGTAGTTTGCTTAGGCCCAGCTTGCTGCAGGAACTGGTTTTGTCCCATAATTATCCAGTGGCTGCACCTTCCCACCCTGAAATAAACCCCAGAGATTCAGAGAGGCTGTGCTGAATGAGTTTTCTGACGCATCAAAGACCTGAAATCCTCACTTTGTAAATGAAAAACAAAACAAAACAAAACAAAACAAAAAAACACGTAAATGACACAACTATAAAATTATGGTTGTTGCCTGAATGATGCATTTCCTCCCATTTTCTGGTGTTTTTTGGCAATTTTAGGTTGTTTGGAGGTGGTTTAAGGGTGTTTCAAGGCAGTTTTAGGGTGTTTTGATGCAGTTTATATTTTTTTTTTCAGGTGGCTTTAGGTTGTTTTAAGGCAGTATCAGGGTGTTTTGAGGCAGTTTTAGGGTGTTTTGAGGCAGTTTTGGACTGTTTTTGAGGCAGTGTTAGGGTGATTTCAGGCAGTTTTGGGGTGTTTTTAAGGCAGTTTCAGGCTGTTTTGAGGGGGCTTTAGGCTGTTTTATGGAGGTTTTAGGGTGTTTTGAAGCAGTTTTAGGGTGTTTTTAGTGTTTTAAGGCAGTTTTGGGATGTTTTTAGGCAGTTTGAGGGTGTTTTGAGGCAGTACTGGATAGTTTTAGGTTGATTTCAGGCAGTTTTGGGTTTTCTTTTTGCATATTTCGGGAGTTTTGAGGTGGTTTCAGGGAATCCATCAATGTTTCGACCCTTCAAGAATGAAGAGCTGGAATTCCCAGCCCCATCCAGGCCTTGTGCTCACGCATCCCATGGCGCAGCCCCACTCAGGCTGAATTTTGGGATGAATCCTGTGATGATTTATGATGATTTATCCAACACTTCCCGTGTCATTTGGTATTTTCCCTCTTCCTGGGCCTTGTGCACCATGAAGTGCCCGATTTAAAAGAATCCAGAGCCAAATTCCAGCTGGGAGTCACTCCGTGGGAATGAATGGGCAAATTGTTGGGAAAACTTTCCTGTTTATCTGTGTCCACACGGATGAGATGGGGGAGTCAGCCCAGTGGTCTGGGTGGCCAGAGGGGAATATTTAAAATATTTAAAAAAATATAAAAATAATAAACTGAGCTGTCAGTTCAGCTGGGGCAATGGAAAAATCCTGGTGTGAGGAGAGGGAAGGGAAGGGAAGGGAAGGGAAGGGAAGGGAAGGGAAGGGAAGGGAAGGGAAGGGAAGGGAAGGGAAGGGAAGGGAAGGGAAGGGAAGGGAAGGGAAGGGAAGGGAAGGGAAGGGAAGGGAAGGGAAGGGAAGGGAAGGGAAGGGAAGGGAAGGGAAGGGAAGGGAAGGGAAGGGAAGGGAAGGGAAGGGAAGGTGGGATGTACTGGAAGGTGTCTGTGTCCCTTCCCTGGTACAGACTGGGCTGGCACAGAGAGAGTCCCAGCTGAGAGCCCCGCAGGTACTTTCTCCTGTTCCCTGGGATTTCCCAAACTGGATTAGGGCTGGGAAGCTGCTCAGGTTTATAAATCCACTAATAATAGGATCAGATGCTGCTTAAAGCCCCATAAGAGCTGACTCCAGCAGGGAAAAAACATCACCTGAGGCCATTTGGTCCCCACAGGTGAATGCCCAGCTTTCCAGCTGAGCCTGTTCCATGCTGGGCATCTCAGGAGGCAAGCAGGGACATGGGTGTCCCTGGCAAGAGCTGGGTGACCCTGGCAGAGCTTGGTGATCCTCATGGCTGGGTGACCCTGGCCAGGCTGGGTGACTCCAGCAGGACCTGGGTGACCCTGGGCAGTACTTGGGTGTCCCTGGCAAGAGCTGGGTGGCCATGGGAGGGCTGGGTGGCCCTGGCAGGACATGGGTGACTCCAGCAGGACCTGGGTGACACAGGCAGGAGCTGTGTGACCCTGGCAGGGCCTGGGTGACCCTGGCAGGACCTGGGTGACCCTGGCAAGAGCTGTGTGACTCTGGCAGGGCCTGGGTGACCCTGGCAGGACCTGGGTGACCCTGGGCAGGACTTGGGTGGCCCTGGCAGGACCTGGGTGACCCTGGTAGGACCTGGGTGACTCCAGCAGGACCTGGGTGACCCTGGTAGGACCTGGGTGACTCCAGCAGGACCTGGGTGACCCTGGTAGGACCTGGGTGACCCTGTCCCCTGGCAGGAGCTGGCAGGGACAGCCCCAAGCCAGGGGGCACAGCCAGCCTGGCTCTCCACTCCTGAATTCTGCCGGCTCCATCCCTGAGCGCTCGCCTGCTGGGATTACTCAGACTTGGCTGCAGCCTCGGCTCCCAACATATTGTTTGACAAATGTCAATTCTGAAGGGGTAAAAAAAAAAAAAACAACATTAAACGATTTCTCCAAGACAGAGTTTCAGATTTAACATCGAGCAGATGCTCTGGCTAAAATTAGCATAATGATTCCTCGTGCCTGCCACTTCTCAGGACATGTGTCTTTAATGGGAGCTTGGAATATGAACCCAACTTTGCAGGGATTTTTTGGGATAATTGAAGACTCTCCCCCGTGGTTTTGAGATGTTTAACGAGCACAGGGACCTTTGGAGTTAAGGAATTTTGCAGATGTGGAAAGTGGGTGCAGAAATCCTGTGCTGTCTGAGGGATGGAGGGTCCTGGGTGGGCAAATGAGCACTGCCCTTAATTAGGGGTATTAATTACCCTTTGTTTGCCTAATTGCTGATGGATGGATGAAAAGGGGCTTGGGCTTCTGGGCCCAGACTATTTCAAATGAATCCAGCTCAGGAAAGGTGCCAGGAGGGATTTCCAGGAGCAGAGGGAGCTCAGGAGATGTTGGTGCTGCTGCCTGAGCCTGAAACTCCTGAAGGTTCTCATTTCCCATTCAGAGATTGACAGCCAGGGTTGGAAAAGGTTGTTAAATATATCTGAAATGTGGTGGGTTCACAGGTTTCTGCTGCTCTAGATTTCCCAAGGGGAGAGGTGATGTGGAAAGAACATTCCCTGTCCCCTCTTCAGTCAGGAGTGGGAATGCTCAGACTTGGGCTGTGGGCTTTACAATGAAAAAATCTTCATGGAATGATTTGGATTGGAAGGAACTTCAGTCCCATCCAGTGCCACCCTCAGGGATACCTCCCACTGTTCCAGGTGCTGCCAGCCCTGTCCAGCCTGGCCTTGGGCACTGCCAGGGCTCCAGGGGTGCCTCAGCTGCTCTTGACACTCTGTGAGAGCCCAAACCTCTCCAACAAGGCCTTGCCAGGCTCTAAACCCCCCTGCATTTTCCACTGGGAAATAGCACTGGGGGGACCTGGAGAAGAGGAGGCCCAGAGGTGACCTCATTGCTCTCCACAACTCCCTGAAGGGAGGTTGTGGACAGGTGGAGTCGGTCTCTTCCACCGGGCAGCACTGACAGAAAAAGAGAACACAGTCTCAAGCTACGTCAGGGAAGGTACAGGTTGGATATTAGGAAAAAATATTCACCGCAAGAATAATAAAGCACTGGAATTGTCTTCCCAGGGAGGTGGTGGAATCCCCATCTCTGGATGTGTTGAAAAAAAGACTGGACATGGCACTTGGTGCTATAGTCTAGTTGAGGTGTTGGGGCACAGGTTGGACTTGATGATCTTAGAGGTCTCTTCCAACCTCATTATTCTGTGATTCTGCAACCTGGAACCATCCAGGAAATCATTATTTTCTTTCCTTTATCCATTTTGTGCAATGGTTTTTGGTCCTGGTTTTCATCCTTGATTCAGGAATCTGAATACCAGAGTGGTTTGGGTGGGAGGGGATCTTAAATCCCAGCCCATTCCACCCCAGGGACAGCTCCCAACATCCCAGGCTGCTCCAAGCCCCAATGTCCAGCCTGGCCTTGGGCACTGCCAGGGATCCAGGGGCAGCCACAGCAGCTCTGGGAATTCCAGCCCAGCCCCTCCCCACCCTCCCAGGGAACAATTCCCAATTCCCAAGATCCCATCCAGCCCTGCCCTCTGACAGTGGGAACCATTCCCTGTGTCCTGTCCCTCCAAACCCTCATAGAAAGGAAAAATAAAAAGTAACAAAAATCACAGCAAAGTGCAAACGTTGTGTTAAAGTGCTTCACACAGAGCCAGACACGAGCACATTGAAGATTTTGGGTTAAAAAAACGCTGTAAGTTTTTTAAGATTTATTTTTCCCCAGGGTCCTTCACCCTGCCCATGACACCCTCAATGCCCTGGGGTTGATCTCTGTGCCTCAACACCCTGAAAGGTGTTTTTTAGGTAGTTTTCCTTTAAACAGCACAAATGGCCTTTCAGGGCAATCCACCCAGAGGTGTTTGCCCGGTGCTGGTGGCTCCTCTTGGGCAGAAAATTGTGGTTTTGCTTAAATTGGAAAATGAAGGTCCAGGTTCCCTGGAGACTCCTGTTCCTGCTGCAGGGGCAGGAAAACATGGGGTGAAGCTCAGGCCATGCTGACTTTTGTGGAAATCCTTTGTTAGAAACTCTTTAGCCAGGAAAGGGACTGTGCTGAGGTGCAGGGGGTTAAACAACCACATCTCCCTCCTCAGCCCGAGCTCAGAGCCTTTTCCTCCCCATCCCTCACCTCAGCCTGGCCCAGGCTGTGCAAAAATTATCCAGTGCCTGAAAAGGCCTCTGTCAAACTGTCCCCACCTCTCCTGGTGGGTTGTTGGTTTTTTGGTGGTTTTTTTTTTTTTTTTTTTACTCATTTTTCCACCCTTTCTGCTGCACAGCAGCTCCTTGGAGCACCCTGCATGCTTCCAGCTGTTCCCAGCCTATTCCTCTCCGCCTAAAATCCATTTATAGAGCCTAAAAATGCTGCCAGGACTTCCAGCTTCTCCATCCACACAGCTGCAGAGCTGCTCGTGGGGTAACCTGGTGGGAATGGAGGTTCCCAGCAAAGAGCTGCGAATCCAGTGTGGGAACCAGGAAGTTTCCTCTCGGTTCTCCCACGGATTTCCTGTGCAGCCCTCAAGGAATCACTTCACCTTCCTGGGGCAGAGTCTTCCCATCCGGGGAAAATGTCAGGGGATCCACGAATCCTGTGGGACTGGGAAGGCTGGCAGAGCTGGAGGTGTTCCCCTGGAGAGGAAAAGGCTCCAGGGAGAGCTCAGAGCCCCTCCAGGGCCTGAAGGGGCTCCAGGAGAGCTGGAGAGGGACTGGGGACAAGGCCTGCAGGGACAGGACACAGGGAATGGCTCCCACTGCCAGAGGGCAGGGATGGATGGGATCTTGGGAATTGGGAATTGTTCCCTGGGAGGGTGGGGAGGGGCTGGGCTGGAATTCCCAGAGCAGCTGGGGCTGCCCCTGGATCCCTGGCAGTACCCAAGGCCAGGATGGACATTGGGGCTTGGAGCACCTAGGACAGGGGGAGGTGTCCCTGGGGGTGGCACTGGATGGACTATAAAGTCCTTCCAGCCCAAATATTCCATGATTCTGTGACTTCTGTGAATTCCTGGGACTGTGTCTTCCCAGGAGAGGCAGCTGATGGGAGCAGAGGTGCTGCAGTCTCTCCCTGGGTGAGGTTTTCACAAGAACTCCTCCCAGCCCATTCTCAGCTCATCTCCATCTGACAAAAAACAAAATAAAAAAAGGAAGGAAGAGCGTGGATGTGTCAGGAGGAGCTGATCTGTGTGCCTGGGCTGCTAAAATCCTGGGTGGGGAGCTGCTGAGGGCACTGGGGGCTCTTATACAGCCCCTGAGGTGTCACCAGCTTGGGGACACGGAGTGAAGGTGAGATTTCTTTGGTGGCTGCTCCTGCTTCTGATTTGGGCTCCTTGTGGTTCTCTCCATGCTCTGGAGCTGTATTTCATTGATTCCATGTCCACCCAAATATCTGAGTCCAGTCTTAGATGAAGAATCTGGGTTTCGTCTCCCTCCCAGTCCCTTCTCTTGCAGAGGCCTCCTGCTCAGTCCAGGTTTTGTGGCCTCCAAGTGACAAACCTTGGGCTGTTCCTGGCCCCTCCTGACGTCATTAAGGTTGGAAAAAAAATCTCCAAAATGATCAAATTCAAGCACTAACCCAGCGCTGCCAGGCCCACCACTAACCCCTGTCCCCAAGTGCTACATCCAGATGTTTTCTGAGCACTTCCAGGTGACTCCATGCTGCCCTGGGCACTGCATTCCTATGCTTTCAGGAAATCAATTTTCCCTGATATCCAGCTTAAACCTCACCTGGTGCAATCCGGGCTGGCTCCTCCTGTCTCAGCAGAGCTGGGCAGCGCAGAGCTCCATGTGTGGCCCGATCCCAGTGCCGGGAGCAGCTCCCATGGGAAAGGTCCCTGGAGGAGGAAACAGCCCCATTTCCAGTGTTTATCAAAAGGAGTGGGAGGCTGCGAGTCCTCGAGGGCTCTGTGGGGCATCCAGAGTCTGGCTCCATCCCTGGGATTCCTTAAAGACCTTGAGCACCTGCCCCTGGTGACATCGCAGTGACACCTCAGTGACACCCTGGTGACTCAGGCTCCAGCCTGGCCTTGGGCACTGCCAGGGATCCAGGGGCAGCCCCAGCTGCTCTGGGAATTCTGGCCCAGCCCCTCCCCACCCTCCCAGGGAACAATTCCCAATTCCCAGGATCCCATCCATCCCTGCCCTCTGGCAGTGGGAGCCATTCCCTGTGTCCTGTCCCTGCAGGCCATGTCCCCAGTCCCTCTCCAGCTCTCCTGGAGCCCCACTTTGATCGCCAAAAATCCAAGGAAAAAGCAATAACTACCCGAGCATAAAGAAATATATATATCAAAAGTCCCCAAACTCCAAACAAAGAAATATTTCAAACCAACCAACCAGTCAGGGAGGAGCAGCAGGAGAGCAAAATGAAACAAATAAAACCTCTTTATCCCAGGCTCTGATTCTCCTTTCTGGCCGGAAGGAGAGCAGCTGAAATTGGGTGTGAAATGGGGCTGTTGAGGAAATAACGCGATTGTAGGAAATGTGTTATGGGGTATTTCCTTGGGTTTAGCACCAAGAGCGTTTTGGGGGGGCCGTTTAGGGGGTGTTGCCTCTTGGGATGGTTGGAGACGAGCCAGGCTGGTGTTTTGATAGATTTATTCATTATCCTGCAAAGCAACATCACGGAGCAAAGGGACAGCTCTGGGGGTGTCCACCCCAAAAAGCACATCCTGCAACTTCCTCATTTACTGTCATTCTTTCTATCAGGGAGACTTCACAACTGGTTTTTTTGACTTAACCCTGACTTTATGGAGCTGGAGTCAGATGGGAACGGAGCCAGTGGAATGGGGATGATGTTTTTTTTCTCTTTTCAAACATTTTCGGTGTAGCAGTAAAGGGGAGCTGGGATGTGCCAGCTCTGGGGTGTAGCTGCTTTCACCAGGGAATATTTGAGCAGGTACACCCCAGAGAGCAGCAGGCAGTTATCAAACACCTCCTGAGGGGCTGAGCAAAACAATCCTGCCCGGAGCTCTCATTTTCCCCAGGTCCAGGAGGACTTTACTGACCTCAGACAGTGGAACAGAAGCGTTGTGCTGAGTAAGCAGATGTCATTTAAATGTAAACACAGCCTGGGCTGCAGGGCCCTGCTTCTGCTTTCTCCTAAAAAAAACAGGCTGCCTCTTCCCAGCTGCCTGGAGCACTCGGGTGTCTGACTCTGTCCTCAGAGCTCAGCTTGGGCTGCCCAGAGCTGGGATCCTCAGTGGGAATTGACAGGGAATCCCTTTGTCTCCCTTTTTATCCCAAGGGTTTTGGCTTCTCCTTTGGATGGGAGTGGTCACAGAATCCTGGAATGGTTTGGGTGGGGAGGGAACTTAAATCCCACCCAGTGCCACCCCTGCCATGGCAGGGACACCTCCCACTGACCCAGGCTGCTCCAAGCCCCAGTGTCCAGCCTGGCCTTGGGCACTGCCAGGGATCCAGGGACAGCCACAGCTGCTCTGGGAATTCTGGCCCAGCCCCTCCCCACCCTCCCAGGGAACAATTCCCAGTTCCCAATCTCCCATCCATCCCTGCCCTCTGGCAGTGGGAGCCATTCCCTGGGTCCTGTCCCTCCAGGCCTTGTCCCCAGTCCCTCTCCAGCTCTCTTGTAGGCCAACTCTGAACACCAAAAATCCAAGGAAATAGCGATAGCTACCTGAGCATAAAGCGATAAATATCAAACTCCAAACACAGAAATAATCCAAACCAACCAACCAAAAAAAAAAAAAAAAATCAAAGCCTGGGATGTGTTGTAGGGATCCATCAGGCACAGGGCCGGTGGTGGGCAGCTCCATGGATGGGGCGTGAGGAACCCGGAGTTCCCTGCGCTGGAAACCCTGGCAGGGCCGGGTTGTCCCGGCTGTCCCCAGTGTCCCCGTTGTCCCTGTTTTCCCTGCTGTCTCTGGCTGTTGCCAGTGTCCCCGCTGTCCCCCTCTCCCCGACTGTCCCCCGCTCTCCGCTGTCTCTGACTGTCCCCAGTGTCCCGGCTGTCCCCACGGGGATGCTCCGGGAGAGGCTCTCGGTGCCCCCGGGCGGGTCTGCCCCGCTGCCGCTCCCACTCCGCATCCCGAGGGAAGGGCTCCGGCTGCCGGGAGAGGAGCGAAGAGGAGCGGAGAGGAGCGGAGGGGCTCCCTCGCCATGCGCTGCCGGGGGCGGCCGCCGCGGGCAGCGCCGGTGCGGGAACGCTGAGAGCCGGGGCAGATGGGGAGGGACGAGGAGGAGGAGGATGCGGGGGAGGCAGGCGGCGGGAGGGATGGAGAAGGAAGGGAGGCGGCGGGAGAGCCGCGCTCAGCGCCGGGCCCGCAGTGCTGCCTCGGCCGCCGGGACCCCCCGGCTCCCCCCGGCCCCTGCAGGCAAGGAGGGGTGGGAATCACGGCTCGGGCGATGGGAAGGGCTGTGGCGAGCAGGGGGGGGGCAGCTCGGAGCCGCTCCCGTGTCCGGCCCGCCCAGGTCGGCCCCGGGCGGGGCAGCGGCACCGGTCAGCGGCCGGAGCATCCCTGGGGATGGAGGATTCCCGGGGCTCGAGGATCTCAGAGCTGCAGGGTCCCCCTGGCCGGAGGATCCCGCTGCTGGAGGACACCCAGAACTGGAGGATCCCCAGAACCGGAGGATCCCCGGGGCTGGAGGATCCCCAAAACTGGATAATCCCCAGGACTGGAAGATCCCTGTGTCCAGAGGATCCCTGTGTCCAGAGGATCCCTGCGGCCGGAAGATCCCTGCGGCCGGAGGATCCCTGCGGCCGGAGGATCCCTGTGTCCAGAGGATCCCGCGGCCGGAGGATCCCTGTGTCCGGAGGATCCCGCGGCCGGAGGATCCCTGTGTCCAGAGGATCCCGCGGCCGGAGGATCCCGCGGCCGGAGGATCCCTGTGTCCAGAGGATCCCGCGGCCGGAGGATCCCTGTGTCCGGAGGATCCCTGTGTCCGGAGGATCCCTGTGTCCGGAGGATCCCGCGGCCGGAGGATCCCGCGGCCGGAGGATCCCTGTGTCCGGAGGATCCCTGTGTCCGGAGGATCCCGCGGCCGGAGGATCCCGCGGCCGGAGGATCCCGCGGCCGGAGGATCCCTGTGTCCGGAGGATCCCTGTATCCGGAGGATCCCTGTGTCCGGAGGATCCCGCGGCCGCGCGCGGAGCCCCAGCCACCGCTTGACAACAGGAAACAATGTGGAGTGAATGGAAAAAGGGGGAGGCGCTGCCCGAGCGACTTCCCTTGACATCACTGCCCAAATAAGGAGCTTTAAACCAACCTTTTCTATTGCAGCGCGGCAGAAGATCCCCCTGGAGCCGCGGGGTCCAGCCTGGCGCCGGCAGAGCCATGGGAGAGCCGCGGCTGCCGCGCGGGGGGCGAGTGCAGGTAACGCCGAGCGCGTCCCCCGGGCCCGGCTCCGTGCGTGTGCGGGTGCGTGCCCGCAGAGCGCAGCTTTGCTGCTGTTCCATCGCGTGTCAGCCGTGCCCAGCGCCGGGAGGGCACGGCAGGGCTCAGGCGTCACCGGTGGCACAAGGACACCCGCCGGTGAGGTCACCGCAGTGGGTAACCAGGAGCTGGGTGTCGGTGATTTTAATTTTTTTTCCCTCCTGGGCACAGCGCGTTGTTGGACACCCCGAGGGGGTTGTGGCTCTTGATCGGCCGCCAGCAACTCCGGGGGTTGCGCTGGCACCGCCACAAGCTCGGGCTCTTAATTGGCGGCCGGCCCTAATGAGGAGCCGGGCGCTGGGGCTGAGCTGAGCGCCGGGCTGAGCTGTCTGCCTGTCTGGGACGGATTTCCTCCTTATCACTCGCACAGGAAAGCGAGCGGGGAGCCGAGGGGTTGTTCTGGGGCCACACGTGATGCGACAGGAGCTGTGCCAGCGAAACCCCTGCGGGAGCTCCTGCCAAGCAGGATGTTGGATGTCCCCAAGCCACGGCTGGACCTGCTGTCCCTGGGCTTGACCCGCGGGGAGTTTTTATCCCTTTTAAGCGTTCCTTGATTAGCACCTGCTCATCAGCAGAAAATGAGGCAGCTTTAAAAATGCATTAAGGCTGAGTTAAATGAGTGCTAACGAGTTAAGCTCCTTAATTCTCCTCGATGGAAATTAATAACGCCTTTGATGCGCCCAGAGGTGCGATCGGTGCCTCCCGGGCTGAGCTGCTCTATGCAAATGCGGGCATTGTTATTCCGGAAAAAGGCGTTGTGCGTGGTTTGCTTTTCCCCCCTTCTCGTTCCTGAGCTCCCCGGCCGTGCTGAGAGGGTCTGGCACTTTTAGCCAGTTCCAGGCTGGCGCGAGGAAGCGGCTGGGGCAGCTGACACGGTGATTTATGGTGTGAGCAATACAATCCAAGCCCTGCTCCGCTGCCCGGGGATCACCTGCAGCTCCCAGGCTTTGAGTTTCCCCGGCGCTGAAGGATTGTTCCTGTCAGGGCACGGAGCCAGGTTTTACCTGGGCTGTCTGGCCGTCCTGCTGACCCCTCTGTCCCGACTCCCACTTCTCCCGATTTATTTGGCGTCACTGACCCTCCAGGAAGGTGTTTGTGCTTGTGGGGACTCGTGTTTTCCTCACAATCCCGGTGCTTCGGGAACTTGTCCTGTGGATTCTTGTGGGAAAATGTTCCCGATGGCAGCAGAGCGCATTTCCTCAGTCAGAGCAGCTGGGGTCGGTGGGATGCTGCGATTCTCACTCGGCTCACGGGTGTCAGAAGGCTCCAAAATGTCACATTGTCCTCACCCCCTTCTGCCGTGCCCTTCTTAGCTGCAGGGTGCTGGAAATAGGATTTCTTTCACCCTTCAGGGGAGGGTGCAGAGACCCTGGGGCGGGACAGGGGGGTTGAGCTGTGCTGTTCTGAGCTGGTTCCCAGGAATTCTGCCCCAGGGTTTGCCCTGCGGCTGGTGAAAGTTTCTCTGCAGTCCTTGCTAAGGAAGATAAGCCCAAGCTCTGTAGAGGGCCTGTGTGAACTGTGCATCAGAGAAAAAAAAAAAAAACTTGCAGGAGTTACTGGCTGATTAATTAATGAGCATGTTGGCAGCAAACTGCTGCAGCAGGGCTGGGGCTGTGTCCTCTGGGGCACAAGTGCGGTGCAGCCCCCCAGAAATCCTCCGAGGAGCCTGGAGAAGTTCCTGCAGCCCGAAGAAAGGGGATTCACTCCCCGTGAGTGACCATTTTCCTCATCATCCACCACGGGCACTTCTCCCTTCCCTGTGCTGGCCCTCCTCCATTCCAGGAGCGTTGTGCAGCTCCTTCCCCGCGCTTCGAGCACAGGAACAAGGCACCCTCAGAAGGTTTCTGTGCCCCCTGCTCTGCTCAGAGGCTGCCCCAGGTGCGGGAGAGGCGGCAGAGCAGAGCCAGGACCGCAGGCTCTGCCGGTCGGGCTTTGCTGGCCGGGCAGGGGCGCATTCCCAGCCGGGCTGGGCTCGGGGGGCAGCGAAGTCCCAAATGTTTGGAGTTCGCTCTTGGAAAACACGGCTCAGGAGAATGGCTCAGTGTTCGGGGCAGCGTGATCGGATGTGGGGAACCACTCCGGGGAGCCGCGGGTGAGTCCCGGCAGCGGCGCTCCCGAAAATAACATTTATCCTGAAGCGAACAACAGAAGCGCTGTTGAGAAACCTCCCCCGGGCCGCGGGGCCGGGGCAGCGCTGCCTTGGGAGCTTTCCCGGGAAGCCGAGGCAGCAGGGAAGTGTGTCCTGGAGGGAAATCACCGCGGCCATCCTGGGGATTGGGTGGCAGCCCGGTAATGAGGGGCTCCTGGGAACTCCCCGCGCGTCACTGGCACGGTCCCAGGGCCGTGTCCAGCTGCTCCTGCCTCAGCAAAGCTGATTTTCCTCCGCCTTCCTGCGGCCCCCCCGCTCCCGAGGCTCCCGCTGCCTCCAGCTCTGCTGTCAGAACTTCTGGCCGCACGTGTTGAACACCGAAAGTGCCTCAGCAGCCTCTAGAGCGCCTCAAAGCCTTGGGTTTCTTGGCAAGGGGAGGGTCAAACGGAGGGAAAAAGGAAAATTACCCTCTGGGAAGGAGAGCGATTTATTTCAAATATACATTCAGCACCATTCATTGTCCGTGCCTTTTGAAAGGCTGCTTGTTAGGGGATTTTATGGCTCTGCTGGGATCTGCGGGGCTGCTTGGGATGCAGGGAAATGTTTATTCTGTTTTCCACCCTGCCTGTTCCATTTGCTGAGCTCTCCCTTCCCACCTCTGGCTCGTTAATCCGGGGCCGTTCCTCGCTGAGCTGAGACCACCTTGCAAGAGGATGGAGGTTATTTGTGCTCCCGCTGTGCCCTGGCTGGAATTCCAGAAATTGGGCTTTCCCAGGGCACTCAGCTGCGATCCTGCTCCCTGCAATCGGGGCAGGAATCACAAATAAAGGAGATTTTCATCTTGCCCGGCTCTAATTACGAGACTGCAGAAGGTGAAGCTCCTAACAAGCATCAAAGGGCGCTTTGTGTGTCCGTGCTGAGGGGGCTGGGGGGGTTCAGGCACTCAGAAAACATTTGGGGAGAGTGGATGTGGCCATAAATCATCTTTGGTCTCCACGCTACCTCATTTTCTCTGCAAAGCCCCTAGCCAAGCCCAGCCTCTCCTCCCTGGGGAAGCCCAGGTTATCACAAGCCCCTGCAGTGCTGATTTTTGTACATTTCCCACTTTGTGGAGCTGTCAGAGGAGCCGAACAGGGCCTGCAGGTGCAGCAGGTGAGGGAATGAGCCCCGCAGAGCCGGGATGGGATGGGCACAGCCATCCCTGGGTGTTTACAGTGGAAACCTGAGCGGCCTCTTCCCGCAGAGGAACAGGAACCAACCCATTCAAAACCTCGATGGTATTTTTGTAACCATTTTTTTTAAATTGTTGTTGTTTGTTTCCAGCTGGATGGAAAAATTGCAGTTTGGGGACGCTTTCCTTCCTTCTGGGAAGTGCTTGGCAACTCTGGAGCTGGGATAAGTGAGGGGAAAACATGAGCTCAGGTTTTCCTACCTTCCCAAAATGGACTTGCTGTAAGCCAGGGCTGCTTGCTGCTCAGTGCCTTGAAGCCAGGCTCCATCCCAGGTGCTTTTTAGGAGTTTTTGGGCCCAAAATCAGAGGAGAGCATCTTCAGCATTGGGGGAAACCTCACTAAACCCTTCCTTGTGCTAATGAGCTTCAGCAGCTCCTCAGTCTCCAGATCCTAAATTGTCTTTCAGCCCATCCATCATTCCTTTCCTGGACTTTGGAGGGTCACCTGCTCGTTAGAGTGTTATCAGACTCTGGGGTTTCAGTTACTTTGCTCTGATTCTCCAGTAATCCTACAGATTTCAGGCAGAGTTCTGTCAGAAAACAGCAGGATCCAGCTGAATTCAGACCTGGGATTTGGGGCTCTCCCAAATCCGATGCACCCAGACATTCAGGGCTTTGCTGAGCCCTCGCTTGGTGCTGCAGTTCAGAGGGGAAACCCCAGGAGAATCCCATAAAATTGAGCCTGGCCCTTTTCCCAGCAAGCTTGGGCTGAAGGGCAGTGATTCCCTGAATCCAGGGGATGAACCCCAACTTCGCCTTGCTCAGGTGGCCTCTCCTGAAGGGTTCCCTCACACCAAAGGCTCAGAGCCACACGGGCAGCAGGTCTGTGACTGTTTATTGTCACTTTGCAGGGGAATTAGGAGGAGATTTCTGCCTCAGGAGCTGCAGGACTGGCCTCCTCCACCCTCAGCTGTGGGATCCACCTGCTGCAGGTGATGGAGTGGTTGTCATTTAGGCTGTGAGGGATTGGAAATTGGGAAGCTCTGATGGGTTTTAGGAGCTTTCAAGGGGTTCAGGAAGAACCCCTGAGCCTGGATTTGTGCCTGCCTCAAGCAATGGGAGATTCCCAGGGAAAAGGGTGGCATAGGAGGGCTCTCCCCATTCCCTGCTGGATCCCAAGGGATGCACGGAGTGAGCCCGGGACAGAGCTGAGGGTTTGGCACTGACAGGGATGTGCCTCAGAGCTTTCCATGAGGCATTGCTGACTCTTCAAATGGCTGCCCACGGGTTTCCTGTGTTCCCTCCCTTCAAGGGTTTTGGGGTTTGTTCCCTTTCTGTGGACAAACAGAATAAATTTATGTCTATTATTTATAAATATTTGTATATTTACTGAATATATATATATTTACTGAATAAATTTTTATCTATTATATATATATTTGTATATTTACTGAATAAATTTATATCTATTATATATAAATATTTGTATATTTACTGAATAAATTTGTAAATTAAAGTGATAGCGTTCTAAATTAAAGCTATGGGAAAAAAGATGGGGCTGAAATGAGTCAAGTAGAAATGAAAAATAAGAAATATTCCTAAAGTCCACGTGGATGGATTCCCATGGATGCTTTTGGAAAGCCCTGGAATGGTCTCATCACCTGTAAATCAGGAGCTGGGCTGGAAATTGGACTTGTCCCTTTTGTCCCAGGGCTGTAAATCTGAGCAACACCCCTGGGACCCTTCAGCCACACTGAGTTCAGTGATTCTTATATTCTTTCTGCAGCAAATGACTCGGATTTGAGGCCTCTTGGCATCCCAGCTGGTCTGAACTGGGAGGAGGGGCATGGAGGGGCAGGACAGAGCTTTTTTTGGGATGTATTTCAGAACCCACTGAAAATCTGCTGGGTCTTTGCACATTTTGGAGAGGCAGATAAAGTTTGGGCTGTGTTTGAGAGGAAGAGGCCTTCGCCCTGGATGTGAGGAGTGTTTGTCTGGGGAACAAAACGGAGCAGAGGAAGGTCAGGCTGGAACCAGGGGCAAAAATAGAGCTGGAGATGCCTCCAGCAAAAGTGAGGCTGCTCTGAGCTGGAAGGAAAGCAGAGCTGGGTGTTTAATTACCTCCCACCATCTTGCCCGTGGTGCTGAGGTATTTCCTTCATGACTTTCTCAGGCTAAAATTAACAAAACCTGAAGAGAAACCACTCTTCATCGCTCTGTTTACGTGAGAAAATTGGCTGGGGCACAACAGAGTGACCACTGTAGTCTGGAATAAGTGTGTGCTTCTTCTGGGAGCGAGGATCTCTGCTGGAAGTTGTCCTGCAAGGATTCAAAAGGGTTTGGGGCCAATCTCCTCCTGTGGAAAAGTGCGTGCCTCAGTTCCCACTTCTGTATAATGGGGTTAAAAATATTCTCCCTCGCTCCCAGGAGTGTTGCCACACTCCCCCCACAGCAGTTTGCAAAAGACCACAGAGGTTTTTTTTTTTTCCAGCAGGGTGAAAAACACTAAATAAAAATAAATGGCTGCTATTTAAAATGGTATTCCCAGTAAATGATAGTGGAAGTGCTTCGGGCACAGGGAGTGACTGAAAATAACTGGGACCTGTCACAGAATCCCAAACTGGCTTAGGTGGGAAGGGAACTTCAAGATCCCAATGGGCAGGGACAGCTCCCACTGTCCCAGGCTGCTCCAAGCCCCAGTGTCCAGCCTGGCCTTGGGCACTGCCAGGGATCCAGGGGCAGCCCCAGCTGCTCTGGGAATTCCAGCCCAGCCCCTCCCCACCCTCCCAGGGAACAATTCCCAGTTCCCAAGATCCCATCCATCCCTGCCCTCTGGCAGTGGGAGCCATTCCCTGTGTCCTGTCCCTCCAGGCCTTGTCCCCAGTCCCTCTCCAGCTCTCCTGGAGCCCCTTCAGGCCCTGGAGGGGCTCTGAGCTCTCCCTGGAGCCTTCTCCTCTCCAGGGGAGCACCCCCAGCTCTCCCAGCCTGGCTCAGCCTCATTAATTAAAGATTCCCTGCTCTGTTCACCACTCGGGGCTGGGGCATCTCTGAGGGCCCAGCAGCCACCCCAAAAATGGCTGAAAAGGCAAAAAGAGACCCAAGGATCATTGAAGATTTTACCTGAACCCAAGCTGGCTCCTCAGCCCTCACCTCTGCAGCATCCTCAGTGCCTGAGGAGCCCCCTGCCCTGCTCTGTGCCACTCCAAGGCAATCCTGCCGAATTCCAGGGTGGTTACGAACCCCAAAGCCTCAGTGCCTGGGGAAAGATGCTGAGGAGGGAGCAGAGGTGGTGCAGGAACAGCAGCAGGGGTGAAAGCAGCACTGCCAGACTGAAGAGGTTTTCCCTCACCCCAAGGCAGGGCTGGGTTTGTGGTGGAGCAAAACCCTGCTTTATTATTATTATTATTATATTATCATTATCATTATCATTATTATATCATATCGTATCATATCATATAATAACATATCATATCATATAAGATGTTTATATATTTTTCTTTTTATTATTTATTATTGTTTATTATATATTATTTTATTTATTATTAATTATTATAATTATTCAGGTTTTTGGATGCATTTTGCTGGTTTAGAAAGCATTTTGGAGCTTTTAGGAGGCATTTTGCAGCTTTTGGGATGCATTTTGCTGGTTTAGGATGAATTCTGCTGGTTTAGGATGCATTATGCAGCTTTTAGAAGACATTCTGCAGGTTTTGGGATGAATTTTGCAGGTTTAGGATGCATTTTATAGCTTTTAGGATGTGTTTTGCAGGTTTTAGGATGCATTTTGCAGGTTTTAGGGCTTTAAGGAAGCAAAGGGGAAGTGCCAGCTGAGGTGTTGGTTGCTTTGCAGTCTCCCTGGGCTGGGGCTTTGGGATTCTGGATGGAATTCAGTGTCGTGGCCACGCTCTGCTGCCTGTGGGGTTTGAATCTGGCCCCAGCTGGCAGAAAACGCTTTGTGCTCCTGTTTACATCAATCAGAGCTGGGAACTGACCAGGGCTGGGAGGTGGCAGCTAAAACGTGAGCCCCACAGTTGAATGTTTTAGGTAAACAGGTGTAGAGAGAGAAATTTGTGAATTAAACTGGCAGAAATGCCCTGATGCCATTCCTTGAGGAAATGAGGCTCTGCTGGCATCCAGGGATGCATCTGGGAGACCTCTGGGTGTGGATGTGGCTCCAGAAGAGCTGGAGAGGGACTGGGGACAAAGTACAGGACACAGGGAATGGCTCCCACTGCCAGAGAGCAGGGATGGGTGGGATACTGGGCAGGAATTGGGAAGGAGTCGTGTCAAGCACAAAACCTCTCACCAAAAATCCTGGCTCTTCAGGGGTTTATGATTTTTGAGCCCATTTTTGCCAAACCAGAGCAAAGGGAGCAGTGGCTTGGGCCGTGTGCTATAATAAACCCAGATTCCAATCCAAGTGATAAAACCTGGTCCTTTGTCACACAAATAAATGTGTTGGGCTCTTCCAGAGCTCAGGAGGGCTCTGGAGGGACATGGGGACAAGAGAGATGGGGGAGGGTTCTGGGGAGCAAAATATTCAGGTCTTAATGACAAAAAAAAGGCACTGAATTTGTTCTTTCCTTGAGAGTAAAGAGTTTGAACTAGGGAGGGCTCTTGGTGCAGGAAATAACTTTGGAGAGGTGTTTGCTGGAACAAAACCAGGGTTCTGGTCAAGAAATGTGGAAAGTCAGAGGCACAGCATGGTGGGAATGCACCAAGAGCTCCACAGGGATGGGACCTGCAGCTCTGCCCAGCACAGACCCCAAATCACCCAATCAAATCAGGGGTGGCTCAGGGGAGCCCCCAGACCTGGCACTTCCCCTTTCTGCTGCTGCCCCAGAGCTCAAATCACCTTTCCCAAAGCAGGCCACACCACCTGAGGCTCAGGTGGATAAAATATCCTGAATATTTTAAATTCAGCTGCTTTGGGCTGTGGGCATGGCTCGTTCCTCTGTCCACCACAGCAGTATTTACTCCAAAAGTGCTGCTTTGGCTCAGTGTCCATCATCTGCTGCTCAGGGCTGGCTTTGTCCCCGTCCCCAGTGCTGGGGCAGCCTCTCCTCCCCCTGGGTGTGTGAGAGAGGCAGAGCAGGGGATGTTTTCCATTTCTCCGTGTTATTTCTGGCTCAGCTGCCTGCTCTGTAATCGCTGTGGAAACTGTTATGCTTGGGGGTTCATCAAGGAAAGGCTGCGAGCTCTTCTAGGGAGAAATATCTGCAGCAAGTGGCTGCGATAGTGGTTTCATAAGGGCTGGATTTAATTGGGAACAGTGTTTCCAGGAGGGTTTTGCTGGCTCTGTTTCCCATGGAGGCGAGGAACAGCTGAAGGGAAACGGCAGAGAAGAGCCCCCGGCACGCTGGGAAAGGAGGGGTTGGTGTTGGGACTAAAAAAAAAAAATAAATAAATCAGCTTTTGTTTTGAAGAGGGGGGGAAAAAAGCTGGAAGAGACAGGGGATGTTGTTGGAGGAATGTGAGAAGTTGGAGATGGATGGGATTTGTGGTGGGGGGCATTGGATCCATTAATGGGTGTCCCTTAATGGTCCCGCAGCTGAGCCATGGCCAGGTGGCTCTGGTGGAGTGGCCTGAGGTGGCTTCCTGTGGCTGAGGCTGGGTTTGGGATACCGTGGTTATGACCCCCAAAGCCTCAGTGCCTGTGGAAAGCTGCTGAGGAGGGAGCTGGGGTGGTTCAGGAGCAGGAACAGCAGCAGGGGTGAAAGCAGTGCTGCCAGACTGGAGAGGTTTTTCCCTCACCCCAAGGCAGGGCTGGGTTTGTGCTGGAGCGAAACCCTGCAGGGTCAGGTTTAGGATGCATTATGCAGGTTTTCGGATTAATTTTGCAGGTTTGGGATGCATTTTGCTGGTCTAGGGTGCATTTTAGAGGTTTTGGGATGAATTTTGCTGGTTTAGTATGCATTTAGGTGGTTTGGGATGAATTTTGCAGGTTTAGGATGCATTTTATAGCTTTTAGGATGTGTTTTGCAGGTTTTAGGATGCATTTTGCAGGTTTTAGGGCTTTAAGGAAGCAAAGGGGAAGTGCCAGCTGAGGTGTTGGTTGCTTTGCAGTCTCCCTGGGCTGGGGCTTTGGGATTCTGGATGGAATTCAGTGTCGTGGCCACGCTCTGCTGCCTGCGGGGTTTGAATCTGGCCCCAGCTGGCAGAAAACGCTTTGTGCTCCTGTTTGCATCAATCAGAGCTGGGAACTGACCAGGGCTGGGAGGTGGCACCACCACGGGCTGTGGTGTCCCCAAGGGGAGCATCCCCATGTCCCACTGGGGCTGGCTGTTGGGGCAGAGCTCCCGGAGCTGCTCTCGGGGTGCAGCTGGCTGTGCTCAGCCAGGTGTCAGGTGGAAACCATGGAATTTCTGCATAATGGGGTCAAACAGCGCTCAGAAAGAAAGTGGGGAAGGTTCTCCAGAGAGCACCAAACCCATCTTGTAGGCACAGCACGAAGCAGAGAGGTCCCACCTGAGCACGTGGGTGTGCACTCATTATTAACCCTCACCAAGCTGCAGCCTGGGCTGCTCAATTGCACCATGAGGGGAAAATAAACCCAAAATGTCTGCTCTGGTTGTGCTTCCTACACTGCGGGGGTCATCCCTGCCGATCTGCCCCAGCCCTGAGGCTGGACACGGTCACTGCTGGGAGCTGTGGATCACTGGATCCCATCCTCTCACAGGGAGCTGTGGATCACTGGATCCCATCCTGTTCCCAGATGAGCTGTGGATCACTGGATCCCATCCTCTCATGGGGGAGCTGTGGATCACTGGATCCCATCAGTTCTCCTGCTCACTGAGGGGCTGGGAGATGTGGATCACTGGATCCCATTCTATACACAGAGGAGCTGTGGATCACTGGATCCCATCCTGCTCACAGGGAGCTGTGGATCACTGGATCCCATCCTGCTCACAGGGAGCTGTGGATCACTGGATCCCATCAGTTCCCAGCTCCCAGATGAGCTGTGAATCACTGGATCCCATCAGTTCCCAGCTCCCAGATGAGCTGTGGATCACTGGATCCCGTGGGTTTCCGAGCTCCCAGATGAGTTGGGAGGATGCTCAGAGCCCTGCAACGTGGGATAAACTTTAATTCACGTTCACTGTTCAGCACTGATTGAGAATCATCCCCCACATCCCTGGCTGGAATCCCACATTCCCAGGAAACCCTGGAATCCCACATTCCCAGGAAACCGTGCACTCCCAGCTCCGGGGCTCACCCTGACAGGCAGAGGGAAGGGAAAGTGTTACCCCAGGTGCGTTTGGAGCCTTTCCTGGGGCGGTTTATTTGTGCCACTCTAGAGGGCTCTTTGTCACTGAGGACAGAGGAAAGGCTTTGTCCCTGCTCTAGGTATTTGATGGTTTCAATAATTACCTTCATAATTTAATTTTAATAATTACCTTCGATAATTACCTTCATAAGTAACTCCGAGTCGCCTCTCACTTTATTTTGGGCTCTCTGGGGGCTCTCAGTTTGTTTAACACTGCTCAGGCTGTGCCAGCCCTCCGGGGGTGGTTTATGGCCACTGAGGGATGTGGCACCCAGGGGATTGATGGCCACTGAGGGATGTGGCACCCAGGTGACTGCTGGCCACTGAGGGATGTGGCACCCAGGGGATTGATGGCCACTGAGGGATGTGGCACACAGGGGACTGCTGGCCACTGAGGGATGTGGCACCCAGGGGGCTGCTGGCCACTGAGGGATGTGGCACCCAGGGGGCTGCTGGCCACTGAGGGATGTGGCACCCAGGGGATTGATGGCCACTGAGGGATGTGGCACCCAGGTGACTGCTGGCCACTGAGGGATGTGGCACCCAGGAGGTTTATGGCCACTGAGGGATGTGGCACCCAGGTGACTGCTGGCCACTGAGGGATGTGGCACCCAGGAGGTTTATGGCCACTGAGGGATGTGGCACACAGGGGATTGATGGCCACTGAGGGATGTGGCACCCAGGAGGTTTATGGCCACTGAGGGATGTGGCACCCAGGGCAGGAATTCACCTCGCCCCATGGAGCAGAGCCTGCCCTGCTGGCCCGGAGAGCCACGGACACATTCCTTCAATCTGATGAGCTCAGCAATGAATTATTTATCCAGCTTTTAATTCTGCATCCATCATCTTCCGGCTCTGTCTGCCCTGACTGCCCCGGGAGCTGCTCAGGGGTGAAGCCTCCCCGGACACCTCGGGAGGGAGGTCTGGAGCTCTGCTCCAGGGAGGTTTGGAGCTCTGCTCGGAGCTGTGCCTGCCTTAACCCCTGAGGCTCCAGACACCTTCTCTGGCCCTGGCTCCTCCGGCTTTTCCAGGACCCTCAGCTTTCCGCCCAAATTGCTGCTTTCCCCAGTGCTCTGAGTAGGACAGAAGATGCTGTGAATGCCTCCTGGCTCTCTTTTTCCTCCAGCTGTGGCCAGGGATGTGTTGGATTCTTCTCCTCAGCATCTCAGCTCATTTGTAGCCCAGCAGGAAAATTCTGCTTGCTGTGGACCTTCTGCTCCAGGGCTTCCTGCAGGGAGCTTCCCTAAGAGCAGAAGCTGAGCATGTTTGCTCTTGTTTTTCAGCTTTTCTTCCTATTTTTTTTAAGGATTAAGGGTGGCCTGGCAGCAGGGCATTGACATTTAGGATAATCTGGTGTGATCCACTGTTAGTTTTCATGGATGTGGCTGTTTCCTTCCCTGCCTGTGTGGTTTGGCTCCTGGCTTCAGGATTGCTGTGACCCAGAAGGAGACACCTCAGAGATATTTGTGGGATTTTCTTATTCCCTTGCAGCCAGGGGCACTTAGGGGACCTCTGATAATTTCCAGAGCCTCTGGGATGGATGGGATTTGTATGCAAGCCCCAGAGCTGCCGAGTCTCTCACACTCGTGGTTGTTTTTTACACTTGGATTTATAGAAGGCACCAGGAAAAAAAAAAAAAAAAGGTGCAGGGCAGGGGAAAAGATGATTTTGTGCTCCTGTCCAGACTCCAGCTGGAGCTCTGCAGGATCTGGGCAGGGTGGAGTGCTCAGAGCAGCTCCGGGGGACTCTGCTCCACCCCTGCAAGAACCAGGGCCCGTCCCTGCAGCACCCTGGGTCTTCCCAGTGCCAAACTGGGAGCAGGAAGGCTCATTCAGAATTTTAGGGCAAAACCAGCACAGATCATTAAACATTCTTCATTGGGTGTTCAGATCCTCCTGCGGGGTTGGATTGCGCCTAAAGGGTCTCTGCCAGGGGGAATGAAAGGGTGAATTTGGGGCTTTTTGGAGTGAAAGTGGCCAGGGGAACTCTTGAATCCAGTTCTTGGGTCCTTTGCTCCTCAAGGGACAGGCTGGGAGAGCCTCTCGGAGAAGGCTCCAGGGAGAGCTCAGAGCCCCTCCAGAGCCTGAAGGGGCTCCAGGAGAGCTGGAGAGGGACTGGGGACAAGGCCTGGAGGGACAGGACCCAGGGAATGGCTCCCACTGCCAGAGGGCAGGGATGGATGGGATCTTGGGAATTGGGAATTGTTCCCTGGGAGGGTGGGGAGGGGCTGGGCTGGAATTCCCAAAGCAGTTGTGGTTGCCCCTGGATCCCTGGCAGTGCCCAAGGCCAGGATGGACACTGGGGCTTGGAGCTCCTGGGACAGTGGGAGGTGTCCCTGCCATGGCAAGGGATGACTTGAGGCTCCCTCCCATCCCAAACCCGCCTGGGATTTTATGATTTATGATTAGAAATGCTGATATTCTATGACATATCAGGAGTCCCAGCAGAACCCCAGAGCCACATCCCACCCCAAACCCTCGCCCCGCATTTCCCTTCCTCCCACTGAGCCCTTTCTGTGCACAGCTCCGCTGCTGCTGCCCAGCCCGTCCCGGGAGGAGCTGCTGGGAATGGCCGCGATGAAATTTTAATTAAATGCAGGGCCGTAATTTGCAGCGAACGAGCCGCGGCGGGCGCTGCCAGCTGCTCCCGGCCCCACAGCACCTCCGGGACCCGGCACGGGTCCGCTTAGGCCGGGTTTTATTCTCCAGCCCCGGGCAGACCGAGGCTTTTGAATATTTTATGGCGCTGCTTTGTTGCCATCCTTCCTGTGAGTCATTTTTCCAGCAGAACCCAGTGCTGGCCGCGTTATTTGACCCTTTTTTTTTTATTTAACACCCCTTTTTTAAATTTAACTCTCTTTTTTTTTTTTTTTTTTTAATTTTTTTTATTTAACCCCATTTTTAAATTTAACCCCTTTTTTAATTTACCTTTTCTTGAAATTATTTTTTTTTTTTATTTTACCCCTTTGGAGTGTTCCCAGGAGGGCTGGGAATCTGCTGTAGGAAGGGGCTTTTATGTCCTGGCTTGGTGCTGCTGCTTTGCTGTGAAGTGCCGGGGAGCAGGAGCTGCTCCCGTGCTCAGCCTGCCCGGGGGAAGGTGACAGTGCATCCCTAAATCCCCTGGAGAATCCCCAAATCTTCTGGAGCCCCCCCAAAATACATGGAGGCATCCTCAGAACACCTGGAGTATCCCCAAAGCTCCTGGAGCATCCCCAAAACCCCTAGAGCATCCCCAAAACCCATGGAGGTATCCCCAAGTCCTCTGGAGCATTCCCAGAACTCCTGAAGAATCCCCAAAGCCCCTGAAGAATCCCCAAAATCCCTGGCGTATCCCCAAATCCCCTGGAGCATCCCCAAAATACATGGAGGCATCCCCAGAACACTTGCAGCATCCCCAAAAGCCCTGGAGCATCCCCAAATCCTCTCGAGCATCCCCAAAACCCATGGAGGTATCCCCAAGTCCTCTGGAGCATTCCCAGAACTCCTGAAGAATCCCCAAATCCCCTGGAGCATTCCCAAATCCCCTGGAGCATCCCCAGAGCTCCTGGAGCATCCCCAAATTCCCTGGAGCTTCCCCAAATCCCCTGGATTCATCCCCATCTCCCCCGGATTCTTGGGCTGAGGGGTTGGAAGCTCTGGCAGAGGTTGAATTTTTCAGGCTTTTGTTTTTCCCCCATGGCTGACGACCCCCCCCCCCCCCACCCCGAGCTCAAAATTGAGGGGATTCCGTGAAATTCTGCATCCTGGAAAGGAGGGTTTGGAGCTGACAGCGTGGGGAAGTGAGTGCAGCCTCCAAGGGATGGGATGAGCCCTTGTGGAGGGATTTCCTGGGGTTCCCTCCCCTTTTCCTGGGGTCCCTTCCCCTTTTCCTGGGGTCCCCTCCCCTTTTCCTGGTGCTCACTCTGCTTTTCCTGGTGTTCCCTACACTTTTCCTGGTGTCAATTCCACTTTTCCTTGTATTCATCCCAATGTTCCCGGAGTTCACTTTTCCTGGTGTTCCCTCCACTTTTCCTGATGTTCACTCCTCTTTTCCTGGTGTTCTTCCCACTTTTCCTGGTGCTCATCCCATTCATCCTGATGTTCATGCCACTTTCATCCCACCCCCTGGTGTTCATCTCACTTTTCCTGGTGTTGCCTCCCCTTTTCCTGATGTTCACTCCCCTTTTCCTGATGCTCTCTCCACTTTTCCTGGTGCTCTTTTAACTTTTCCTGGTGTTCCCTCCACTTTTCCTGGTGTTCTTCCCACTTTTCCTGGTGCTCATCCCATTCATCCTGATGTTCATGCCATTTTCTTCCCACTCCCTGGTGTTCATCTCACTTTTCCTGGTGTTGCCTCCACTTCACCTGATGTTCACTCCACTTTTCCTTGTATTCATCCCACTCTTCCTGGTGTTCACTTTTCATGGTGTTCACTCCACTTTTCCTGGTGTTCTTTCCACTTTTCTCCATCCCACCAAGGAATTCTGCCTGTGCAGGTCTGGCTCTCATTGCACTCTGAAAGTCCTGTCCCCACTCAAACCTCTCCAGTGGCTTTCCTGGATGATATCTTGACTTTTTTCCAGGTTTTCATTTCAGAAAATGCCCGAGGGATGGTTTTGGGGCATTCCTTGTGTTTTCACTCTGCTCCACACCCCCTGGGCTCAGCTCTGTGCTGCTTCTCTGCCTCTCAGCCCCGCTCCTCCTGTTCAACCTCACGGCTCTGAGGGCAAAAATACACCCAGGTTTCATTTCAATAACTGCAGTGGAAACTTTCTATGGAAAGAAGCCACCCCAAAAAGCCCCTGAAAAAACAAAGCCCGACAGAACGACTTCCTTTGGCTGCCTTGTTTTCCGTTTGCATCAGCCCCTGGCCTCCCCAAGGCTCTGCACTTGTGGTTCTTTGCTGTCATCCAGCAAAAGTGCAGCACAACCTCTGTGCACACAAGAGAATTCGATGCTTTCTGGGTTTTGAAATCTCTCTGATAAGGAAAAAAAAAAAAAACAACAAAAAAAATTCAGCTGCGCTTCATATAAATGGAGTTGGTGGCAAGAGTGGAGTTAAAATTAGAATTGCTCAAGGAGATGCTTCAGATGAGGAGGATGGAGAAAGGGAGAAAATGAGTGGTGGGACAGAAATGGCCAAAATGTGGGAGCTGCTCCACCAGGGAGAGGGGAAAGCTGAGGGGTTCAGCCATGGGGACTGAGCTGCTGCTGCCCAGGCTGGGAGAGCTCAGCTCGTGGGAGGGAAGCTTTGTCACAGAGCTACGGGATGGTTTGGGTTGGAAGGACTTTAAATCCCACCCCACCCCTGCCGTGGCAGGGACACCTCCCACTGTCCCAGGTGCTCCAAGCCCCAGTGTCCAGCCTGGCCTTGGGCACTGCCAGGGATCCAGGGGCAGCCCCAGCTGCTCTGGGAATTCCAGCCCAGCCCCTCCCCACCCTCCCAGGGAACAATTCCCAGTTCCCAAGATCCCATCCATCCCTGCCCTCTGGCAGTGGGAGCCATTCCCTGTGTCCTGTCCCTCCAGGCCTTGTCCCCAGTCCCTCTCCAGCTCTCCTGGAGCCCCTTCAGGCCCTGGAGGGGCTTTGAGCTCTCCCTGGAGCCTTCTCCTCTCCAGGGGAGCACCCCCAGGTCTCCCAGCCTGGCTCCAGCCCTGCATCTCCCCTGATTCCTTTCAGCAGTTCCACACCTTCCCTGTGTTTATCTAGCTCATAAAGCCTTAAAACCCTCCAAAAAAATCCCAGTTTGGCCCCAGTGACAGCACAGAGCAGTGCAGGAGGTGTCCCCTGTCCCCGTGCCCCTGGTGGGGTGGGAGGGTGCTGGGCCTTTCCTGGCTCTGAGCTCTTGAGAGGAGCCTGGATATTCCCATTTTGGGGGCTGCAGAGTGAAACTTTTCATTTTTCACCACTGGGGAAGATGAAGCAAAGGATTTTTACCTGAATTAGTCGTTAGGGCACAGATTTGAGCATCTGATTTCCTGCTGGACTCTGCGCCTCGGTGCCATTTTCTGCTCACAGATGGAGCTAATGGCCAACGTTCTACAAAGACATTTGGGTTTGTTTTTTTTTTTCCCCTCTTCTCTCTGACTGATTGCATCCTCAAGAGCTGCAGGTTCAATCTTAGTTCACAGCCTCTCTCCACTTCCTTTAGAGCAGCAGAGAACTTTTCCTCTGCAGAAATGCCAAAACCTCGAAGCGCCTCGTGCTTCCCCGTGCCTGCGACTCTCCTTGCTGCTCTGAGCGATTGCTAAAGGCAGAGGTCAGCCTGAACAACCCAAAATAAATATGATATTATCATATTATATATTAAATAAATATCTTTGGGTAAAATAAACCCAAGGAGCAGCAGGAGTGGGCCACAGGAATCATTTTCCCCTTGGTTTTGGTGCTTTCTTGGCGTGGCTGTGGGGGAATGAATGGGCAGCAGCTGCCACGGGCACTCAGGTGCTCCAGAGTGGATTTATTTTTAGGGCCTCGTGTTTGGATTGTGCTCTCAAACCTTGGGAAAGGGGGGTTGAGGATCCCCTGGGGGTCTTAAAGTCAGGACATCCCTGGAGTTGCCAATTTCATGGAGAGGTTGGAGTTGATGCTCTGAGGAGCCACATCACAGAATCCTGGAATTATTTGGGTTTTTAAAGGAAGAGACTTTAAAACTCATGTTGTTCCATGGGCAGGGACACCTTCCCTGGTGGCTCCAAACCCCAATGTCCAGCCTGGCCTGGGACAGTCCCAGGGATCCAGGGACAGCCACAGCTGCTGCTGTCCCCTGCAGGGAGGTGACGGCTGGGGCTGCATCCCACCCTTCATCCCAGGTTTTCACAGAGACAGGACCTTGTGCTCTCCTTCCCTTGCAAAACCTGCCTGGCACCTCCTCATTTCCATGACACTGAGAGACCTCGTGAGGATCTGCAGCCTGGCGAGGTCAGAGGTGGAGATTTGGAGGAGAATCCAGAGAAATTCCCTTTTCCCAGCGGCTCAGCCCTGATGCCAGAGCAGCACAAAGCGCTGCAATTGCTTCTCCCTTCTCATACTTGCAGCACCTTCAGCTCAAGGCGTGCCTTGCTCCCCTCAGAGCACAGCTCCAGGCTTCTCCATGGTCCCTTGCAGCCTGGGAACATGGAAACAAATGGGAATGCTGGGCTTGGGAAGGCTGCATGTGAAATAAAGAACCAAGAGAGGGTTCCTCAGGAGGAGAGGCTGGGACTGGGCCGTCTGCTCCTCCTTTCTTGAGGGATAAAAGCTTCCAAAGCCATTTGGATGAAAATAATCTCTGTTTGGGGTTGCAAGCAGCTCTGTAAAGCACAGCTTGGAGCTGGGGCAGTGGCTCTGAGCAGGGCAGCAGCTTGGCATCTCCCCAGCACTGCTGCATCCCAAACGTCCTCCCAGCACAAGAGATGGCCAAAAAATTAGCAGCTCAACCATCCAGGCTCCTGATTCATAGCTAAAACCGGGCCCAGCCAAGGTGAAATCCTCAGGAGGTAAGAGCACTGAGGAGCTGAATCTCTCAGTGGCTGTTCACCCACTAAGATGGAGAAAAAAACCCCAAAACTCCCCCATTTCTGTGTGATTTCCCCTGCTGACAGGAAGAAGCTGCAAAGGGCCATTGCTGCTGAGCTTAACTGCATCCAGTGCTCCTGAGGCTGAGGGGAAAGAGCTCTTCATGAGCCAAAAGCAAAACAAAAGTGAATGCGTTCTGGTGCGGCAAGAGCAGCATCCTCAAAGCTTCGCTCCCCACAGCACCGAGAGTGAAATCAGAGATTTTTTTTTTTCTTTCTTTCTCAGTAATGCTTTTTGCTCATTTCCTGCCCGGCCTCTTCTCCTCTGAGCAATGAATCAGGATGAATTAACATCAGATTAGGATCACACCTAAGCAGAACTTTGCTGTCATCTTCTAGGGAATTAAAGCAAGGCCTTGTCGTGCTGGGCTGACCATGAGGGTGGGACCAGTCCCAGCCTCTCCTCCTGGGAAACCCTCTCTTGGTTCTTTATTTCACATGCAGCCTTCCCAAGCCCAGCATTCCCATTTGTTTTCATGTTCCCAGGCTGCAAGGGACCGTGGAGAAGCCTGGAGCTGTGCTCTGAGGGGAGCAAGGAACGCCTTGAGCTGAAGGTGCTGCAAGTATGAGATGGGAGAAGCAATTGCAGCGCTTTGTGCTGCTCTGGCATCAGGGCTGAGCCGCTGGGAAAAGGGAATTTCTCTGGATTCTCCTCCAAATCTCCACCTCTGACCTCGCCAGGCTGCAGATCCTCATAAGGTCGCTCAGTGCCATGGAAATGAGGAGGTGCCAGGCAGGTTTTGCAAGGGAAGGAGAGCACAAGGTCCTGTCTCTGTGAAAACCTGGGATGAAGGGTGGGATGCAGCCCCAGCCGTCACCTCCCTGCAGGGGACAGCAGCAGCTGTGGCTGTCCCTGGATCCCTGGGACTGTCCCAGGCCAGGCTGGACATTGGGGCTGGCAGTGCAACCAGCCCCCAGAACAGCTGGAGGAGCTCCCAGGAGCTGCCATCCTGCTCTGGCTCAGGGATAGAGAGAGGAATTTTTGGGAATTCCTATCTGTGGCTGGGATATGAATTTTTAACTCCTAGAGGTGGAAGACGCACTGATTAAAGAGGTTCCAAAGCTGCTTCATCTCCAGTGCCTGCACTGCTCCATTTTTTTTTAATTTTTTTTCCCTTTTAACCTTAAATTCTTTGTTCCAAGACCAGGAGGGGCCGATGCCTCCCAGTTAAGCTGGAGCTGAGCAGCAGGAGCCTGGCTGTGGCTTCTCAGGATGCTGCTGAACCAGGCTGGAGCTTCACTTGTCACAGAAGTGCAGAAGGAAATGTTGAGATATTTGTCCATCAGCAAGGCCAGCAGTCATTTCCATGTGTTCTTGTGGCTGGGGAAGCCTCAGCAGCTGGAGAGGGATGGGACAGAAATTCCTGCTGCAGCCAGGGTAGTTCCCACTGTGTGCTTCTGAAGTGTGATCCTGATTTAGTTTTATATTTTTTTAAATTTTGCTCTTAAAATGAAAATTCCCTTGTGATAAAAGCCTCCTCTGGCACTGAGCTCTCCCAGGCTCTCAACAGCCAGGTGACAGTGAGGGCTTGGTGATCATGGAATGGTTCAGGATCATCCCATCCCATCCCATCCCATCCCATCCCATCCCATCCCATCCCATCCCATTCCATCCTATCCCATCCCTTCCCAGTGTATTCCATTCCCATCCTGGGCATGGACAGAGGGCAGCAGGGGAAGGAAATGCTCCTGCCCACCGGGGTGGGGTTGCTCAGAGGAGTTTTTGGCATCTTCAGTGGTCTGTCCACAGATTTCAGTCCCAAACTTCCATCCCCTCCCAGGCTGGGAGCCCTGATGTGTCTGCTCCGGGTGGGCAGGGCAGCCCAGTCCTGGATTCCCCTCCAGATTTCCAGGAAAACATTGATATTTTCAGAAAATATTATTGATGTTTTTCCTGGAAAATATTTTCCAGTAAAACATGGATATTCGAGATCCTGCCATGGCTGGGGGGCCAGGCGAGGTCACGGGGCTCTGGAGGCAGCAAATCCTGGGGGCACTCTGAAAATGCTTCCTTTTCCTTGCAAAAGGTCCAGAAGGTGCAAAATGGAGCACAGCTCCTCAGGCTGCTGGGATTTGTGTCCCACGGAAGGGATTTTATCAGCTTGGAACATTTGTGATGAAAAATCAGTTTATTTGTGGTGTCTGGGCCTGGTTTGGAGTGGGACAGGGAAGAAACTATGATTTGGGGGTTGGTTGGGTTTTGGGCAGGAATTGTTCCCTGGGAGGGTTGGGGAGGGCTGAGCTGGAATTCCTAGAGCAGCTGGGGCTGCTCCATCCCTGGACGTGAAGCAAAACTGAAACCATAGTGTCGGGAAGCACAGAATTACGGAATTATGGCTGGAAGGGACAATAAATCCCATCCAGTGTCCATGGCAGGGACATCTTCCCCTGTCCCAAGGTGCTCCAAGCCCCAATGTTCAGCCTGGCCTTGGGCACTGCCAGGGATCCAGGGGCAACTGTTCTGTGCCAGGGTGATGCTGGGAGGTTCCTTTTGACCTCTTGAGATCCCTGGGAAAATCCTAGAATCTCCCAGAACCTCCATTTTCCCGGCTGTGGCCAAGGAAGATTTTGTTGGTGACAAGCCCAGCTTAAAGTGTTCCCAAATGGAGCTGGGACCCCTCTACCATCCCACGGAGGGACCTGTGGCAGCCTCTGCTGCACCTGGGGGAGCAG
This sequence comes from Anomalospiza imberbis, assembly GCF_031753505.1. Classification (NCBI taxonomy): domain Eukaryota; kingdom Metazoa; phylum Chordata; class Aves; order Passeriformes; family Viduidae; genus Anomalospiza; species Anomalospiza imberbis. The sequence goes on from NC_089705.1 coordinate 1,662,865, forward strand.
AGCCCGCTCTGGATCTATTTTTGGACTTTGTGGAAATGCGAAAAATCCTGGCAGGCACTCAGGAGCCCCCTGGCCCCAGCCCCAGCCAGATTCCTGCTGAGGAATCAGAGCAGCTCTGCTGAGCCTTCCACCTGCAAAGGAAGACTTTGCCTGCTCTGTGGGAAGGCAGATTGGTGTGAAAATAAAACTGGTTTGAGATCCTGTTGCATGCAGGGCACCTGCATATATTTGAGCTGAATATTTTTAATTTTTCTCTAATTAAAAGGGTCATTTACGAATTATTCCACTGGATAGGGCTTCCCCTCCATTGATCCTCGCCCTCTGGGTGATGTTGGCATGTCTTGGTCTCTTCAATTTCTGTTTTTCGTCTCCACAAAATTGATGGAATTTTACTTCTTTCCCCTGTGCAGACAGATCCCTCTGCCTGTGTGGATGATGTGCTGGAGGGGCCACGGCCCCAGCTGTTAATTTGGTTAATTAACTTGGGTAATTGAGCCACTGAGTTGCTTCCTAAGGGGTTTTTCTACCCTTGGAAAGAAAGAAAATTGGGAGTTCAATGCAGAGCCAGCTCCTGGTGGGCTGTGCCTTAAATTCCCTGATCCAGGAGTTGGAGAGCCCTTGAATTCCTTGAATTCCCACTCAGGAAACACCTCCTGGTGTCCAGCCTGGGATCCCTGCTGCAATTTAGGGCGGTGACAGCCCTGACAAACCCTAAAGGGGATTTATCCCTTTCCTTAGTGTCCCTCGGGGTGGGTTTGAAGGCCAGGGCGATGCCTCCCTGTGGTCTTCACTCAAAATGAATCCCCACGCTGGGAATGTGAGTCCCTGTCTCTGTTGAGGCAGGGACGGGAATGAAGTGACTCCATGTTCAGAAGGCAAAGAATGAATGTTTATTCAAAGTATGTCTCTCTTTTATAGAGAACATCATGCTGACTAATTTCATTGGTCTTAAAGTAAAAACATTTCACACCATTGGTGCACTATGAATAGCACACGGTGGCAGAACAGATCTATAAACAACATGAACAGAAAGAGAGATAATAGATTGTTTACATTTCTCTCAGACTTCTCCCCAGGCTTAGCCTGGCAGAAACCTCTCTCCTTTTCTCTCTGACTGAACTGGGAATATCCATAAGTCCCCATCCCTGGGAATGTCCAGCAAACACCTGGGTGTGACACTTGGGGACGTGGTTTGGTGGTGGCCATGGTGGTGCTGGGTTGTGGTTGGGCTGGATGTTCCTGGAGGGCTTTTCCAACCGTAATGATGCCACAAATCTGATTTTCCTCTCTTGCTCTCTCCATCCATCTTGGATCATTCTGCTTGGGAATTTATCTGTGATTTGACTGAAATGTCCAACCATAATGGTGACATAAATCTGATTTTCCTCTCTGGATTTCCACTCTGTGCTCTCTCCTCCCATCTCAGACCATTCTCCTTGTCCTCATTGGGAATTTATCTGTGATTTGACTGAAATGTCCAACACCAGAACCTCAGCGGGGCCAAAGAGATGGAAAGTTCCCTTTGTTTATTTATTGGACATTTTGTCTCTGCATCACAGCAAATGTTGGGTTTTATTTTATTGCACTATTTCATGTTCAGCTCCTGGTCACTTTGTGACCCATGGAAATCCTGAGATTTCCCAAAACTCACCCTTTCAAGCCTGTATTCATCTCCCTGGTGGCCATGCCATTGATTCTTCCTGCCTCACCAATTCCCCCATCATTCCTGAAGTGTCTTTTTCTTTTTTTTTCTTGTTTCTTCCAGACCATTTCTACAATTTATCAAGACCATTTTGACTCCTAATCCTGGCCTCCGAAGCGCCTGCAGCCTGTCCCAGCCTGGTATCTGCAGCAATTTTAGTAAGAAAAAAAAAATATCTTATTTTCCATCCTCCAAATGCATTTGAAAGGTACCAACCTGTGCTGGAGCTCCCATTTTCCCTCTGGCATTGTGGAATTGGATTTGATGATCCTGGTGGGTCCCTTCCATCTCAGGATATCCTGGGGGCACTCTGAAAATGCTTCCTTTTCCTTGCAAAAAGTCCAGAAGGTGCAAAATGGAGCACAGCTCCTCAGGCTGCTGGGATTTGTGTCCCACGGAGGGGATTTTATCAGCTTGGAACATTTGTGATGAAAAATCAGTTTATTTGTGGTGTCAGGGCCTGGTTCTGTGCAGGGTTTGGAGTGGGACAGGGAAGAAACTATGATTTGGGGGTTGGTTGGGTTTTGGGCAGGAATTGTTCCCTGGGAGGGTGGGGAGGGGCTGGGATGGAATTCCTGGAGGAGCTGGGGCTGCCCCTGGATTCTGGCAGTGCCCAAGGCCAGGTTGGAACAGCCTGAAGGTGTCCCTGGCTTGGAAGTGGATGGGTTTAGTTTCCCTTCCAACCCAAACCATTCTTAGAAAATGAGCAATTCAGCTTTTCCCCGTGGGTTTGGGGAGTTTTGGCTTTTCCTTCACTCCCCACCTGCCACGGAGCCCTTGGAGCTGCCCTTTGCCAACCCTTTTTCCTCAAGGAGAGTTTGGGGCCAAGACCCCGAGGGCAGAAATGCAAACAGGGTTTATTGCATGGATTTAAAGCAGCTCTGGGTGTCCAGTGGATGCTCCAAATCCTTGGGATTTTGCCTTCTTTCCAACACTGCATGATTGTACCTCTATCTGTACAGGTTCATTTTGGTGGAGATGGCAAGAATTCCAGGATTTGTGACTTTCTGATGAATAAAAGCTTTATTATAGACCAGGTTCATATTATTATGTAAAGGGGCAGAGCCACAGGCTGCCCACAGGAATGAAATCCAGTGGGCAGCCACTGCTGGTGTCCCTGTGACCGTCAGGGCTTAGCAAATAAGAAATAAAAACAAACCCAGGGCCCCAAAGGTGATCAGGTGCAAATAAATTCGTTTTTCCCTCAGGAGGAGTCTAAATCCGGGCTTTGCTCTTCTGTTTGTTGGAGCATTTTTGGTTTTAGGCTTTCCCTGTGCCATCCACTGGTTCTGGAAGTTTAAATTTAAACAAACAAAAAAATTCCTGCTTGTTTTTCACTTCACAATTCCTAGAGATGATCATGGATTAGGATTTTCAGCACCTCTGAAATGCCATGCCCATATTCTGGGGGAAACTGAGGCACCAGAGTTTGGCTCCAGGGGTGAGCTCGAGTGGGAAATGCCAATTCCCTGTGACCCGCCTTCCCCAAAGTCACAAGAAATTGAGAGGAAACAAAGTTCTGGGAGCAAAGCCTTTCAGCTTGATATTTTCAAGGGCTTTAACGACATAAAACTGATTTACTTTGAGGGGAAAAGCTTTAAATATCCCTGCAGAGAGTACATAATGTGCATGGCTTTGTATTCATTCCCTGAATTTCGGTGGATGAAACCTCTCCCAGCCATAATGGAATTATACTGGGATGTGCTCTCATCAGGGTGGTGTTAAAAGCAGGTGCACAAAGGGAATTCTAGAGAGAGAGGGGAAAAAAACCCCTTGAGGCACCAGTGAATGATTCTTAGCCCTGCAATAAACCTAATCAGGTTAATTAGGATTAATTTGGCCACCTGGCTTTTATTTGTGTGGAATTAAAATAGATCTAAGGCATTTTGTTGAAAACCTCTGTGAGTTTTAGGGATATTTTCGAATTCTTTCACCTGGGCAGTGTAAAAATCTCTGCCTGGTTGGGCTTTTAGGGAGAATTATGCTGCACCCAGCATTTAGAGCCATTAATTCTCCATCTTCTCTTGCATCTTTCATTGTCAGCAAATCCATCTCCTGTCCCCATTCCCATGTGGAGGTGACCCAGCTCTCCCTGGGTGTCTTCAAATGCAGTTTTTTGGGTTTGGTTTTTTTTTTTTTTTTTTGAGAATCGAACCAGTCTCCCCTCTGGCAGCAGCCTGGTTCTGCTCCTGCTCTGAAGCCCCATCCCACATGAGGCTTTTCCCCTCAGTCCCAATCATCCTGGGATTTTCCACCCATGTGCTTCACCCAGAGCTGCCTCCTTTCTCACTTGCTTATGACCCTGGCTTTTCTCCTCACTTCTTGACTTGGTTTGAACAGACAGGTGTCTGCTGAGGAGGGCAAGAGCCTCTCTTGAAACTGAAAATGCAAACCCCCTCCATCTGAATTGTTATAATTTTGAAATTAAGAGGCTCTCAGGCAAAGATATGGGAAATGCAATAACAGTTCTTTACCAGGAAAATTAAAAATACAAATGCAATAGCGCAAACAAACCAGTGCCAGAGTCAGAGCAGGCCCTGGCAGCCTGTGGGTCAGGCTGGTGGCAGCAGTCCCATCCCATGGTGGCTCAGCCCTCCTGCAGTGCCAGCTGTGCTTCTGCTGGAGCAGGGATCCTGCACAAGGGTGGAGTTTTCCTCTGAAGCTCCAGGGCTGCTGGAGATGGGCCTGGGCTTCCTCTGGGAATGCAGTGGGGAAGAAAGCTGCTCCTCTGGGAATGCAGTGGGCAAAGGCTGCTGTGGTGTGCCAAGGTCAGATTGTATCCAGGTAGGAATGCTTGGCTCCTCCCCTGTGCGGAGCCTCTCCCCATGGGATGATGGAATTTTCTCAGCCATGCAGGGACACTCAGTGGCCATGAACAGAAGAGATCTCCTGGAGGGAGGATTGGCTGTGGGAGTGATAAAGAAAACTGCCCCATGAACAGCAGAGAGCTGCCCCAGCTCTGACAGATGGCGATATACTAAAATACACACCCCAGCCACATTTCCAACCTAAGACACTTCTCTGCCGTGTCTTGCCCTGGCTGTTTCCCATCCCTGGAAATGCTGCTGGGATTTTTACCAAACAGATCCTTGCACATGTCCCTGCCCAGATGGATCCATGCAGAGTGAGGGCTTTGCAGCAGGAGCTGCCACAGGAGGAAATTTTCCATCAGCCCCAGCCCCTCCACTCCCGTTTTGGATTTAATTCCTTGCAGGGCTTCAGTCAGATCATGGAGATGGCTTTGGGTTTGGACGGGCTGAAGGAGCAGGGGGCTTTGCCCAGGGAAGGGCTCGGGATGAGGGGCTAGGGGTGCTGACAGACCCTGGTCCTCCTCACCTTCCAAACTCACAGGCTGCTCTTTGCCCTTTGGTTTTCATTGTCACAAGATCCCAAATGTTGGAAAACTCCTCCAAAGCATCGAATTCAAACTTTGGCCGAATCCCAGTGAATCATGATGGCAGGAACATCCTCTTGTTATTTGAGCACCTCCAGGTGCACTCCAAACCTCCCTGGCCAGCCCCTGCCAAGGCCTGAGCACCCTTTCCATGGGGAAATTCCTGCTGATTCCACCCTGAGCCTGCCCTGGCCCAGCCTGAGGCTGTTCCCTCTCCTCCTGTCCCTGTTCCCTGGAGCAGAGCCCGACCCCCGCGGCTGTCCCCTCCTGTCAGGAGTTGTGCAGAGCCACAAGGGCCCCCCTGAGCCTCCTTTTCTCCAGGCTGAGCCCCTTCCCAGCTCCCTCAGCCTCTCCTGGGGCTGCAGCCCCTTCCCAGCTCCATTCCCTTCCCTGGACATGCTCCAGCCCCTCCAGGTCCTTGTCCTGAGGGGCCCAGGACAGGTCTGAGCACTCAAAGTGGGGCCTCCCCAGTGCCCAGCCCAGGGGGAGTTCAGGTTTTGATTCAGCTTTCCTGTCATTCTTGGTTTCAACACCACGAAGCTCTGGCGTTTTGCATCCTTCACATCTGACCTTGCTGGGATTCAGCCCTGTCCTCACCTACTGCTACCCACCCCAAAAGGGCACAAGGAGGCGCAGGCTGGGCACAGCCAGCCAGGGCAGGTCAGGCTGGAGCTCAGGGAAAGGCTCTTCCCCCAGAGGGTGCTGGGCACTGCCCAGGCTCCCCAGGGAATGGGCACGGCCCCGAGGCTGCCAGAGCTCCAGGGATGCCCAGGGTGGGGTTGTTGGGGGTCTGGACAGGGACAGGGGCTGGACTGGATGATCGTTGGGGTCCCTTCAGCTCAGGATATTCTGTGATCCTGTGGCTTTGCTTTGCCACCACTCCCGAGGTGCATAAGGTTGTGCTGGCAGTGTCAGACCAAAAGCTGTCCCCAGATCCCTGCAGGGACAGTGGCATCTCCTTGTCAGTGGCTACTCAAATCAAGACTGCACCAGAGCCCGTTTCAGCCCCAGGGTTGGCTCTCAGAACCCAAAACCCTTCCCCAAAGTCACAAAGAGCCTTTTCTGCTCACTCTTTAGTGGGAAATGTTGTCACTTCCAAAATCTGCTTTGAATCATCCCTTTACACCCCTCTCTCCAAACCCTGGCATCTTACTACGCTGGCAGGGAGGTGTTAAGACCAATTTTGTGCTTCCTCCCCTGTTTTTGTTCAGTGTTTTCTCTCAGCTTGGTGCTGTGCAGGAGTCCTGGGGAGGGTGTGAAGTGTGTGTCCCTCAGGAGTGTCTCACTGCTCTGGCATCGCCCCGAACCAGCACACAGGGGATGTTTTCGAACGAGGTACCACGCACTATTTTAAGCAGCTTCTAAAAATAAACCCCTGCCCAAGCTGCTGCTGTGGTGGCAATGTTTTATCTCTTAATTGGGGCTGTTTGCTGAGGGTGATTCATAGAAAGGAACTGAGCTTTCCAAGTTTTAGCCTGAGGTGAAACAGCCGAGGTGATTTGCTGATTGTAACTGAGGCCTGCGCAGCCAGGAGGAGTTTTTGGATTTTCTCCACGTTTTTTTTTTTTTTTTTTTTTTTTTTTTTTTTTTTTTTTTGCTTTTTCCCTAAGGCTGAAGCGTCACATTAAACACTGGACAAGCTCTTTCTCCTGGAGGTATGTGGGAGGTGGCAGAGCATATTCAGTGCGGGGACAGTGACCCACAGAGCTCTGGATGTCACATCGAATGAGAGATAATGGCTGAGGGAAAGAATGAGGAATTCCTCTGGGAATTCAAGTGGAGATATAAAACTTGTGTGTGCTCAGAGCTATGGGGAAGAAGAGCCAGAGGTGGGGGAAGGCATTTCATACTATCTAAGGAGCAGGAGATGACTCAGCCTTCCCACACTGTCACCTAATTCCTCCTGAGCCGTGTCCAGTCCCGGGCCCCTCACTGCAATCAGGACCTGGAGGGGCTCGGGTGAGTCCAGGGCAGGGAATGGAGCTAGGAAGGGGCTGCAGCCCCAGGAGAGGCTGAGGGAGCTGGGAAGGGGCTCAGCCTGGAGAAAAGGAGGCTCAGGGGGGACCTTGTGGCTCTGCACAACTCCTGACAGGAGGGGACAGTCGGGGGGGTCGGGCTCTGCTCCAGGGAACAGGGACAGGAGGAGAGGGAACGGCCTCAGGCTGGGCCAGGGCAGGCTCAGGGTGTAATCAGCAGGAATTTCCCCATGGAAAGGGTGCTCAGGCCTTGGCAGGGCTGCCCAGGGGAGTTTGGAGTGCCCATCCCTGGAGGTGCCCAAGGAATTTCTGGATGTGGCACTCAGAGCTCTGGGCTGGGGACAAGGTGGGATCAGCTCGGACTCGATGTCCTTGGAGCTCTTTTCCCACCTCATTTCTGGGATGCTGAACACCAGAATCCCAAAGGCTTTTCCCAGAAGGGAATATCCATCCAATCCAACCCCCAGCAGCAGAGGTGTCCCTACCCAGCCCCGTCTGGCAGGGAACATTTCCTGTTCCCCAACAGCTCCAAACCCCTCACCCCAACAACAGAAAAGGAGGTCTGGAAGTCCTTAAAATCCCATTCTTGCATACTGGGGGGAAATTTCCTCCTGGAAAGGGTGGTCCACCCAAGTCATCTTTATTCCACCCAGGTCCCCTTTACTGCACCCACAAAAGGTTCTCATGTGCTGCCAGTGGTGGGTCCAGTGCTGAACAAACAGGTTGTGCTTGGCTCCTTCCTCTTCCAGGAACCATCCAGGGTGTCCTGTGCCCTCACTGGGGGAACCTGTGCCCTCACCTGGTCAAAGGGAACCTGTCCTGTGCCCTCACTGGTGTCCTGAGCAAAGGGAACCTGAAGCTGAGCCACAGCTGTGGCCCAGTCAGTGTCCAGGGGATGTTGTACCAAACTCTGAAGTTGCCCAAGAGGCTTTTTGTGGGAACCCAGGGCTTTTCTCCTCCTCTGAAGCTGCTGGGGGGCAGATTTGGGGCAGAGGTTTTGTTCTTCACAAGGAGGCAGCACAGAGGCAGTAGTGCCACACTGTGTGCCCCAGCTCAGACAACCACAGCACGTCCTGAGCGGAGAGGGACCCCCAGGACCATGCAGCCCAACTCCTGTCCCCACCCAGGACACCCCAACAAGCCCACCCTGAGCACACCAGAGATGGCCACAAGTCCTGGCACTGTGGAGATGTGCCCACCTCACTGCAGAACTGCTGGAACCCTGGTCACTGAGAATTTGAGACTTTCTGCGCTGCCAGGCACTGACCCCCAGGAGAACACTGCACTGACCTGAGGCTGTGGAGAAGGCTTCCAAAATGGAATGGCAGAACTGGGATTGTGGGTGTGGAGTTTGAATAGAAGTGTGTGATATCACAGGGTGGAAAACTGAGAGTTTAAGAGTTTAGAATACAGTAATATATATAAAGCAAGATGGAGGTTTTGGGGTGGAGGCTGGGCCTTCTCCTCCTTCTCCTCCTTCTCCTTCTCTTCCTTCTCTTCCTTCTCTTCCTTCTCTTCCTTCTCTTCCTTCTCTTCCTTCTCTTCCTTCTCTTCCTTCTCCTCCTTCTCCTTCTCCTTCTCCTTCTCCTTCTCCTCCTTCTTCTTCTCCATGGGTTTGGGTGGTTTTGTGTCATTGGCTAAAAAGCCCGCACTGTGGGGCACTGGTGGTTGGTTATCGGGTTAAAAGTGAAAATAATTTAGGTGTCATTTCTCTTGTAGAGAGAGAGATACGTCCCCATTTTCAGTGTGTTAGAGTGAAGGGCTGCAGAACTCAGGGTTTGTTAGATTGTGACAGAGATAAGAACTAACAAACATCTGAGTCCCAACAAGAAATACTGTGTCACGTATTTCATCCCAACCCTAACAAAAACAAAAAAACAAACGAACAAACAAACAAACATAAAGGTTAAAACTCAACACAGAACAACAGGAAAACTATCTAAGGGCTGGAAATTCTTGTGGTGATGCTTGCTTGCTAACAAACCTGTCAGAATCCTCAGGGTGTCAGAGGGTGTTGGTCTGGATGCTGCCACCTCCTCCCCTCCTGGGGTGAAGGTGCCTTTCAGGGGGTGACAGCACCCTCAGGACCTCTCCTCTGAGCCTCCTGGGGTGCCCCAGCCTGCAGCAGGTGGGCAGAGATGCTCCTGGAGAGGTGAGGTGGCTGCACCGCCCAGCTGGAGCGAGAGGAGGTGGGAGGAAACTGTCACTGCCTGTTTACTCTGTGAATGGAAAAAAAGAGAAGCTTATCGTGATCAAAGCAGGCAAAACAGGACGTCAGGGCTGAGCTCTGTCAGGCACTGCTGCTCCAGGCTCCTGGGTTTCAGGGGATGGGGCATTTTGGGGTTTGTCAGGCTGCCCAGGATCCACTGGCGTTGGCTGTGGGAGCCTGGGATGACAAGAGCTGCTCAGTAAATTTGTTTAGCTCTGAACTGGCAGCAGGGAAAGGAGCAGTGGGTCAGTTTTAGGCTAATTCAGACCTGATTTGCTGTGCATTTCATTAATTGCTGCCTCAAAGGCAGCAAAAACAGCTGAAAAAAAGAGAATTGTTACCAAGGCAAAAGGGTGCCAGAGGCTGAGGCTGAGCAGAGGGGAATTGGTTTTGTTTGCAAGGGCTCAGGCTCTTTAAAATTTCCTTCATTCATCTTCATTAAGGAAATGACACTCAGAGCGAAAATGAAACACCCCAGGGAAATAAAACTCCTCTAAGTGGGGAGGAGATCTGCCCAGAGCTACAGTGCAGCCCTTTAGGATGAGTTAATTCATTGCATTGCCTCGTGGGGAAGGGAACGAGACCATCCCCATCTCTGGAGGTGTCCCAGGCCAGGCTGGACAGGACCGGGAGCACCCTGGGACTGTGGAGGCTGTCCCTGCCCATGGCAGGGGTGGGATTGAAGGTCCCTTTCACCCCAAACCTTTCCAGGATTCTGGGATTCAACAATTCAATGATGCAATGACTCCATGATTCTGTGATTCAATAATTCAATAATTCAATGATTCAATAATTCAGTGATTCCGTGATTCCATGATTCTATGACTCTGTGATTCTATGATTCAATGATTCAATATTCAATGAATAACTGAATATTGAATATATTATTCGATAATAATATGTTCAATAATATAATATTCATAATATAACAATATATTCAACAATATTATATTATTGAATAATATATTATTCAATAATAATATATTCCACAATAATAGCAGCTCATAATTAATAATTGAATATAGAATATTATATTCAATTGAATACGGAATATAATAACAATTCAGTTTTTCAGTTATTCAAAAATTGTGTGATTCCATGATTCTGTGATGCTATAACTCTGTTATTCTATGATTCAGTATTCGCTATTCAATTGAATATTAAATATATTCAATATTCAATTGAATATTGAATATAATAATAACTCAATTGTTCAATGATTGAATAATTCAATGATTCCATGATTCCATGATTCCATGATTCTGTATTTCCATGATTCTATAATCTTGCAGAGCAGGCGAGAGATTGAAACCTGTGAAGAATTGGGAAACACCCCGTTGTCACCTGTTTGTGCTGGAATAATGAGTTCCATTCAGCTCAGCAGGACGCTGGGGACATCAATAGTGACATTTGTGCCCCCGGCGCTGCTTGGCTGGGGTTGGGACCGGGGAAGCCCCGCTGGCAGAACGTTAATCCCACATAATCGCCCCATTCTCCTGGGCGAGGAGCTTTCCTGGGGTGAGAGCCGGGGCTGTGCAGGAATAAATGGGAATAAATGGGAATAAACACCCTGCCAGGGAGAAAGGCCCTCATTGAGCATTGTGCTGGGAGCTCATCCTGCCGGGGCTGGGAGCTTCCTCCTGCTGCAGCTCAGCAGAACGTTTGTGGCACCCGCGGGCTTGGAGGGAGGCTTCCCTGAGCCGCTCCTGGTGTCTGCCCTGGCCTCCCAAAACAGTGATCTCTGCTCGATCTGCCGGGCAGATGGAGCTGCCACCAGCCCTGCTCCCTCCAGGCTTCCCAAAGTGCTGGCACAGCCCTGCAGAGCCGCAGGGAACCGGCACAGCGCTTCGCTAAGGGCAGCCCACCTCTCCAGCCCCCCGGCGGGCCCTGGGTGGAAATCCCAGCAGCTTTTCCAGGGATGGGAAACAGCCAGGGCAAGATGCAGCACAGAAGTGTCTTAGGTTGGAAATGTGGCTGGGGTGTGTATTTTAGTCTATCGCCATCTGTCAGAGCTGGGGCAGCTCTCTGCTGTTCTTTGGGCAGTTTTCTTTATCTCTCCCACAGCCAATCCTCCCTCCAGGAGATCTCTTCTGTTCGTGGCCACTGAGTGTCCCTGGGGAGCTCCCAGTGGGGCTGGGGGTGCTCTGGGGCTGGGCTTTGTCCAGGGCTGCTCAAAGGAGGGATTGTCCTGCTCTGCTGTGGGCTGGGGTGGCCTCTCTCCAGTGCTTTGGGGTGGAAGAAGTATCTAAAGGTGTTTGGAAAGTGTCCAAAGGTGCGCCAAGGGGATGGGGAAGGGTCTGGAGGAGCTGAGGGCTCTTGGTGTGTGCAGCTGGAGCAGGGCACACTGAGGGCAGAGCTCAGGGACCTGCAGCTCCTCCCGAGGGGCAGCTCCCATCTCTGCTCTGGGACAGGGACAGCAGCCAGGGAACGGCTGGAGCTGGGCCAGGGCAGGTCAGGCTGGAGCTCAGGGCAAGGTTCTTCCCCCAGAGGGTGCTGGGCACTGCCCAGGCTCCCCAGGGAATGGGCACAGCCCCGAGGCTGCCAGAGCTCCAGGGATGCCCAGGGTGGGGTTGCTGGGGTCCAGGAGCTGGAATGGATCATCCACATTTTAAGAACATAATTTTAATAGTCTTGGTGCTCCAGAACAAAAAATACAATTTTTGCCATTGGCAGACAGCCAGATGTGGCTACAGGAATATGAAATGCTTTGCAAAAAAATAGAAATATTTCTTTGTATTTTTTTTTGTTTGACCTTCAGCACTGTGGGCTCTCCATGGCCATAGAAAATTGTGCTGGTTTCTGGTTTCTGACCATTGCTGCTCATCCAAACCCATTCTGGAGTGTCACAGTTGGCCCATGCAGATCACAGCCCCAGCTGCAGCCTGAGGCTTTGTGTGAAATGCAGGGAAATCTAAATGAAAAGGAGAAGTTTTCCAAGAATTCCCCATGGTTTGGTTTGTGCAAGGCCTAAAATGCAGGATGTGTTTCTCTTACCCCAAGCACATCTCCAGCAGCAATTGTAGGTGAATTACAACAAGAATTGCTGGGTTTGGTGAGGGCCCACACAGATCTGGCTTTGGGGTTTGGGAGTTGGGGTATTCCTCCTCGAAGAGCAAAACCAATGACAACAATAAAAACATCTGAGATTGAATTTTAGAGGTCTGGACAGTCAAGCCAGACCAAAAAAGCCTAGAAAAAAAAGGGAACAGAATCTTAGCAGAGAAGAAATTGATCACCGGAACATCCTCAGCAAGAGCTTCTGCTTCTGCCACCATTTGCAGTCTTTAAATCAAGTCTATTTTCTATTTTCATGTGAGAAATTGAAGCTTAATGATGAGTCCTGAGCCAGAGGCAGAAATGCCTGGGGAGTTCTGCAGCCTGGGTCAGGCTTAGTCAGGCCCTGTGCTGGGTCCTGGGCTCAGTGGCCGAGCATCTCTGAGGACCCTGTAGGGTTGTGGCACCACTTTTTGAACCCCCAATCTTTTCATGTTCCTGGAAATACTGATTCCAAAAAATCAAGGGCCTTGCCTGCAGCAGAGTTGTTTGCCTGAAATTCCCTGTCTGCAGTGCCCCATAAATAGGAGCATCAGTGTTATCTAGATAAAACCAGTGTTACCTCTTAGACTGGGGCTAAGAGAGGTGTTCCCAAGATAAATGTTGGGCTAATTTCACTGCAGTTCATCGCTGGTGGTGACTTTGAGGAGCTTAAGGAGGCTCCTGCACAGGTCACAAAGCAAAAGCTGAGACCTGCAGGGTTATTCTGCCCCTGGGCAAACAAACAACCTCTTGTGCCATGATCCTTTTTCATTTAATGCATTTTGGGGGATTCATTTTACAGTTCTGAGCCCCTTCCCTTAAACTCCAGATGTGGGTGTAAGACTGACACATTTGCTGGGGGAAGGAATGAGCTCTTCCAAACTGACTTTTAGGAGAGAAAATAAAAACCAAACCCAAAAGGGACCAAAAACCCATGAAAAATAAAGATATTGTAGGCTCATAGAATGGTTTGTGCTGTAAGGGACTTAAAGACCATGGGCAGAGACACCTTCCACGAGACCAGCCTGCTCATGTTGGACATTTCTGTCTTTTTGGGTGTGAGATCTGGGTTCTGCACATGTTCCCAAGCATCCTCCCTGTGCCACCAGAGCAGGGCCATATTTGCAGCTCTCTTTGCCCGGGGATGAGCTCAAAAGGCTCAGAGAGGAAAATCCTACAAAGCTTTTGGAAACCCAAGGCTGTAATTTCAGTGAGCTCCTCCGTGGTGACCCAACGCTTGGGTTCCCCAGGCCTTGCCCCTGTGGGTGTGGGGTGAGCAGCTCAGGAGGGCTCTGGGGTTTCCTGCAGCCCCGGGGATGATTCAGCACCTTGCAGGCAGCTCAGGTCGGGCTGTTTTGGGGTGTGGGAGCACCATTCTTGCAGCAGCCCCTCCTGGAGCTCAGCCCCGCGCCCCCGCTCAGGTGACGGAGCAGCCCATGGAGCTGCTGCCGCCTGCAGCAGGTTTCCACCAGGGAAACTGCTGGGTGGAGATCCTGAGGGCTGGAGCGCTCCTGGGGGAATCTGAGCCACCCTCAAGCTGTGCTTTGTGCAGGGTTTCCGAGCCCTGGGGTGCTGCCGGAGGTGTGGAACCACATCCTGCCCACAGCTCAGAGCCTCTCCTGCCCTTTGTGCGAGGAGAGAATTACTGAGCTGGCAGAGCTCAGAGGAGACCCAGGAGCCTCCTGCCCTTTCACACCATCCCACAGGAGCTCTGCTCCTGCTGCCCCTCATTTTCCCACCCTGCCACTGGCTGGTCACTGCTTGGTCACCTGTTGGTCAATGGTTGGTCACTGGTTGATCACAGATTGGTCATGGATTGGTGACTGGTTGGTCACTGGTTGGGCATTGGTTGGTCACCTGTTGGTCATTGGTTGGTCATTGGTTGGTCACTGGTTGGTCACCAGTTGGTCACTGGTTGATCACTGATTGGTCACTGGTTGGTCACCAGTTGATCACCAATCGGTCACAGATTGGTCAATGGTTGGTCAGTGGTTGGTCATTGGTTGGTCACCTGTTGATCAATGGTTGGTCAGTGGTTGGTCACTGTTTGGTTACTGGATGGTCACTGGCTGGTGTCCAGTTGGTCAGTGGTTGGTCAGTGGTCATTGATTGGTCACTGGTTGGTCAGTGGTCACTCGTTGGTCACTGGTTGGTCATTGGTTGGTCACTGGTTGTTCAGTGGTTGGTTACTGGTTGGTCACTGGTTGGTGTCCAGTTGGTCACTGCTTGGTCACTGCTTGGTCACTGCTTGGTAACTGGTTGGTACGTGGTTGTTCAGTGGTGGGTTCAGTGACTGGCCCTGGGCACAATCCCAGTTTTCTTGCCCTGCCCAGGGCTGGAGCTGCTCTCACTGTGCCCGCTGCTCTGTGTGACGCCCTGAGCTCTCCCTCCAGCCCCGCTGCCCTGCCCTGACATCTCATTCCCCTCCATTGGAGCTGCCTGCTCAGGGGCACTCAGGGTCCTCATCCCACACCTCCCTGAGCCTGTCCGTGCTGCAGTGTCCCCTTTGTGACAGAAATGTCCTGCTCAGCTGCTCTGCAGACACCAGAACCCTCAGCTCTGTGCAAAAACCCAGACCTGAGCTCTGCTCCGTGCCTGTCAGGGCCTGCAGCCCTCCTTTATTTGATGCTCAGGCATCAACCAGGAATGCTGGTCCCCGGAGAGGGTATTTTTTGAGCTTTTAATTTTTTTTAACCTTTCCTAAAGAGGCTGGAGGCAATTTCAGACTTGCCTCATGTCCAAACATTGCTTTGCCCATGGAGGGAGAGGCAGAGGTCTTGTTCCAGCACTGGCTGCTTGTCCACAGGGTGGATTTAACAGGGAATTGTCCCTCCCTGGACCCAAACCCAGCTTCTTTGGGATTATTGAGGGGTCTCTGTGCTCAGGGCTGGTTTGCAACTGCCCCTTGAAGAAGGAGTCACTGTTAAAGGTTCAGGGCTGTGCTTGGTAAATGGTATTTGGGGGGAAAAATACTGTTCTGCTCTGGGATACACCAGCAAAAGAATTGAAAATCCAGCTGTGAGGGTTCCTGGATTTAATCAAGCAATCTGCACAAAAATCCAAAAACTCCTCGTGGCATTTTTCACACTGACCCAGCATAGTCAGAGGGGGCTGAGGATCCACTTTACCAGCAGCTCATGGGTTTAAGTGTTTTTATTTGTTTTTGTTTTTTTTTTTTTGGTTTTTTTTTTTTGGTTTTTTTTTTTTTTGAAGCAGACACTTAATCTCAAGTTCAGGTGTGTGTCTGCTTGTGATCTTTGATTGAAGAATTTCTTGCTTGCATTGAAATAGTGGTTATTTTGGTGATCTCTCAGCTGTTCCTTTAGAGATTTCATCCCAGGGAGGGTTTTTGAAGCATTCTTCTCCTCAGGGCTCTGCAGAGCAGGAGGATTTTTGGATCAGTAGCTGAGTGCCTGAATAATTTCTGGCTCTGGGTTTTCTGCAAATTTCAGATCTGTTTTTTTTTAATTTCTTAGAAAAAGGTAACACACATTTAAATAAATAAAACAGATTGGATGTGTTAAGGAAAATATTTTTCCATTTTTTTCTTGACAAACACATTTAAACTCTTTAAAAATACCCCCAAATGAACATTTTGAAGCCTATTTTTTATTGAGCCCCATGCTAACCTGAAGGAATGTGATCTGAGATTTCCTGGATGTCTATCCACAGGGATATAGATCCACTGTCTTTGCTAGGGATGGCTTAAAAATATATATTTTTTTGCCTTGAAATCTTTAATATTTTATCTGCAGATCATTTCCTTGATGCCATTCCAGCTCCAAGCCCTGATGAGCTCAGCTGGGAAGTGCTGGGAGGTGTTTTCAAGGTGTTTCTGGTCACCAGTGTGAGCTGGTTTCTAATTAAACAGAAGCTCACACTTTATCTCATTAGAGATGTGATAACAAACGTGCACAGCACTGGCTGATCATTTGGAATTAATTCCCTGAGTGTGGCAGGATTAGAAAAGGGGGGGTTTGTGTCTCGTTCTCCTGGTCTGCACGAAGGTGGCACTTTGCTCCTGGTTTGGATTTGTTGGGATGGTTTATCCAATCCCTGGATGTGACACAGCAGGTACAGCTGGAACATTGCCAGGAGGCACAGAGTGCACCCAGGACTGGTTTCCTTTTGATTCAGGGGAAGTTTTGGAACAGAACTTTTGACCTCAGTGGTGACTCTCGGGGTCACCTCTCAATTTGCCATCTGCAGGTGCCTTCACCAGTAAATATGAACAACAGAAGTCCCCAGAATTGAGTTGTTTCTCATGAATCCTGTGGCTGCCCCATCCCTGGAAGGTCCCAGACCAGGCTGGAAGCAACCTGGGGGAGTGGAAGGTAGATGAGCTTTAAGGTCCCCCCAGCCCAAACTATTCCATGGTTCCATGAATCCACGCCCAAGTAAAAATCCAGCAGGTGGATGCAGCAAACACAAATCTTTCACATGAGCTCTTCCCTTGGTGTGTTCCAGTGGCCCCAGATGAAGATCACCATTCCCATAGAGTGGGAATGGGGTGAGGCTGGGGCAGATCCTCCTGCTCATCCTTCACCCCAATCCCCCTGTGAGCTGCTGGGGTGATCTCCCTTGTGCGGCTTTGTCCTCCTGGCTGTGTCCTGAGCTCTGTTCCCGTTTGGAGCCCTCAAACCCTTAAGGGATAAAGGGAAGGAAAATGTCAGGAAGTGGCACTGTCTGAAGAAATGGAGCAAGGAAAAGGCAGCACCAGGATTCTTGGTGCATTTCAATCTTGGAATGGCTGTTCCACCCCAGGCAGGAGCCTCCAGGTTCTTACTTTGATATAGAATTGTTCAATTAATGATTGTTCTGCAGCTTTGCTGGATGCTCAGATTTGTCCCACCAAAGTGCAGAGCTCTTCCCCATCCAAATCCACCTCAGGTGTCCCAAAGACCCACCCCAATCCACTGGAAGCAGAAGATGCTGGAAGAAATATTTGGTTAGGCTGCATCCCTGTGTAGGAGTCAGGGATGGGGAATTTCTGAGGGATGAAATGGGATTGAAAGGGTGGAGACTCCCTGGTGTGGAGGAGATCCTGTCTGGGGTTCTGAGCGTGTGGAAAATCCCGCTCTGGGTTTCATCCCCTGCCCCCAGCCAGTGCTGGTGCTGTGGATTCCTGAGGAACAGGTTTATGAGAGGAAAAACCAGGAGAGGGACACGCAGCCAATGGGGTCCCTAGATAAATATTTGCCTTCATCTACAAGAAGGATCTGTTAAGAGGAGGCCAATCACCTGGAAATGACCCAAAACACGTTCTGGTGCTCATTTAGCCCTGCCTGTTTCCCTGGCACAAGGTGTATTTTTGTATGAGCAGACAAGGCAGTTCTGTGGAGCTTGTGATGACAAGGGAGCAAACACTGCCCAGACTTGACTCTGCTCTCCCTGCAAAGCTCCCGACATTCCCTCCAAACTCAGTCATGCTTTCTCTCCCTTTCCTGTTAAACAAATGCATATCTTGATTTCAATTTATTTGTGCTCTCTGTGTGGATTCCAGAGTTCCAAAATGGGAGGTTTCCCCCCCTGGATCTACTGTGGGGAATATCAGGATCTTCCAGGGGGGACAGGTCTTCACACCCTTCCCAGCTGTCTGAAATTTGGATCTGTGTAGAATTGCCTAGAACTGGGATTTGGCTTGGAATTTTTAACCAGAATTGCACATGGGGGTGTGTGTGTGCACAGGCAATTGCAGGATAAAAATATAGATATAGAAATAAATAGATGCAAGATATAAATGGCCACACTATCCTTTGGAAATGAGGGGTTTGGTAAGGGAAAACTCCACCTGGTACAGCTGGCTCTGCGTTCCCTGGTGAATCCCTTTCCAGCAGCTCCACCTTGCCTGGGAAAATATTTACCTGGAGAAAAGTTGTGTTAATTAATCCAACTCGCACCCAGCTCCCCTGCCACAGAGTGGGAACACAGCAAAGGGGCTGAGGGTGGCACTGGCGACAGGCAGGGACTTGGTCGGGGTGTCTAATTCATATTTCTGGGTTTGTCACCATTTCTGTTATGTGACAAAATGTAAATGAATGTCAGGATATGCTCCCCACGAGGCTCTGAAAAGGGAGATTTCCAGCCTGGAGAAAGGATCAGATTTGCCTGTAGGAAATAAAAGGATTATTTATTTCTATTTTTGCCTTTCATTGAGGGCAGGGAAAAGCCCCATTGCCTTTGGTCCTTAATCATTTGGGAAAGTATCCTTGTTGAATTTCTTCTCAGATTCCAATTATTTTTTTTTCATTTAAACAGAAATCTTTCAGCATCTCCTCTGTATATTTAATTAAATAAGATACAGACTGGCACAACACAACACTGTGTGTTCTTGCTGTGTCCAGAAAGTGGAAAATCTCATTTATTTTGATTTTCACACTTTCACAGGTGCAGGAATTCCCAAACAAAAAAAACAAAATCCCAAGCAAAAATACTTTTGCACCATCCTAATGAAGGTAATTTATAATATATTTGTATTTTTACAGTACCTTCTATTCTTTAGAGCACCTAGGAACTTGGCTAACACAAAGCTGGAATTCCAAAGCTGGAATTCTGTCCATGAAGAGAGGGCAGCCTTGTGTGGTACTGCAGGGCAGCCGGGAAAAGAAAAATTCCTGCTCCTCCCTCCTGTATCCAAAGCAAACTCGCAGCTTTTTGTGATATCAGCTAGAAGGATCCCTTCAGCAGGGTTGAACAATAATCTCAGAGTTGGTTTTAATTCCATTCTGTTTAAGTCTTATTACACTTTGCTTAATTGCTTCTGCTTTGTCGTTAACGAGACAAAGAGCAGTTTGTGCAAGAGAAAAATTGTCGAGGAGCAGAGCTGGAATTTGCATGTTAAAAGTTTCCTTTTTATTGTTTTCCTTGCCTTCCAATCCCTCATTTGGCTTTTTTCAGTCCTACAAAGCTGCTGTGCCCTGCAGGTGACATCACCGGCCTGGCTGTGTCCTGCCAGTGCATCCTTAGGGAAAACTCCTCTGGATCATGGCCCAGGAAGGTTCTGCATGGGCAGGAGCAGCCCTGCTCACACATGGATGGGCAGAGCCTCCCTGCCCCAGCCCTCCAGCAGCCTGGGCACTTCTGCAAGCTGCCAAAAGTGTCCCTCTCTCATGATATTTGCAAAACACACCAAAATTCCTCATTTTTCCCATTATGGATGTGCTCCAGCTGCCACAGCAACCAACGGTCAGGAAAGCAGGGACTGAGCCAGACAATGCAGCCAGCAACCCATGGCAATTCTTGGGGGCTTTTGGCTGCTTTTTTTTTTTTTTGGTCTTTTTTTTTTTTTCTCCAGTTATTTCTTTAGTGAATCCTGAGGGGAATGCTATTCTCAGGAAGCCCTGGAATGCCAAATAAGCTGGGAAGGAAATGGCATTAATTCAGCTGGAGGAAACTTGGGAAAAGCTGCTCCTCCCTGGTGTTCCCTCGCTGTGGAGAGCCAGCAAAGTCTGAGTTACTATGAGCTGAAAAGGGCACATTTGCAACTTTATTGCAGAGCTTTCCCCGTGTCCTTGTTGGAACGAACTTCCCAGGGAAGCGGTGGAATCTCATCCCTGGAAGTGCTCAGAAAACGAGCGGTGATGCGCTTTGGGAACATGGTGGGATTAGGTGGAAGGCTGGACTTGTCCTGGAGAGCTTTTCCAGCTTTAATGATTCGGTGTTTCTGTGGAAATCCTGCAGGAGTTACGTGGGCTGGCGCAGGGTCTGGATCCTGGGTGGTCAAATCTGTGTGGATAAAGTGCTGGGGAGTATTCTGGGAATGGGGATTAGCTCGTTATTGCCACAGCCACGAGGTCCCTGCTGCTGACTCCTGGCTGTCCTCAGCTCTGCTTTGGGTGGTCATTCACTGGCCATCCCACCGGTGAGGCTGCAGCCAGCACCTGGGGCTGGCTGGGCTTCATTCAGGGGAGAGGAGTTCAGAGAAATGCTGGGACAAAGCTGGGGGGCTGCTTGAGCTCTGTTTCTCTCCCTGAGTGCTGGAATCACTGCTGGGTTCCTGTGCTGGGAATTTGGGATCTCAGATCCTGCTGGAGCCGAGATTTGTGCTGGGCTTGAAGGATGAGCCAGGCTCTGGCACATCCCAGTGCCAGCTCCAGGAGCTGGGCTCTCCCTGACCTGCTGCAGCTTCCAAACCAGTCTGGCTCCAGGGGAAAATGGGCTTGTCTGGGAGCCCTGCTCATCCCAGCACTGCTTTCAGAGCCCTCCAGACTGCAGCCCAGGCTCAGAGCACCGAGTGGGTGTCTGCAAGCTGCCCTCTGGTCTCTGTCTGAACAGTTTGGCAGCCTGAGCTCCACTGGGGTTCATCTGTCCTGGCTCAGTTTCCCTTGGAGCTTTTCCCTCTGCTCCATGCCAACGCTGGAGCTCAGCTGGAGCAGGAGCAGCAGGGCAGTGCCTAGTGTGGGGTCATCCTCCACCCTCAGCTTCAGAGTTGCTGGGGCTGCTCCAGTTCCGGGAAACAGAAGGAGGCAGGATCACTCCTGAACAGAATTCCTGAATGGAAGGAGCTCCCTCCATCTCGAGGGGCTGGAGTTTGGGTGTGCCCTCTGCAGAAGGGTGAGATTCACCCTGGAGCAAGATCCAGCTTCTCAAACTGGGAAATAATCATAGAAAAGACTCTTCCTGTACCTGCCTTCGTGTGGTGTTGGAGACGCTCCATGGGCATCCATGGGATATTGGATTTTGGAAGAGGCGCATGGAGAAGGGAGCAGGGAGTGTGAAGCCAGTCCTGAACCCATGGGAATAGTCAGATTTGGTGTGTGAATCCATGGACTGGTGTGTGAATCCATGGATTGGTTTGTGTGAATCCATGGATTGGTGTGTGAATCCATGGCTTGGTGTGTGAATGCATGGATTGGTGTGTGAATCCATGGACTGGTGTGTGAATGCATGGATTGGTGTGTGAATCCATGGATTGGTGTGTCCATCCATGGATTGGTGTGTGTGAATCCATGGATTAGTGTGTGTGAATCCATGGATTGGTGTGTGTGAATCCATGGATTGGTGTGTGCATCCATGGATTGGTGTGTGCATCCATGGATTGGTGTGTCCATCCATGGATTGGTGTTTCCATCCATGGACTGGTTTGTGTGTCCATGGACTGGTGTGTGCATCCGTGGATTAATGTGTGTGAATCCATGGATTTCTGGGTATCCATGGAAGAAAATCAGGGCAGTATCCAAGGTGAGGCTCATGCAGGGAAGGTCAGGGAAAGCCATTCCCACTGTCCCCCCCATAGTTCCTGGCCATGGAACCAGGGCAGTGGGATCCACTCCTTCCCACTGCAATCCTGAGGTTGAGCAGGAATCTCAAACTCCCTCTGAACTGCTGTTGTCCCTTCTTTTTTTTTTTTTTTTTTTCCCACTCCTGTGGTTTGAAACGATGCAGAGACATTCTGGGAAGTTTCTCAATCCCTGGGTTCAACCTGGAGTGTCTGCAGGGGAACACATTTCCAGGGAAAGGCCATTCCTGCCTTCCCTGTGCTCAGAGCACATTGCCTTGGATGGAACCACTGCTCACCATGAGCTGCCTCCCCATCCTGGGATTGGCAGCCTGGAGTGGTCAGTCCTGAGGAGTTCTGAAGGAATCATTAGGCAGGAGTAGTTTTAAAACTATTAAATAGTGACTTTCAAATAGTGAGAAGGGAGAGCAGCAGGGATTTGCACAATCCCATGGAGGAGATGAGCTGGGAATGCTCAGAATTCCTCACAGTCACAGGCACTGGACCTCAAGGGTCATCTTGAATGTCTCTAAAAAAGTTGATTTTCTTGAATTTTGGCTGCAATAAAACAGGATTAGTGTCCTTATAAATGTAAGAAACCCCTGAGAAGCCCTCTGGAATAAGGGAGTGGGCTGGCAGGAGTGGAAGCCTGCAGGAGTGGAAGCCAGGCTGCAAATCCCACTTTTAGTGATGGAAACGGAGCAGCAGGAGCTGGGCTGGGGCTGGGAGGGAGCTGGAGCTGCCTGGAGGCTGAGCCAGGGCCCTGGCCTGGCTGGGCAGAGCTGAGTGCTGGCTCCAAGGAATTCATGGAAGTGCTGATGCTTTGCTCCATCCCTGCCCTTCTGCGGCTGCTGCTTCTCAGGCTGCACAGGGCTTGATGCTTTTTTTTCTTCCCCCCCCCCCCACCCCGCCGCCTTCTAGTTTTGATGGTGGTATTTCTGGGAATATTTAGCTCTCAAATATGCAGATTTTGCAATAAATTCTCTGTTGTGACTCAAACGCTTTTCTGGAAAGCCTCTTTGAAGTGATGAAATTCTCTAGATTAACCCTTTGCCTTGAATAAATGCAGAGTTCGGTTTGTTCATGTTTTCCTCAGGGCCCTTCTCTGCCTGGAAAGGTAGGAGGGAAAACTGCAGAAACCCTGTGGGATAAAAATAAAAGTGAATAAGCACAGCCTTTTAATCCTGGATTTTTTTTAATGAGCAGAGAAAGTCTCATGGCTGTCTCCCCATCTGTTTCCAGTTAAGAGGATCCCTCTTTATCTCCGTGGGTCTCTCCCTTCCCGGAGGATGCAGGCCCCTCAGACACTCAGTGCTGAGTCACAGCCCAGCTGTGGAACAGAGAAGTGTCCCCATCTGGAAATGGGGACTCACTCAGGCCTAGCAGAGATGAACTTGCCCAGTTTCACACAGGAAATGTGTAACGAAAGTGGGAATTGAACCCAAATCTCTCCAGTTTAGCCCTGGGTTTTCTTTTCCCCTCGGTGATCCACGGCAGCTCAGCAGATGTTGCTCAAGTCTGAGGATCCAAACATGTGGATTACAGAATCCTGGAATGGTTTGGGTTGGAAGGAACTTAAATCCTATCCAGTGCCACCCCTGCCATGGCAGGGACACCTCCCACTGTCCCAGGCTGCTCCAAGCCCCAGTGTCCAGCCTGGCCTTGGGCACTGCCAGGGATCCAGGGGCAGCCACAGCTGCTCTGGGAATTCCAGCCCAGCCCCTCCCCAGCCTCCCAGGGAACAATTCCCAGTTCCCAAGATCCCATCCATCCCTGCCCTCTGGCAGTGGGAGCCATTCCCTGGGTCCTGTCCCTGCAGGCCTTGTCCCCAGTCCCTCTCCAGCTCTCCTGGAGCCCCTTCAGGCCCTGCAAGGGGATCTCGGATCTCCCCAGAACTTTTTATTCAGCTGAACACCCCCAGCTCTCCCAGCCTTTCCTCACAGGAAAGGTTTGGGAGGTGCTGGGAAGTCTGTGGAGCAACTGAATGATTTCCTTGAAACTGAAGTGGTCTAAATGCAAAACTCGAGACTAAATAAGAGCTTTAGTGGAAGAGCTGGGCCAGGAGAAGAAATAACTGATCCATGAGGGAAAATAGCTGGGCCAGGAGAAGGGTCAAATACTTGGGTCAAATGAGGAAAACCTGGTCCAGAGGAGGAATACCTGATTTAGATAAGCAATGCCTGGGCCAGGAGGAGAAATAACTACTTCAGATGAGGAATACCTGGGCCAGGAGGAAGAATAACCGGTCCAGGAGAAGGAATACCTGGTTCAGATGACAAATTCCTGGGCCAGGAGGAGGAATATAGAAATACCCGGGCCAGGAGTGTGAATACCTGGTCTAGGAGATGGAATAGAGGAGGAGGAACACCTGGTCCAGGAGGAGGAATAACTGCTCCAAGAGAAGGAATAACTGGGCAAGGAGGGGGAATACTTGGGCCAGCAGGAGAAATATCCAATCCAAGAGGAGGAACTCTGTTGAGTTTTATCTTCTTTTTGCCAGGGTCGGGATGAAATGCAAGAGATGTATTTCTTGTTGGGAACTCAGTTCTTATCTCTGTCAGTCTCACAAACCCTGAGTTCTGCAGCCCTTCACTCTAACACACTGAAAATGGAGCCCCATCTCTCTCTCTACAAGGCCTTTTAGGGATAAAGCATCCAATTAAGAAATGGCACCTAAATTATTTTCAATTTTAACCCAATAACCAACCACCCGTGCCCCACAGTGCGGGCTTTTTATCCAATTACACAAAACAACCCAAACCATGGAGAAGAAGGAGAAGAAGAAGGAGAAGAAAGAAGAAGGAGAAGGCGGCCTAGCCTCTGCCCCAAAACCTCCATCTTGTTTTATATATATTTCTATATTTTAAAACCCTGAACTCCAAGTTTCCCACCCTGTGATATCACACACTTCTGTTCAAACTCCACCCCCACAATCCCAGTTCTGCCATTCCATTTTGGAGGCCTTCTCCACAGCCTCAGGTCAGTGCAGTGTTCTCTTGGGTGTCAGTGCCTGGCAGCACAAAATTCTCAAATTCTCAGTGACCAGGGTTCCAGCAGAACACCTGGTTTGCAGGAGAACAGCCCACAATGCTGTTTTCTCTGAGCATTGGTGTCACCCCAGGGAGGTGGGTGCACCTCAGGGGCTCCCCAGCTGTGGCACTGTGTGTGCCCTGCTGTGGTTACCTGGGCCTGTCTCCAGCAGGGCCCCAGCTGCTTCTGCTGAGGTGGAACTGGAAGATCTGCTCACTCTGAGCCCTGCCTGCTCTTCCTTCCACAGACTGAGCTTAGCCGTGGGCAAACAAGACAGGGACACTACCAAAATTCCACACTCCCCAGCCCACTGTGAGTAACCTCTGCTTCTTCCATCCTCACTGTTTTCCCTGCCCTTTGCAGTGGGCTCCACCTGGGAGCAGGACCTGCCTTTCTTTGTCCAGTTTATTTTTCTTTCACTTTAATTCATTTGAGAAACTTCTGCCTTGAGTTCTTCCAGTGCTGCAATTTATATTTCTGTGTCCAGTTCTGGCCCCTCAGTTTGGGAAGTATGTTGAGATGCTCCAGCGCATCCAGAGGAGGCAACGAGGCTGGAGAGGGGCTGGGAACACAAACCCTGTGAGGAACGGCTGAGGGAGCTGGGGGTGCTCAGCCTGGAGAAAAGGAGACTCAGGGTGACCTCATCACTCTCTGCAGCTCCTGAAAGGTGGCTGTGGCCAGGTGGGGTTGGGCTCGTTCTCCAGGAACTGACAGAACCAGAGGACACAGCCTCAGCTGCCCCAAGGGAAATCCAGGTTGGATATCAGGAAAAAGTTTTTTCATGGCAAGAGTGATAAAGTTCTGGAATGGCTGCCCAGGGAGGTGGTGGAGTCACCATCCCTGGGTGTGTTTGAAACAAGCCTGGATGTGGCACTGGGTGCCAGGGTTTAGTTGAGGTGCTGGGGCTGGGCTGGACTCGGTGGCCTGGAAGGTCTCTTCCAACCCAGGGATTCTGTGATTCTGTGATTCTGTGAATTCTATGAATTCTGAGTCAAGTTACAGGAGGTGATTGCAGGGGATCTGCCCCTGCTGCTGTTTGCATTAAATCCCTCTCCTCATCAATCACTTCATTTGTTCAAAGCTAATTTGGGATCTCCATGACCTCCAGGTAGCACCGAACTCTCCACCCTGTGCTTCTCAGCTGTTTTTATACAGGGGCTCAAGGTTTTTTCTAAGGACTAAGGAAGACTGTGGGAAATGAATTTGTAGAGAATTCTCAAAGTTTGGTAGAAGGCTCACACAGTGTGCATCTGTATGCAAACCTTGAGATAAGAAATACCATGGAATAGGACAGACGTTGAACGAGAAATGGAACTAGAAACAAGTTTTAAAGATGGCCTTGTAAATAAGACTAGAAACTTAGAGAAATACAACTGTGAAAAATGCATTGTAGTGGGATCTATGAGGGGTAGTTTTAGATTATTGGCTTTAAGGCATTTACAGCATGGCGTGGCTAAAGCTGATAGCCCAAGAAATGCCTATAATGTAATTAAGAAATAGTTAGCTTCTGATTGTGATGGCATGATGGCATCAGCTACTGCAAAAAAAAAAAAAAAAGTATTTGTTTTCATCAGATGTGTATCTCCAGATTTATTAATCCCTAGTTATAAAGGGGTAAATGTTGGATCCTTCCACAGGGCATTTTAGTGGCTGCCAGTTCCCTCAGTGGAATAGAAAAAGGAGCTTTTGCTGTGCTTACTTCCCTCATTTCCACAAAATTTGCAAGATTTAAAGTATATTTTTAATATAATAAGTATATTTTCAATATTTGATATTGTTGGTCATGAAATCTGTCTAAAATTTGGCTTCAGAATTATCATGACTGATAAACAGGTAGATCTTCTAGCAGCCCACCAGACACTCTCCATAAGCCTGGCATCCCTAAAAACAGGCTAAAATTGGGTGTAGGCAGAGAGGAAAATGCTGTTGTGGTTGGAAGTGTTTGGAAAAGGCAGGGCTGGGACAATTTCCCACAAATGTCATTGGAAAATCCTGGTGTCTGTTCAGTGATGGAAGAGCTGGGTCAGGCCCAGCGTTTCTCATCCCATTCAGGAGGGCTTTCAACCCCAAATCTGGTGGGGAAGAGCTTGTATGGGTGGGGTGATGGTCCCAGAGGGCCCAGCCTGAGGCTTGGAACTGGTCAGGGCCCAGCCTGAGGCTTGGAACTCTTCCTCAAACCGTCCAGGAGGACTTGGTAGAGGGTTAGGACTGGGAGAGGGTTAGGACTGGGAGAAGTTTAGGACTGGGAGGTGTTTAGAACTGGGAGAGGTTTAGGAATGGCTGAGGTTTAGGATTGGCTGAGGTTTAGGAATGGCTGAGGTTTAGGATTGGCTGAGGTTTAGGAATGGCTGAGGTTTATTATTGGCTGAGGTTTAGGAATGGCTGAGGTTTAGGATTGACTGAGGTTCAGGATTGAGTGAGGTTTAGGACTGGGTAAGGCTTAGGACTGGGTGCGGTTTAGGATTGGGAGAGGTTTAGGATTGGAGGAAAATGTGTGCCTGGGCCTCTGCACAAATCCATTTCAGCCACAATAAGATAATTCAGAATCCCCACAATTGTGACTTTCCGGAAGAGCATCTTTCTCCCAGGCTTTAAGGGTAAAAATATGATCCCATTAAAGTCAGAGGGAATTCTGTCACTGATTTCTTCCATCAGGGGGGCAGCCTTTGTTCCTGGCATTGGGAATGGAACGAGAGTTTCTAGCCATGTTCACTCCACTGCATTTCAAGTGAGACCTTGAGAAATCCTCTTTGAATAGAAATAAAAGCTAGTATCCTCACTTTTAGTGCCTGTGCCCTGGACTGGGCTGCAGACATGCCATGGCAGCAGCTGGGATCCGTGTGCCCTATAATCCATGGGACTTTTCCCTTTAGGATTTGCTGTCATTGTTCCAGTGCCATGCTCAGGATGCTGAGGGAAAGTGAGAATAGAAATGGTGTAGGGTTGTAGAATCATGGAATATCCTGAGCTGGAAGGGACCAAGGATGATCAACCTGCCCAGACCCCCCCAACAACCCCACCCTGGGCATCCCTGGAGCTCTGGCAGCCTCGGGGCCGTGCCCATTCCCTGGGGAGCCTGGGCAGTGCCAGCACCCTCTGGGGGAAGAGCCTTTCCCTGAGCTCCAGCCTGACCTGCCCTGGTCCAGCTCCAGCCATTCCCTGGCTGCTGTCCCTGTCCCAGAGCAGAGATGGGAGCTGCCCCTTATGAATTTTCCCTTTTCTTCTTTCTTCTCTCTGGATCCTTAGTGGAGAAACCCTCCCAGGCTTCTTTTTTTTTTCTCCCATTTTTTGTTGCACTGTTAAATTTTCCTTTGAGAAGTCAGCCTGGATTAACTGCATCCAACCAGGAGAATTATCCTTTGCCACTGGCATTCTAGGAGCCTCATTCCCAGTAATGGAATAAAGATGTCCAGAGTAGCCTGAACTGGCCTGGAATGGCCCTGCTTGCTGCTGTAGGCAGCCAGGTGTGTTTGTTTGTTGTTTGTTGTTCTTGAATTGTGCAGAATTCCTAAAAAATAAAAATCAGCTGAGACCCATGTGTTCAGCAGAGGAGAATGAGGATGGTCTGAACATTTGGGGTGATATTGAATTAACTCAAGAATTTTCTTTGCAAGCCTAATTATTAAACACTTAGGAATTGATATGTGGCCTATAGGAGAAAATTCAGTATTATAATGTTGTTCAGTTGGAAGTTCTTAAATGTGAGTATTTGAGTTTGTGGCAGCTCACTCTGCTCTTGCTGAAAAAATCCCTGCTTAAATCCACTTCTACCCAGTTAATGTTCTCTGCTTAAATCCAATTCTCCCCAGTTGAAAAGCTCTGTGTGTCACGAGTGGGGCAAACCCCAGCAATCTGTGCAGAAATGAAGGTGATAAATCAGCTCCACGAGTGTCTTTGATCTTGAATAAATGCTGGGCTCAAAGTCTAGCCCAGACCACGGCCAGGGTTAGTCAGCATTGAGGGCTCTCTGAAAAGGGGTTTCAAAATGTAATTAAATCCTTCTCACAGCAATAGGCCTGATTTCCTCAGCAAGTCGGGGCAAGAGCAGGTGCTCTGCAGGTCCTGGGAAGGTTTGAAGCTGGTGCTGGAAGGGAGCAGGACTTGAATTTGAGGAAAAGGAAGATGAAGTTCAAGGCTAGGACTGATTTAGTGTCATTTCCCACAGGTGTGGTGTTACAGGTGGCAAGAAGGAGAAGACACTTATCCAGCCAGTAAAAAATGACATCTCAGGAGAACCCATGTCCCTGAACTGAGCCCCTCATGGGGGATCCATTGTCCCCACTGGGTCCCTGCCTCTCTCCATGAGGGAGTTGTGTCCAAGGACTTGCACCCTACATTTGGCCATCTGAGGAGACAGTTTTCAGAGAGTTTGTGAAGTCTGGTTGGTCACGATGTGTCCCAGGGTGTCCCAGCATCATTAGACTGTTAAATTCAGCTAAATCCCCTCAAACTCCAGGTCCCTTTTCTGAGTCCACAGGGTTGTAGGAGTGAATGAGGAGTCAGGAATTCTTGGAGGACTTTGTGGTTTCTCCTGCTGGCTCTTCACCCTTCAAGAGGAAGTTGGGCTCAAATCTCAGTCCCCTGCACCTTCCTGCTCTGCTGGACTGGCACTTCAGCCCCATGCCCAGGGAACACAGGGCTTGGAGTGATTTCCTCTGATTAATCCAGTGGAATCCTGTCCTAGCAAGGCACTGCACTTCAAGGCAGGCAATACCTTCAGAAAGAAGGATAATAATTTATTTGTCATTATAAATCACACCTATCAATTAATTTAATTTAGAAAGCACCTCCCTGCTTTTCCTTCAGAGCATCCCACCCATTTCCACTCCATCTTCTGGAGACACTGATTCCAGTGCAGTCAGGGTGCAATTCCAGTGCAATTCCCTCCCGGAGTGTCCCATCAGGAGCTGTTTGCTGACCAGGGTGGTTAATATGGTTTGAGAGGTTCCATCCACACTCATTTCAAGGGAGTTTACCTTTAGAAACAGCCCACGATGACACCCCACAGGTATGCCACAGAAATTGGATTTACATCTTTGTTTGGTGACAAAAGGCAGGAAATTAAACAGGCAACAGTTCAATGAAAGCTCCTCTTTACCTGCCTTTGTTGTAGGTGGCACTGAGGATTAGCACAGCTCAAGAGCAGCTTTTATCCAGAGAAGATGCCTTGCTATTTGTCAGGGATATAAGAGGTGTGAGGCAGAGCTTTGGAGTCAGTCAGTTTGGAAGGGAAATACAATTATAAAAACTTTAAACCCCTAAATGTTTGCAGGAGATTAGGAGGAACTAGAGTATGAAAGCGTTTTAATTCATTTTTCCAAACTGTCTCTGTTTCAAGTTCCTGTCTTTGTTTGCTGCCTCAGAGCCAGGTTTTGTGAGCATTAAACCGAGTCCCTGAGGTTTGCCTGAGTGCAGTTTATGTTTAGGTTTAGGCAGACATTCAATGAGTTGTTCTGAATTATATGTGTACTAAATATTTACTGTTAACCCCCCCCCCCAACAAGAATGAGCAGCAGTTAATTACTTACACAAAAGCTAAAGTAGTGTTTTTTTTTTCTGTTTCTCTTTTGGATGTAATTACAGAAATGTGGAAAATACTTTTCCAAGGCTTTTGAACTCCAAAGTGGAACAGAAGGAAGACACAGGGGGACATCCACCGTTCAGTGTTATTTTCCTTGCACAGGAGAGAGAGAGAAAAAAAATAAAAAGGATCTTTCTGAGATGAGCACTAAAGTCTCAAGTTTTCAAAGGTTTGCATAACAAACAAGAGACACATTGTGGGTTGCATCTTGACTTTGAAGGCTTGCCACTGTCAACTGAAATAAAATGGCAAGGTTTAAAGCCTTAACCAAGTTCACAAGGAAAATATTTGGACTGAAAGTTTTGGAAAGTTTTCTCTCTTTGAAGTAGTTTGTCATGTGTTACCAATGTGAACTTTATTGACCTTGAAACGTTTTTTTTTTTGAATCAAATAGCAACTAGTGACACTTTAGTAAAATCTTAAATCAACAACCATCTCCTGGCGGCTCCAGCTTCGTAGCAAATGCAGGCAAAACAGGGAATCTACAGAGGGGACCTTTATTATTCATAAATGAAGCCTGCCAAAACCTTCCCGAAATAGCATTCAAAGACCCTTTTAAGGTCATGGATCCTGAACAAAGCCAGAAGAGCACAAAAAAGGCTGAGGAAAGTCCAAGAAAGAGGCTTCCCAAAGGAGAGGCTTTCCAAGGCAGTATTTCATCCCCAACTACGTACCAGGGCAGCTCTGCTCCTTCCCAAGGAACCCCTCTCCGAGATATTATCTCGCAGCAGCACTTTTCCGGCTCCTTGCCCGTTCCGCGAGAGGAGCCTCAGGAGAAGCCCGGCCACCAGAAACAACCCAAGCCCTCCTCCTTTGACCACCCCGCCCACGTCCCGCAGCTTCAGCAGCACGCACTGGCACCAGCATTTATGTCCCCGGGGAAGCCGGAGCATGTCCTGGAAGGTCCCACATGGCAGCTAGTTGATCCAGTCAGGCCAGGGCCCTCTGGCTCCTTCCCGTCCCCTGGGCTGCACGCCCACCACGGCCAGCTCCTCCCATCCCAGCCGCCCATCATTCCCGCAGAGGACATGCCGGCCATGCAGAAGGTCTTCATCCCCCGCCCCGCCCAGGTGTCCCTGAAGCAAGCTGAGGAGGTGCACAAGAAGGAGAAGAAGCCCCAGAAGCCGGGCAAGTACATCTGCCAGTACTGCAGCAGGCCCTGTGCCAAGCCCAGCGTGCTCCAGAAACATATCAGGTCCCACACCGGGGAGAGGCCCTACCCTTGCATTCCATGTGGCTTCTCCTTCAAGACGAAGAGCAATTTGTACAAACACAGGAAGTCCCATGCTCACCGGATTAAAGCTGGGCTGGCCTCAGGGATCGGAGCAGAGATGTACCCATCGAGCCTGGAGATGGAGCGGATTGGTGGGGAGGACTTTGAGGAGCCGACAGAAGGGGAAAGCACGGACTCGGAGGAGGAGACGGCAGCGATGTCGGGTCACGCTGTGGAGCTGTCGCCCAGGCAGAAGCACACCCTGCTCTCCAGCAGCCTGCTGAGCACAGGGAGCCAAGGCTCCAGCCACGACCGCTGCTCATTGTCCCATTCCAGCATGTCCCAGTCCCTCGAGGACAGCTCCCAGTTCGTGGAGCCATCATCAGAGCACGCCCTGAGCCATAAGTCCGAGGACACCCACACCATCAAGCAGAAGCTGGCATTGCGCCTGAGCGAGCGCAAGAAGGTGATCGACGAGCAGGCGTTCCTGAGCCCTGGCAGCAAAGGCAGCACAGAGTCTGGATACTTCTCCAGATCCGAGAGCGCAGAGCAGCAGATCAGCCCTCCCAACACCAACGCCAAATCTTATGCCGAGATCATCTTTGGGAAGTGTGGGAGGATTGGGCAGAGGTCGGCAGCGTTGGCTGCAAACACAACCCAGGGGTTCCCACACCTGTCCGGCGACGAGAAGCCCAGCATGGTCCCATTGTCTGTGCCTAGAACACAGGTGATCGAACACATCACTAAGCTAATTACCATTAACGAAGCGGTCGTGGATACCAGTGAAATCGACAGTGTGAAGCCCAGAAGAAGCTCTCTATCAAGGCGTAGCAGCATTGAATCCCCAAAGTCTGGGGCGTACAGAGAACCGTTTCAGTTCGATATCAAGTCTGGTTCCAGCAGCCAACTGGATGCAGCGAAAGTGTTGGCGTCCCACGGTGAAAAAATGAAGCCCGAACAATCATTGTTGTCACTTCAGCAATCCCACAGTGCCACAGAGACAGTGCCTCTCCTAAGAAGCCACTCAATGCCTTCTGCTGCATGCACTATAAGCTCCCCACACACCTTTAGAGGTAGTTACTCATTCGATGATCACATAATGGAGCCGGAAGTCTTAAGCCGCAGCCAAGCGTTTTCCTCCCACCCTCGAATGCTAAAACGCCAACCAGCTATCGAGCTACCCTTGGGAGTGGAATACACCTCGGAGGAGGTCGGCTCTGCCAGCAAAGAAAGTGTTCCCAAACCTCCCGAGGAGCCTGAAACCAAGGAAAGCGATCTTACCAAAAAGTCTCGCAAGGGCCCAAAGGCGAAAGGGTTCATGTACGAGTGTAACGTGTGCGGCGCTCGCTACAAGAAAAGGGACAACTACGAGGCCCACAAGAAGTACTACTGCTCAGAACTGCAGCTCTCCAAGCCCCGCTCTGCTACGTCCCACACCTCATCAGAGGCGGAGAAGAGTGCGGCAGATCCCGATGTGTGGCCCCAGATGATGCATTACAAGCTGGGCAGCACCTTGGAGCTCACCCCACTGCGGAAGAGGCGAAAGGAGAAGAGCCTTGGGGATGATGAGGAACCTCCAGCTTTCGAAGTGTCTGACACCCCCTCCTCCAGCACTGGCACAGGCACTCAGTTTGCAAACCTGGCCTCTTCTGAGGTGGCTCTAAACCTGACCCGTGAATCCATGAAGTCACCAGCAGACTCGGGAAAATCTGCACCTTCTGAGGCCAGTGCCAGCTTCCATTCCAGGAACACCAAACCAGCTTCGAGTGCGGAGGGCAAGGAGAGGAGAACAACCTCCAAGGAGATCTCTGTCATCCAGCACACGAGCTCCTTTGAGAAGTCAGACTCCATCGAGCAGCCCAGCAGCTTGGAAGAGGACAAGCCCCTGTCCCAGTTCCCACCTCAGCCCACGCCCCAGCACAGCCGCCCCCCTCACTCCCTGCAGCCCAGGCTGGTCCGCCAGCCCAACATCCAGGTCCCTGAGATTCTGGTCACAGAAGAGCCGGACAGACCAGAAACAGAGCCAGAACCTCCTCCAAAGGAGCCGGAGAAAACCGAGGAATTCCAGTGGCCACAGAGGAGCCAGACTCTTTCGCAGCTCCCTGCAGAGAAACTCCCACCCAAGAAGAAGCGGCTCCGGCTGGCAGAAATGGCCCAGTCCTCTGGGGAGTCCAGCTTTGAGTCCGTCTCTCTCACCCGGAGCCCCAGTCAGGAGAGCAGCCTATCCCATGGCTCCAGCCACTCCATCTCCTTTGACCGGGATGACCACACCAAGCCAGAGTTGAGTAACCAGCCCTCCGAATCCCACCCAAAACCTCCCAGCGTTGGCTCCCATATGCTGATGGTCCCCAGCCACCATCACCATTCCAGGGAAATGAGGAGATCTGCTTCCGAGCAGACGCCCAACGTGTCCCACCCTTCCCAGATGTCAGAGACTCGCAGCAAATCCTTCGACTACGGGAGCTTGTCATCCACCCCTGCCTCCACCCCTGGCCCGTCCACCTCCTTGGCCCCCCAGGAGAGGAGGAAATGCTTTCTGGTGCGGCAGGCCTCCCTCACCAGGCACCCTGAGCACGAGCCAGACCCAGCCTCACTGGGCTGGCCGGACACGGAGGATCCAGCTCCTTCTTCAAGTAAATCTCCTGCCACAAGTTTGCCCCATCAGCCGACCACATCCTCCCCTTTGCCCTCTCACGGCACCTACCCGAGTGACAAGAGCCAGCCAAAGGACAGCCCCGAGCCATCCTACAGCCCACCATACACAGAGGCTCTGCAGGTGTTCCACCACCCCGTGCCACAGCTGACGCTGCATGAGAAGCATTTCATGGCCCCTCAGGTTTCCATATTCCCCTACCAGCACCTCCTGCCACAGCCGGGGCAGTCTGCAGAGCTCTTCGCTGCACACACCATGTCTGACATCCTCTCTGCCCAGTTCTCCATGCCTCAGATCCCTCCCTCCCTATTCCAGACCCCGCCACTGCCCCTCCCGCAAACACTGATCCACCCGGGCCCTCTCCACATCGCTCCTCCCTTGATGTCTCACCCCGCTGAGGTGTCCTTCAGGCACCCTTCATTCCTGCCCGTGCACTACCCTGGCTCCTCCCCGATCCCCTCAGCCTTTTTCCTGCCTCTCCAGTCTCAGTTTGCCCTCCACTTGCCAGGTGATGCTGGTGGACATTTGCCACAGATCAAATCCAGTTTGTTCTCAGCAGCAGGAAGTTCCAGCCTGTCCCCGTGCACGGATTATGACTCGGACAGCAGGTTGCACCCTCTGACCTGCACAGCGAGTCCCGCGCTGTCTGTCACCGTGACCCAGCTTGTTGTCCCCACCCGGACAGAGCCCATGGTATCCCTGGTTGTCCCCGTTCGCATCCAGACCAACATGCCCTCCTACGGCAGCGCTATGTACACCACGCTCTCCCAGATCCTGGTCACGCAGTCCCAGTGCAGCTCCTCCACCATTGTCCTCCCCAAATTTGATGACCACCAGCCCAAGGGCGCCCTGGTGTGCAGCGCTGATGTCCACGGGCTGGGTTTTGACCTGGCCCAGATGATCACAGAGGAGCAGAGAAGCCTTTTCCAGAGCCCATACCTGAGAGTGCCCCTGCCCTTACCAGAGAGAAAGGGCTACATGCCCCTCACCTGCCCCTCAGACAGCATCCTCGGCCTGGAAGGGGGCCCCTCCACAGTTGGGGGGAGCAAAAGGATGCTGTCCCCAGCTGGCAGTTTGGAGCTGACGATGGAGACACAGCAGCAGAAGAGAGTGAAGGAGGAGGAAGTGTCTGAAGGAGAAGATAAGCTGGAAGTGGTGAAGCCACCCAGTGCAATAGAGGAAGGGAAAAAGCAGGATAAATCTCACTTCCTTGCAGAAAGCCAAGACAGGGTGGAGGTTGAGACACCACCCAGCGTGTCCGTGGAGCAGTCAGAGCCAAAGGAAACCCCGAGGAGTTCCCAGCAGGCAGTGTCCCAGTCGGGTTCCCCGAGCTGTGAGGCACTGCAAGAGTACGAGCAGCCAGCTGGCAAACAGTTCCTCAGCCAGGAGCCTTTGCAGCCCGTGAAGGAGGAAGACTCCAAAGAACTGGTGGAGCAGCCTCCACCAACCCCTGCCAGCACTGCTCCCGTGCCCGAGGGCGCCGCCAGCGCGGGGAAGGCTCGGGAAGGCACAGACACCAAGAAGGTCCTGCAGTTCCCCAGTCTCCACACAACCACTAATGTCAGTTGGTGCTATTTAAACTACATAAAGCCAAATCACACCCAGCAAGCAGATGGCCGCTCCTCGGTGTACGCCAGCTGGTGCATCAGCCTCTACAACCCCAACCTGCCCGGGGTGTCCACCAAGGCAGCCCTGGCCCTGCTGAGGTCCAAGCAGAAGGTGAGCAAGGAGACCTACACCATGGCCACCGCTCCGCGGCCTGAGGCGGGCAGGCTGGTCCCGGCCAGCTCCAGGAAGCCCAAAATGACCGAGGTAATGCAATCCTATCTCTTTCTCCTGATCCATTTGGATGCGTGGGTAGAGGGGGCTGAGGGCCGGGGCGTGGCTGTGTTGAGCTTGGTTGGGATTTACTCTTCCCGCTGGTGCTTTGGGAAGCGCCTGTTCTCAGTGAAGCTCTTAGAGTGAAGAACCCAAACCCCACTGAAACCCCATCCCAGCAGGCAGGAGAGCCTGCTCCGAGGCCAGGTTTCTGTTCTCCAGTTCCTACTTGCTTTGTAACCCAAAAAGTAGGAATCACCACCACCACCACCACCCCACGAACCACCACTGCTCCAGCACAAAGGATTAGACTTCATTTGCATTTGTCTTGATATTTCAAAGAGCTTTACAACTTTTTGGTTTGGTTTGGTTTTGGTTGTTTTTTTTGGTTTGTTTAAACGCTGTTATAATTCCCTACATTTTGCATGTTAGAAATGAAAAAAAAAAGGATTACCTTGGGGAAATGGGATTCTGTCTGGTTGTGCATCTGCTCATCTCACATTAATGAACATGGAGAGGCATGCTTAAAAGTATTTAAGAAATATTAAAGGGAGATTTGCAAGTGTATCTAGGCCCCTGAAGAAGCACAAAGGCTGACAGTGACATTTATAAAAGTGCCTCAGCGTGTCAGACACATTGTGTTAAACACTCCTGTGGTTTGGTCCGTTTGGTCCAGAGATGTCCACCTGCTTTTCCAGGTATTTAAGGATATTTTATGCCTGGTTTTAGAGTTAAGATTTCACAGTGTGTTCCCAGGGGCAGAGCTCCCCCAAGGCATTGCCCACATTGGCACAGAAGTCTTTAAGACCTTCCTGTAAGCTGCCTAATTTTATGTATCTCATTTTAAAGCCAGACTTTACCCTTCCCGCCTAATGCTGAACCAAACAGATCCCTTTAATCCAGATCATGTTCATGTAGATTAGCAAACAGAATCGCTCTAAAGATTTTGCAATTTGATATTCATCTCAAGTCAATTTATATTGATGGATTATTCATTTTATTTCTGTGTCATGAAATGAACTCTGAATATTAAATTTATCATAATCGCTGCTGCAGCTGCTGCTTATAAATATGTCTTAAATACACAGTAGAATCGCTTTGATTCAATAAATCTTTATTTCTATTCAGCATTTCCATCATTCTCCTGCAGAAATCCAAGAGACAGATTTCTAGGGACACAGGGGCAGATAATTACCTGAGCAGTGCAATAACCACGCTGAGATTTATGCACTATTTTTCCAAGGGTTTTATCTGAGTGGTGCCGTAGCATCCTCAATTTCAATCCCTAAAGGAAGTGCCTGTGCTGCTCTGAGCCCTGCTCTTTGCCATGGTGCTAAAACCCACACCCAGTGTGTGTCCAGAGGTACCAGACCCTCCTGCCCTGAGGGGAAAGGTTAAACAGCAATGGTTCAGCCCTCACTCGTCCAAACCCACATTTCACTGCATGCATTTCCCCCGAAGTCTCCTAAACCCCCTCAACCAACCCCTCCAAGCTGCCTGGTGGTGCAGGTTCAGGTTAGGGTTAGGAAGAGTTCACCCTGCCCAGTTCACCTGGGAAACAGCAGATCCTAAACCCAGCCCTCCTCCCCGTGTGGCTGGCAGAACCCCTGAGAGCTGCAGCTGAGATAAATCGAATTCTTGCCAAGCACAGCACTAATTTGTGATCAGTGGGAGTGAAATCCTCCGTGCAAGGTTTAAAACACGGGTGGGGAAGCAGCAGCTGCCAGGACGTGCAGCAGCAGTAGCATCACTCCAGGGTTGGAGTCCAACCCTCAGTTAACTCTGCTCTGGCTCCTTCCCTTCGAGATTCCCTCCTGTATGTAACTCCAGGTTGTCAGCTGGCCTCCCAGGAGATGTAAAAAAGCTCTGGTATTTTGTACAGTTATGCATGCAGCAAACAGTAGTTCTGTATGTGCTGTCTCCGTCCTTGGCTTGGGGTTTAAATTTCCAGTGGGATTTGCTGAGCAGATAATTCTGGAATTCTGGAGTGGTTGTGGGCTCCAGCGTGCATGTAGGGTGACACTGTACTGGGGCTTGCACTCTCTGTAAATTCCAACAAGATTGTAAAAGGGGATAGTAGTGACTGTATGATTTTGGCTCTCTGGTGCCTTTCATCTGTCAATGTTTTTGTGCTTTCGAAAGTTGCAATAAATAAACCTCGTGCTACATCTAGCAAGTCAATTGTTTTGTATTCCTCAGTGAACCTGGGAAGGTTGTCCCTAGCAGTGTTCTGAGCCCATAGCTCCTATCAGGAGATGAAGTCACAACCCTAAAAGCTTAATTTTTGAGGGTTCTGAGTGTCTCCTGCTGCTGATTTTCTCACTGTCATCTCCCACAGCCACCAGCTCAAGACCATTCCTGCTGTTAAATGGTTCAAATGGTTCCTGGCACTGTTTTGCTCTGGGCCTTTTGTCATTAAATTCCTGGCACTTTTAGGGACATGGGACTGCACAGGGACCATTCCCAGGAGGCTTCTAGGATGGGTGCGTGGATGGTGTGGACATGGGGCTGATCTGGCCTCAAGGACAGAGAGCAACCCTGGGTGCATTTAACGCTCTGAGCTGAGCTCCTGAAATTCCTGGGCAAATTTGAAATGCTTGACACCAGTTCTGCAAAGCAACTTTTGAGTGAGTCCATCCCTCCTCCTGCTGAGCATCCCGTGGCAGCTCCAGCAGCTGGGGGGGCTGGGTTATATCCCACTGGATTCTGTAGGACTCTGTTGGAGCTGCTCACTCTGTGGCTTTCCCCAAAACCAGGGGAGACAAAGAGGCTCCGCTGGGGTGATTCATCCCCCTACAGACAAGGCTGAGGTGAGGCAGGTGAGTCACCTGGGCAGCCGCCACTCCTGCCAGCCAGAGCCAAGGGTGACCAGCTCTGCTTCAGGCTTCAGGGGCTGCCTGCAGGCCAAAACCCCTCTAAAAACTGCTCTCAGCTGCCTGCAGCCTGTTTCCATCAATTACAGATACTGTGAGGATATGGATCCAGGATCCTCATCCAGGACATGGATTCAGCTGAATGTCAGAGTGATTGTGTGAGAAGTGACCTGGGGGAAAGGCATCTGCTTTCCTTTCTCTGGAGATCCCCGGGTTTGTCCTGTTGGGCTGTAGGGGACCAACATCCCAACATTTCATTCCAGGTGTGGAGAGCTCTCCCTGGCTTTGTCCCAGGATTTAGGACATCCCAACATTTCATTCCAGGTGTGGGGAGCTCTCCTTGGCTTTGTCCTGTTAGGATTTAAGGGGCAACATCCCAACATTTCATTCCAGGTTGGAGAGCTCACCTGCACTTGTTTTGTTAGGATTTAGAGGGCCACATCCCATTATTCCATTACTGGTGTGAAGAGCTCTCCCTGGCTTTGTCCCAGGATTTAGGACATCCCAACATTTCATTCCAGGTGTGGGGAGCTCTCCCTCATCCCACCCACAGAGGCAGCTTTGATGTTTAGGTCCATCCTATAACAAACAATGTTCATCGTGTAGGTGAGGTGTCAGGGCATGACTTAAACCTTGGGCTAGACAAGGTTTAGACACAAAACCCCCTCAACAAGTGGCAATTTAACAGTGAAAAAGCAGATTTTACCCTGGGAATGTGTGGGGAGGTTGAGGATTCTTTTCTCCCGTGGGTTTTGTGGCTTTCTCTGGGCTGCGCCCTTGGCAGCAGGGTTGCAGTGAAAGGAAATCACCCAGGAGCACTGATTTATGTCAGGCTAGGGTGGCTGAAATCCAAATTTGTGTGAATGTGTGTGAATGTGGGGGAAACCCGAAGGTTCAGTGCACGAATTCTGCAGATGCCTCCTCTCCAGATCTTTCAGCTGTGTATTTCAGAGAGAGGATTATCCAGGGACAGAGATTTGGGAACAGAGACCCCCACATGCTCAGAGTCACCCCAGCCATCACACTTCTCTTCATCCTCCATTTTTCCAGTTGGCAAGAGCTGGATAACCTGGAGGGAGCAATTAAAATACTTGTCAGGGGTCACAGTAAATACACCACAACCCTCAGGGCCCCAAATCCAGCAGCAGGGCCCCATTTGTTAGGGGGGTGCCCCAGTTCCAGCTCCTGGTGTCAGGAGCAGCGCTGGGGATGCCGCTGGCTCTGCTGGGGCTGTTTGCTCTGTGTGTGCCTGCCAGTGATTCTGTCTGTAATCATGGATTGTTTTGCTCTTTTGGGGAGATAGGTTCATTTGCCTTCGCTCCTTTCTAATGAAGGTCGAAAAGATATAACTAGAGCTGAGAAGGAAGAGGAGAAAAGGGGAAAATCAGAAGAAGAGGCTCTTGTGACCAAGCGAGGGGAGCCAGTGAGGATCAAGATCTTTGAAGGAGGGTGAGTGTCTCATTTTATTTCTCTTCTTGTGTCTCACACTTGTGTCGAGTTGTTACAATGATGGCAAGGTGCCACTGGAGGTGAGCAGATGGAGCTGGATTTCAGTTTATTTTCCACAGCCACTGTTATAAAACTCAGCCCTCCAGATCTGGAGTGCATTAATTTCCTATTTTTGAGCTGTCTTTAAGTCAGCAGTTACCTGGATCTCTTTTCTGAGTGGGTGGTTGAGTGAAGAGCACAAATCCATCTTGCAGCTGTCTCTGAGGAGACAGAGGTGCACTCTGTATCTCCTCAATCTTTCCAGAGCCTTCTCCTGAAAATGATGTTCCTGATGGTTGTTCCCATTCTGAGGAGGATCTGGGCAGGTCTTTCCTGATGCCTGGGGTTTGGGTGGGGAACAAAAGAAGCATTTTGTTCATGTGATTTCCATCCCACCCAACCGAAATAGCTCAAACCAGAATGGATGCAAGGCCTTAATTTGATGTGTATCTTAAACCTCGGCTCCAGGTAATCCAGAGGGCGCCTCAGGAATTCGGCACTGGTCTAATGCTGCTGTTTATTTCTTTAAAATTTTAAAAAATAGCTCACAAGCAATGTGTCTGTGGGTTGCAATTAAAGACCATCCTTCCTGGGTGTTGCAGAGGGGGCCAAATTGGTGCAAGCAATTTCCAGCAGGATTTATCAGTTCTGCCCTTGCTGTTGGGTGGTCTTGGTTTCTGTGTGTTAGAAAAAGGCTTTCATTAGGCTGTGCTTGTGGTTTTTCTGTTGTTACTGGATGAAATTTGCTTTGATTTTAAAATACCTTGTTAGCAGATGGTCAAACTAGCAAAGCAAGAGGGAAAATCAGTGCTTTGGGAGAGGAGAGCTGCTTGCTGGTCAGGAAAACTCAGCTCTGCCCCAGCTGTGGGCTCTGTGTGTCCAGCTCAGGTTTGGGCAGGGAGTGGGGGATGCAAAGAACCAAACAGGACCAACCCTGCCATGGTTGTGGCCTGACATGACTCAGGAGCAGCAGAATGAGAGATTTGATGGGCTTAGTAAATCTGTCACCCTCCTGTAGCAGATGGGACCCCTGGGACCCACTGGGATGGGTTTTGTTCCCTTCAATCCCATGGGAACCTCAGTTCCCCTGGACTGGGTGGTCCCTGTGGCTGCTCAGGGGGACTCTTGCATTCCTTCCTGGCTCTGATTAAAGGAGCTCAGCATTACCATGACTGAAAATCCCCCCGCCCCTCTCAGAGCAGCTCGGGGGGCCCTCAGTGCTGCACCCCTCGTGCTGTGCTCACACAGGGGTGGCTTTATCCCCAGTCCCAGCACAGCCAAGGGACAGCGGGGTCTGTGCCGCTGTCAGGGTCTAATGCTGCTGTTTGTCCGGGCTCACTCCCTGATTGGGGTGGCCCGGAAAGGTGGAAAAGTCTCTCCTCCAACCCGTGCCTCCAAAGAAAGACTCAGTAGTCTTCAGTCATCCAGTCTCAAGGTAGTTTATTGTGTGTTATCTAAAAGATTTCTCCCTGAACTGCTGCGGTCCGTTCAGCAGTCAGGCAAGGGCACACACTGACTCCCAGGGGGCTGGTGCCCTCTTTTATATCATACATTATGTATTAAATGTTTATGGTTTTTCCCCAACGCCCATCACCTGTATTGAACAGTGACTTTCTACTCTAAACCAATCTGTGAGTGCCAACATCACCAAGAACATGGAGGTTAGGGTGAAGAAGGAAAGAGGACAGGGCACACCCAAATCCCTCCTTCTTAGAACTTCTGACCCCCATGTACAAAACTCAGACCCCTCTGTACAAGGCCTAAAACCCCCCTGTACAGCACTCAAAGATTCTTCCTTTCACTTTGTGACTACTTCTACTATAACATCTAAACTTTTGTGATTTCTTGTTCTTCCTGCAAGGTTGGTAAATTGTTCCATGGGTCAGGTTCAAAGCCACAGGGGTCTGTGGCTGCATTCCAGGGTCTCAAATGCTTCTGACCTGGGCCCGGAACATCCAAGAGTGTCCAAGGGACATTCTGGGTTCTGACAGCTGTTTATTTCTTAAAAATTTTAAATTACTCCTCCTGTTTGCTGCCATTCCCAGGATGGACTCTGAGAGCAGAGGGCTGAGGACACTCAGGCCGTGTCCAGCATGGCAGACACAAACCAAAGCTGTGTGCCATCCATCACCAGGGAGTGTGCCAGCCATCCTGAACCTGTGTTGGGTTTAATTTTAAACTCCCTGTGGCTCTGCCTGTGTCCCTCTGGCTGGGACACACCAGGAGGTCAGAGCAATGAATTCCATGCCTGAATTCTGTGTCTGGCTGTCATGGCAGTGCCCAGGGCCAGCAGGACAGGCTGTGCTCCCAGGCTGCTCCGTGTGCTC
The DNA here is from genome assembly GCF_031753505.1 of Anomalospiza imberbis. Lineage (NCBI taxonomy): Eukaryota > Metazoa > Chordata > Aves > Passeriformes > Viduidae > Anomalospiza > Anomalospiza imberbis. The sequence goes on from NC_089705.1 coordinate 1,705,382, forward strand.
CCTGTCTCATTCCCACAAGGTTTTGGTGTCGTGGTGTTCAGCCCCAGCAGCCAGGACCTTTTTCTGCTGCTCCTTCCCAGGTGTCTGCCAGGACCTTTTCCTGCAGATAAATCCACAGGGTGCCAGGTCTCTTCTGCAAGCTCCCAAATGGATCAGACTCCCTTTCCTGGCCATCTCTTGAAAATGTTTTTACAACAAGTGCAGCCATTTTCAAGACATTATTTCACTCTCTTATTTTGCTCTTTTTCCCTATAAAAATTTCTTCCTTGACTCATTTTGCCCCTTATTTATTGGTTTCACACTGAATGCTGCTGGCCAGGCCCATCCTTCTAGGGTATCCAGTTGGCTTCAAAGCTTTTGTATCCATCCCACAGTTTGTTGTCTCAACCAAGGACTGAGATTATAAGAAATTCACAAAAGGTCAACTCTTTTAGTTCCTTCTTCCCATCATTTTTTATTTCCTTGGAGCTCTTGCCTTTCTCTCTGCCATCTTCAGCACTTTTCCTTCTGTAGAGTCATGTGGCTTCCCCAGTCCCATCACTTTCCCCCTCAGAGCACTTCCAGAACCATCTCTGAGATTTCTTCTGCTGCTCTCCAGCCTCCTAGCTGGAATTTTATTCCTTGGCTTTCAGGGAAGACCAGAAAAGCCAAATTTCTTCTTTTCACCATTCCCACTTGTCAGGAGGGAACTCATGAACCCCCTCAGAGTGCTGGGGGCAGCTTGGCTCCCCTGGTCTGCCTTGGAGGTGTCTCCTCCACAGCTCTGGGAGTGGATGGCTCCTTTTGTTTCCCCCTGGGAAGGGGTTTGAATCCAGCACTTGCAGGTTCCTTGAGCCTGGAGGTTCCTTGAGCGTGGGTTTGGGATCAGGGCTCAGTAGTGCCGGGTATGGGGCTAAGTCCTTCCCTCCCCTCTCTCTGCTTGAAGGATTTGTGGTGCCAGCTCAGGATGTGGCCCTGGGGTCCCAGGAGGAGCTGGCTGTGGAGATTTCCAGCTCCTGGTGAGTTCCCAGCCCTTCCAGCACCGGGCTCTGCAGACCCTTGCAGCCTCTCTGGTGCCTGGAAGCCTCAGGAAGGACGTGCATGGTCCTGCCTTAAGTTCTCCACATTAAACTGGGGCTGGGGTCCACGGAGTTTTCTGTTGGAAGAACAAATTCCTCTTGGAGAGGAATCGAGTGCCTTGAGGTCACTCCATGTGTAATTTCAGCCACAGCTTTTTATTTGAAATCATGGAATTCTGTCAGGCTGGATCAATCCCCATTGTGAGCAGATGGCCCCAGCCCTTGGCTGGGAGGTTGGAGTCATTTGACACCCCAAGGACGGGCTGGAGGCTGCACAGGCTCCTCGGGCTGTGTTGGAGAGAACCATTAAACAGCTAGGTCAGTGCCTGAGCTCCTTAAGGAGCCAATCAAAATATCCACTGGGCATGTCCTGAGGGATGCTGTGGTGGTCTGGAGCAGGGAACATGATCTCTGAAGGTCAGACTGGCCAGCAGCGCCGCAGGAGAAGTGCTGTGGTTCCTTGGTGGCTCGGTGTCACCTTCATGACCCCCCTGGGGTGCCCATTCTGCAATCTGACATCATGGAACCAGAGATTGGTATCGACCTGGTGTGGGAGTGGGGTCTGTGCTGCTCTCAGGGTCTGCTCAGGGATGTGCTCCCTGCTCGCTGCCATTCCCATGATGGAACCTGAGAGCAGAGGGGTGGGGATGCTCCATCCATGTCCTTCTGCTTCACAGCCCAGCCCTCTGTGCTGCTATGGGGACAATTAGTTGGTTTGGTCAATTAGTTAATTACAACCAGTGGGAAAAACAGTACCAAGATATATAAAGCAAAACACCTTAACTGACATCCCCAAAGCAGTGCCACGTGTAGTGAAAACTACATTTTCTCTTTGGAAAACTGGTCCTTTTTTTCCTACTTTAGGGAAAAAAAAAACACTTATGGCTGTAATGTTGTGATTGGAGGAACAAATATCTGAGTATCCTGGCATTCCCACCTTAAAAAGCACCTTCCCTTCACACCACCCCATGGAAAAAACCCACACATCCACAAGAAGAGCTCTTCACTTCAGAGGGATGCTCAGAGTAGAGCTGTGCCCCATAGGCTGCTCCGCTCTGCAGTTCAGAGGAATCCAAACCCTTCCCTCTTTGTCTTCACCAAAATGTGACAGAGGTGGAGGTGCCCAGCCATGGGATCTCCTGAACTGGTGTTCTGAACTGGGGTTCTGAACCCCCATCTCCCTCGAGCCTTGGTGCAGCCCCTTCCTGAATGAGTGAATGGGTGCCTGAGGCTGGACTTCACCTTCCCTGGTGAGCCCCAGGGCTGAGGGCTGGAGCTGCCATGTAGCCCTTCCCTTCCCTTCCCTTCCCTTCCCTTCCCTTCCCTTCCCTTCCCTTCCCTTCCCTTCCCTTCCCTTCCCTTCCCTTCCCTTCCCTTCCCTTCCCTTCCTTCCCTTCCCTTCCCTTCCCTTCCCCTTCCCTTCCCTTCCTTCCCTTCCCTTCTCCCTTCCCTTCCCTTCCCTTCCCTTCCCTTCCCTTCCCTTCCCTTCCCTTCCTCCCTTCCCTTCCTTCCCTTCCCTTCCTTCCTTCCCTTCCCTTCCCTTCCCTCCTTCCCTTCCCTTCCCTTCCCTTCCCTTCCCTTCCCTTCCCTTCCCCTTCCCTTCCCTTCCCTTCCCTTCCCTTCCCTTCCCTTCCCTTGCCCTTCCCTTCCCTTCCCTTCCCTTCCCTTCCCTTCCCTTCCCTTCCCTTCCCTTCCCTTCCCTTCCCTTCCCTTCCCTTCCCTTCCCCTCCCCTCCCCTCCCCTCCCCTCCCCTCCCCTCCCCTCCCCTCCCCTCCCCTCCCCTCCCCTCCCCTCCCCTCCCCTCCCCTCCCCTCCCCTCCCCTCCCCTCCCCTCCCCTCCCCTCCCCTCCCCTCCCCTCCCCTCCCCTCCCCTCCCCTCCCCTCCCCTCCCCTCTTTTGGGGTTTTAGGCACTCAGGAACACCACAGAACCCTAGATCTGCCTCCCTCAGCCTGAACAGCAAAAGATTTTCTTCTGGTTGAAGGAAAATGGAGAAAATGGTGCTGCTTTATCAGATTTGAACATGACCGCTAATTAGTGGATGAATAAGGAGAAAATCCCCACCTGATCTCACCCACGAGCTGCTCTGAGCCTCCCTGCCCCGCTCTCCTCCCAGTTCTTTGCTGTGGGAGCTGGGGTGGCTTCTCGGGGCTGATGTCACCCCACTCCTTTGGCCAGCCCGGGAAGTGCGGCTCCCTCGGGACGCACCTGTGGAAATCCCCTGGCACAGCCCAGCCGGGCTCTGCTCCCCGGACAAAGGCTCTGTGTTGAACCAGCAGAGTTCCCCAGCTGTGACCCCAAGCCCTGTGAGGGGATTTCCTCGGCTGAGATGAGTTCTGAGAATTCTCTTGTTTGTTTTGGAAGGAGTCGCGCACTCGTCCCAAAGGCGGGGTTTGAGGGGACCAGGGAAGGAAGAATCCAAGGCGCTTCCAGCGCCAGGGACAGCCAAGGGCAGCTCCTTTATTTAACATAAAATGTGGAATCAGGGATTATCCAGGGTAGGAAGGGACCACAAGGATCCTGGAGTCCTGGCCCTGCACAAAGGCCCCAAAATTACCTGTAAACCTGTCAGTGAACTCACTCAGAACCCCAGGGCAGTGCCTGAAATGGGAACACACCTCTGTGGAGCAGGGCTGGGTTTAAACAGAAATCACAGGATCCCAGAACGGTTTGTTTGGAAGGGAACTTAAAATCCCAACCACCCCTGCCATGGCAGGGACATCTCACCCTGTCCCAGGTGCTCCAAGCCCCAGTGTCCAGCCTGGCCTTGGGCACTGCCAGGGATTCAGGGGCAGCCCCAGCTGCTCTGGGAATTCCAGCCCAGCCCCTCCCCACCCTCCCAGGGAACAATTCCCAATTCCCAAGATCCCATCCAGCCCTGCCCTCTGGCAGTGGGAGCCATTCCCTGTGTCCTGTCCCTCCAGGCCTTGTCCCCAGTCCCTCTCCAGCTCTCCTGGAGCCCCTTCAGGCCCTGGAGGGGCTCTGAGCTCTCCCTGGAGCCTTTTCCTCTCCAGGGGAGCACCCCCAGCTCTCCCAGCCTGAATATTATGCTCCATTCCTAGATATAAGCAAACAATTCCTGTAATTTACGTTTTTGAGTGAAAGAGGTTTTCCTGAGTCTGTTTACTTTGCATGGCCAGGAGAAATTGGTGCTCAGACTTTTCCATGAGGCTGCTGGTGCCAGACTGACCACTCAGTGTCCACTGGAGCATCTCCTGGGGGTTTGGCTGCTGGATTTCCCCTGTACTGGGAAGTGCTGAGCAGGCACTGCTGAGCCCTCCTGGGAATCTCAGAATCACGGGATCATGGTGTGCTTTGGGTTGGTTTGGAAGGGACCTTAAAGCTCATCTCATCCCAACCCCCTCCACGGGCAGGGCTGCCCCCCATGAAATCCTATCCTGGGTGTGCCCAGCTCTCCCTGCAACACCAGTTTAAAGCCTCAAGCATCAGCCTGTGCACTGGAGTTTATGCTGCCTAAGTAAAGGATATTTTGATTAAAAAGTGGGTTTTATGTGTGGAATTTTTGGTTGTTTTTCAGCCAGGACTTCACCAGCACTGCAGAGGGGGGGTTCATGTCCCTCTGAGCCCCCAAGGATAGCCTTGTCACCCATCAGCTCCAAACACCATTAACCCCTTCATGGTGGGACGCTGGGAAGAATGGAGACCAAACCCTGAACTGGGCAGAGCTCTGCTGAGCAAAAGCTGCTCTCCAAAATCCCCTCCAGAGGCACCAGGCCCCATCTCCCTCCCAGAATTTGGTTCTCTGCTGGGTTTTCCATGGGGTTTAGGTGTAGCCTAAAGGGTTGTGACGCTCCCACTCACCAGGATCTATCCTGGGTGCCAAGGAAAGGTTCTGGAGCTGGGCCAGGGCAGGTCAGGCTGGAGCTCAGGGAAAGGCTCTTCCCCCAGAGGGTGCTGGGCACTGCCCAGGCTCCCCAGGGAATGGGCACGGCCCCAAGGATGCCAGAGCTCCAGGGATGCCCAGGGTGGGGTTGTTGGGGGTCCAGGAGCTGGATCCATGATCCCTGTGGATATTCCAGCTCAGGATTCCTATGGTGGGATTGTTGTGGGGTCTGGGCAGGGTTTGGATTTGGGATTGATCATCCCTGTGGGTCCCTTCCAGCTCAGCATATTCCATGATTCTGTGAGAGTGTGGGGTGGGGGAGATGAAGGATGGGTGAGAAATTTGGACAGCGCTCCAGGGATGCCCAGGGTGGGGTTGTTTGGGTCCAGGAGCTGAATCCCTCCCCGCTCTGGATATACCCGAGGTCTCTTTCAGCATCTTGACAACTTTTTTTTTAATTTTTTAATAGCACAAAACCCTCACTTTTTCTGCTTAAAAACCTAATCCAAAGAAGACAAAACACAGAGTGGCAATTTAAGGAAGAAGAGATTTTTAAATTTTCCCAATGCTGGCAAGATGAAAGGGGGAATTGTTTAAGAGGTAGCTCAGCTGCTTGAAAGATGCATTCCTTAATAAGAGGAGAGAAAAACAGCAAGGAGAGAAAAATATTTGCAAAATGAAAGGAATCTGTGCTTTTTGCTTTGGAAATCATTATATTCTTACATTAAAATCTACTTAAAAGCCAATATGACAAAAAACCTCAATTCCACAGGAAGCAAATGTTGTTTTTTTTTCTTTCTCCCCATAAAGCATCTTCATGAAAATTTGGATTTTTCTCATTAATTTTTGGTTTAGTTAAAAAGAAAATGTTTTCCCTGGTAACTCAGGGAACAGTCAAAGCGAAAAATCAATTTTTTCCACTGGTTTGTTCAGGAAATCTTTTCTTGGATGGAGGTAGAGGGTGGGAAACAGCACTGGGAAGAGGAGGAAAGGCAGAAATTTAACTGTAGAGTCAGAGCAGGAGCAGCAAAGCAAAGGTGTCACTTGCTGGGCTCTGAGCTTGGCCACTCAGCTGGGTGCAGCATGTTCTCATGGGACCCCAGCCGGGTTTGGGGTGGGAGGGACTGAAATCCCTTATCTTCCCATCCCCCAGGGTGTTCTCAATGGGATCCCAGCCTGGGGTGGGGTCGAAGGGACTGAAATCCCATCTAATCCTATCCCCCAGGATGTTCTTATCCATCCCCAGCCTGGTGTGGGGTGGGAGGGATGGAAATCCCATCTCATCCCAACCCCCAGTGTGTTCTCAATGGGATCCCAGCCTGGTGTGGGGTGGGAGGGACTGAAATCCCATCCCATCCCCCAGGGTGTTCTCAATGGGATCCCAGCCTGGTTTGGGATGGGAGGGATGGAAATCCCATCTCATCCCATCCCCCAGGGTGTTCTCAATGGGATCCCAGCCTGGTTTGGGATGGGAGGGACGGAAATCCCATCTCATTCCATAGCCCAAGAGGTTCTCATGTGATCTCAGCCTGGTTTGGGGTGGGAGGGATGGAAATCCCATCTCATCCCATCCCCCAGGGTGTTCTCAATGGGATCCCAGCCTGGTTTGGGGTGGGAGGGATGGAAATCCCATCTCATCCCATCCCCCAGGGTGTTCTCAATGGGATCCCAGCCTGGTTTGGGGTGGGAGGGATGGAAATCCCATCTCATCCCATCCCCCAGGGTGTTCTCAATGGGATCCCAGCCTGGTGTGGGGTCAAAAGGACTGAAATCCCAGCTCATCTAATCCCCCAGGGTGTTCTCAATGGGATCCCAGCCTGGTTTGGGGTGGGAGGGATGGAAATCCTATCTCATCCCATATCCCAGGGTGCTCCAAGCCCCATCCAGCCCGGCCTGGCCTGAGGTTGTGTGCCGGAGCTGGCAGAGGGAAGCTGTGGGGTGGCTGCAACACCATCCCTGCCCAGAGCTGCCCCTCAGCAGCCAGGCCTGCCCGCCAGGAGCTCCTGGAGAAGAAATTTTCTATAAGGAAAAAAAAGATATAATATGATAAGATAAAACATATAATATAACATAACATAACATAACATAACATAACACAACATAACATAATACAATAATTATTATCGGTTGTAATTATTGTATATTATAATTATTATATATTATATAATTCTATATGATAATATAGAATTGTTTTATGATAATATTAGAAATATTATATTTATTACAAATTCATTATATATATCATATTACTATATAATTATAAACTTATATTATATTATATTATTTATATTCTATTATTTATAGTCTGTCATATTGCATTCTGTTATATTTTATTTATTATAGATATAATAATTAATATATTATACACTTATATATTATTACAAATATTATATATTATATAACATGTAATATATAATTATATACATAATTATATAATATATAATATGTAATATGTAATATACAATATATAATATATTATATGTTATATATTATATATAATTTTAATATATATATAATTTTTTTTTTCCTTAAGAAATTTTCTATAATACAGAAAAAACCTCAGGTTATTCACTTTAAATCAGGGGGTTAATTTCTGTCAGGAGAACAGAATCACAGCTGAAGCTTCAGGCACGACCCCAAATGTTACAAACACAGAGTCCCAGACTGGTTTGGGGTGGGAGGAGCCCTAAAAGCCATCTCATCCCCATGCCTGGGGCAGGGAATGCTGTCAGAGCTCTGGGCTTGGAGCTTGGTGTTTTCCTTGCTTTTAGGGCAATAACCTGTGGGTTGGTACCTTTGGGAACGGACCTGAAGGGTCTGTGCAGAGCAACTCAGCATCACCCACATCCAACTTTCTTCCTTTGGTGTCTCCTTAGAGATGGGGGTGAAAAAAAAAGCCATTTAACCCCTCAAACCCCATTAAACCCCTCCAAACCCCATAAAGCTCCCCAATCCCCATTAAACCCCTCCAAACCCCATAAAAGCACTCCAAACCCCATTAAACCCCCACAAACCCCATTAAACCCACTCAAAACCCCATTAAACCCCCCAAACCCCACTAAACCCCCCAAACGCCATTAAACCCTGCACGTTTGAGTCCATAAGTGTCACCCTCTTCTTTTATAAGTTTTAAAGTTCTTTTAAAAGTTTTCCATGACTTCTGATGTTTACATATTTCCACTGGATTTCTCACACACTGTTCATGTAAATAATGATCGTTGTGCATTCTTCTTTGTGGGAGGAGAGAATTGATGGACTGTTGGTTTGACCAGTTTGGCTGGAGAGGTGGCAGCTTCACCCTCCAATCCACTGTCACTTTTGAAATCCTATATATTGCAAAGTCAGAAATAAAGTTCCCTCCTTTTGCTTCCTTCTCCTTCTTTTGCATCTTGAGTGAATATGTGAGTTATTTCGTGTCGTAGTGCGACACATAAGCACAGTCCGCCTTCCCAGCTCCATCCCAGCCCTTGGCTGGATGAGAAAGGATTTTCCAGGCTTGGCTGTTCCTGCTTTGGGTGCAGGGGCCTGGCCAGGCTTTGGGATTTCAGGATGTCCCCCCGTGCCTCTCCTGGCACAGCTGCTGGGTTTGTGCCCGGCGTTCCTGCACAAGCTGTTCCCCGGCCTCTGCAGCAGCTCCTGGAGTGCTGGAACTGGGGCTGGGGCTCCTGACTCCCCAGGACTCTTGGATAAAACCCTCCTCCTCTCCATCCTCCCGTTCCCTGGTGTGTGAGGGGACGCACAAACTCCTCAGCTTTAAAATATCGGAATATTCCTCGCTGGGAACTGGTGATGTTTCCTGGCCTGGACACCTCACTCTGCAAAGTGGGTTCATTCTGCAGTTTACTCCTCTTTTCCCAGGAAATCCAACAAACTCAGAAGGATTGAGATGCTTGAGCGTGTCCAGAGGAGGGCAATGAGGCTGGAGAGGGGCTTGGAACACAAGCCCTGTGAGGAACGTTTGAAGGAACTGGGGTTGTTCAGCCTGGAGAAGAGGAGGCTCAGAGGTGACCTCATTGCTCTCCACAACTCCCTGAAGGGAGGCTGTGGACAGGTGGGGTCGGTCTCTTCCACCGGGCAGCACTGACAGAACAGGAGGACACAGTCTCAAGCTACATCAGGGAAGGTACAGGTTGGATATTAGGAAAAAAAATATTCACTGAAAGAATAATAAAGCACTGGAATTGTCTTCCCAGGGAGGTGGTGGAATCCCCATCTCTGGATGTGTTTAGAAAAAGACTGGACATGGCACTTGGTGCTATAGTCTAGTTGAGGTGTTAGGGCACAGGTTGGACTTGATGATCTTAGAGGTCTCTTCCAACCTCGTTATTCTGTGATTCTGTGATTTAGCCCAGGTTGTTGTCTGGTTTCCTTCATTATTTTTCCCCAGTTCTTTCTGCCGGTGCAGCCAGCCCCGTTCCCTGACCCGTCCTCATGGGTGCTCATTTCCCACAGCCAATTATTCAAAAATGTTGTCTGCAGCTTCCTGCCTGACCTCGTGTGGGATTCTCACAAGTTTCTGCACGGATTTCCTTCCCCCTAAGAACCCTGTGAGCATCTAAGCCCTGGGATGCCCCCGTGGTCCCTGGTGCGGGGGGGAGGAGGAGGAAGAGGAGGATGCTCTTCCTGTGAGCCCAGTATCCCCAGGGGTTTTCCCAGCATCTTACTCCACTCACCACGGGTTTTATTTTCTCTCTGACAAGAATTCCTGTTTGTTCTAAGCTCCAATCAAGACTTAATAAATGGGATCAAGCAGGAAAATTACTCTACTGCCTCTCACAGGCAGCCTGGGGTACCTGGCTGGGACATGTGTCACCTGTGGGGAGTGAAGGGTGCCGTAGTGCCACACTGAGCACTAAAGGAATTAAAATCTACTCATTATTGCATTTTTCCAAGCAATTTCTTTGCTTGTAAGACCTGGTAGATGCAAGATCAGGGCAGGTGGGTAAAGAGGAGCAGCTCCTGCTCTGAGGTCGGCACACAATGGGTGCCTGGGGAGGACAAAGCAGGATTTCCCTTTCTTCTGCAGGGCAAAGGTGAATTCAGGGAGCAAACAGGGAGAAAGGGAGCACTGCCCTGCTTGGGGAATCTCCTCCATGCCTTGCCAGAGACTTGTGGCCCTGCAGCCCACCCTGTCTCAATCATTCCTTGGCAAAAATGGGGGCAAAATCAAGGATGGCAGGTGTGGTGTTGCAATTTTAGACTTCCCGGCTCTCCTTGGGGCTGGTTAGACCATTCCCAAGTCTGAAGCTTTCATGGAATTCACAGAATTCACAGAATCACTGGGTTGGAAAAGACCTTCCAGACCATCGAGTCCAGCCCAGCCCCAGCACCTCAACTCAACCCTGGCACCCAGTGCCACATCCAGGCTTGTTTCAAACACACCCAGGAATGGTGACTCCACCACCTCCCTGGGCAGCCATTCCAGAACTTTATCACTCTTGCCATGAAAAACTTTTTCCTGATACCCAACCTGTATTTCCCTTGGGGCAGCTGAGGCTGTGTCCTCTGGTTCTGTCAGTTCCTGGAGAACGAGCCCAACCCCACCTGGCCACAGCCACCTTTCAGGAGCTGCAGAGAGTGCTGAGGTCACCCCTGAGTCTCCTTTTCTCCAGGCTGAGCACCCCCAGCTCCCTCAGCCGTTCCTCACAGGGTTTGTGTTCCCAGCCCCTCTCCAGCCTCGTTGCCTCCTCTGGATGCGCTGGAGCATCTCAACATCCTTCCCAAACTGAGGGGCCAGAACTGGACACAGCACTCGAGGTGCCGCCTCTGTCCTGAACTTTTGTGTAATTTCATCTCATTTTGGGGTTGGGGGTTTGCTATGAAACCTTGAGTGCACAACCCAGGGTCATTCCCTATAGTGAGGCTGAGGTTTTTGGGGTCTGGGAGGGGGAGAAGGGCAACTTGGGGTAGAGTCTGGAACTTCTGTTATAACATGATTTTTATACCAATTTAAAATACAAAATATAAACCAAATGAATTTAGTTTCAATATAAGTGAATTAGAAACCAAAATGAACAGAGAACATTCAGGCTGGGAAGTGCCTGTGGGTGTTCCAGGTCTGCAGGGCTCTGGGCAGGGAGGAAATGTCGTGAGCTGGGAGCAAATGTGAGCAAATTCAGCTGTCCAAGAGCAGCTGAAGAACAGACAGGAGCATTTCACAGAGCCTTGGTCCCACAGGTGAGGGGATTTGGGTGGAAAAGAGCAGGATTTGATGAGACAGACAATTTTGGCTGCTGGACAGGGATGGAGAGAGGCAGAAATTGGTCAGAAGGGAAGATCTGCAATTATCCAGCAGGTGAGGGACAGGCTGGAAGCTCTGAGCTCTCACAACAAACAGGGGGGAATAGAACGGAGAGGAAAATGGCTCAGAAGTGAGAGAAAAATGGCTCAAGTTGCTGCCAGAAGAGGCGAGAAGAGAGGCTGAGGGTCAGAGCTGACCTTGGGATGGGGAAATGCCAAACTCCCAGGAATGGCTGAATGCAGGTACCAGCTTAAAACAATCCTGGTGTTTTTTTTGTTTGCATTTCCAGAGGGGCACCTGCCCTCAGTTCCCTAGGAATCAAAATTTCCCTAGGAATCAATATTTCCCTAGGAATCAATATTTCCCTGCAGTTTTAGACACTTTCCTTTGTCAGGGGGTTGAAAATGAAAATGTAGGAGAATTTGTGTGAAGTCCTGCAGCAAATCCCTGATCACCTAGGCTGTCCTTCCTCATCCCGGATTCCCAGGCATGACACAACACCTGACTCGGAGCCACGGGGTGACAGGGGCCAAATGTCTGCAATAATGAGCTGTGCCTGTGAGCAGAGCATTCATGGGCTGCTGGCAGAGCTCCAGCCTCCGGGGTTTGCACTTCATCCATGCAAAATCAGAGCAGGCAAAGTTTTTTTATCAGAGTGACTCAGGTTTAGGCAGTTCTTAACATCTGAACAGCCAGGCAGCCTCTCCTGGGCATGGATGGTGTGGATTAATCCCTTTTCTGACCCAAAGATGGGGCAACTGAGAGGCGTTTTAAAAACATTTATTTTTTTAAAACGTTCAGTTTTCTACAAATTCATTTCCCACAGGATGGGATTTCTGGGAGGCCTTTGGTGGATTCCAATCCGTTAGGAACCTGATGTGCAAACAGACAGAGCCAGGCCCAGCACCTGACACTCCATCCGTGCTCCCCTGGGAACAGGGCAGGAGGATGACTCTGAGAATGTCATTCTGAGCTGCCTTCTGGGACTGCCTTTTCTGTCACTTTCTAATGATGAAGGCATTGTTTTGAGGAGACAGCTCTCTGTGCAAGGCTGATGTTGATTTGATTCCTGTTTGGTGTCTTTTTAGTTTTGAGTTTGGGGTTTTTTTTGTGTGTGTGGTTTCTTTTTGTTTGTTTGGTTTTTGGGATTTTGATTTTTGTTGTTGTCGTTGTTTTTGTTGGCTTTTGTTTTGTTGTTTTTTTTTCTTTTAATATTCCCAATGTAGTTGGTTTTCAGTTCTGTTTAGTATCGACTACCAGAGAGTCCTGGGGATGGCAGATGGGATGTGGAATTTTTGGGAATGATGGAAATGATAAAGGTCTGAGAGCAAAATGTGGCAAAATTATGTTTTTAAAAATGAATTTGGGTGTGTGTTTCCTATAAAATTCATCCACTGACCAGGGGTCCACCTAGAGAGGGACTCCTGAGAGTGGGAATAAAGCCATCTATAGTAAAAAATGCAGTGGACCCCGACTCAGGGAAGAAATGCTGATGTGTGGCTCCAGATCAGAAGGCTGAAGGATAGCTTTATTAAAACTATACTATATTACATTAATATACTATTTAAAGAGATACTATGCTATTCTACATACTTACTTCTTACCTAACTAACTCAAACTCGTGACTCTGCTGAGAGCCCAACACAGCTGGGTGCCATTGGTCACTGACCCCAAACAACCTTCACCAGAATCCAACCCAGCAGTCACCCCGGGTGAACAATCTCCACACCACATTCCACATGGGGAAAACACAGGAGCAGAGATAAAGATTGTTTTCTCTTCTTCTCTGTGCTTCTTCTGCGAGACAGAATGATGTCTCTCTGTCCAGAGAATGTGAATGTCATGGCCGTCCCCCATCCTAGTTCAAGATTTCACTTCTGGAGAAGTTTTCCTGTTCTGCAGAGTTTGGCAGGGAGCACACAACCCACCCTGCTGTGGGGACTGGGACAGAACCCAGCAGTGGCACTGGGAGTACTGGGACAGTAGGATCTTCCAATTGCTCCCAGTTTGTAGCTGGAAGGGGAGAAGGGAAGCAGCTGTGAGCTCTGTCCTTGTGGAACTGGAGCTCTGGAGGTTGAGGATTTCACCCTTGGGCTGCCCAGCCCAGGGAGGTGCTGGATAGAAGGAAGGAGGGGAAGGGAAGTTCCAGGAATGGAAAGGAAAGTTCCAGGGAAGGGAAGGAGAGGAAGGAAGGAAGGAAGGAAGGAAAGAGAAGGGAAGGAGGAAAACGAAGGAAGGAAACAAAGAAGGATGGACTCCAGGAAGGAAGGAAGGATCACTGGTTCTCCTGGGATACTGCTGGCCTCGGAGATGTTCCAGAGGCTCTGGGATGTGCCAGGAGCACATGGAGTGAAGACCAACAGGGGCAGAGGGAGCTGGGCAGAGGCTGCTGCTGCTCCAGAAATCCAGGGAATAGCTGGAGGCAAGGATCCAACTTGGAGGCAGGACTGCAGATAATTTTTTTTTTTTTTAAATATCCTAAATTGCTTTTCACTATTTAAAAATTATTCAGGTTTTTTTTCAGTTTGTTTTGTTTTTTTGGTTGTTTTTTTGTTTTGTTTTGGTTTTGTTTGGTTCTGGGTTTTTTCTTTTTTTGTGTGTGGTTTTTTTTTTTTTTTTATTATTTAATGGTGAAGCTTTTCTACGTACTTCTTAGTTTCAGTCCTTTTATTGAGGAGGAGCTCCCCAGGGATGAGCTTCAGGCAGATTCCCCCCAAACCTGCAGCCAGCCTCAGTCCCAGATTTTGGGATCAACCACCAGCCCAACCTGGTTTCTCCAGGCTGGAGCAGTGGGAGAGCTGTGATCTCTCACTGCAGATGTTTAAAGGCATTTCCCAGCCCTGCAGGAGCTGCTGCTGCTCAGGGAGTCCCACAGAACCGAGGGGGTGCAGGCTCCCTCTTTAGGGAGGAATTCCTGTGTTTGTGTTGAAAATATGAATCCAGCCCAGCTGGAACCGAGGTTTTCTTGCTGTGTAGAGCCTCAAAAAGAAAAAAAGAAAATGTGACCTAATAAGATGATAAGCTGCTCTTGCTGCTGTTGAGATATGACTGAAGAATTCCAAGGTTTCTAAATGGGAAGAGGGGCAGATTAGGGGCAGTCTTGGCAAACTCTCCTGGGGATGCTCACCTAGCTTCTGGGTTTTTGGAAATTCAGGTGTTTCTGAATGCTTGGGTGCCCTTGTCTCTGTTCCTAACATGGTGTATTTGATCTAAGGGAATAATCAGATGGATGTAGCCAAATTTTATACATTTTTCTTGGTTTTGGGTGCTCTGGCTCCTCGTAGACCCCAGACCAACCTGGTTTGTGTGGCTGCTTTTGTGGAAGCAGCACAGTAGCGATGCTTTCAGAGCTCAAATTCTTCTCCCATATGTTTCAGATCAGCACTTAAATCAGTGCTTTTCAACATCTGTGGGTGTCTTGACATTCTTATTTAAACAAACTATTTGATGGCAGAATTATAGTGGTTTGAAGGCTGCAAGAACCTGAGCGCTCACAGGGCTCTCGTGAGTGGCTCAGTCCCCTCACAAAACCCCAGGAGCCGTTCCAAGTGTGGGGTTATCTGCAGAGCCTTGGCCTGGGGTGTACCAGCCACCTGGGACTGATAAAATAGGACATTTTTTTGAATAAGAACCCAGCAAGGACCTAAAACCACAGCCCTGTGCTTGGCAGGAGAACTGCTGTGGGGTAGGAGAGCTGGGATTGGTGTTGGTCACTGGGGAGCTCCCAGGTGGGGTGAAGTGGAGAAATCCAGCAGATGAAGGAGCCTTGGGGAGCTCAGGCTGGAGGCTGAGCAGGTTTTTTTCTTTCCCAGGAATTCACTAAGGCCAAGCACTGTGTATTTTGATGTGCACAATGTACAGGGGATGATGTTTTTTTTTTCCTTGGCTCTGTTGTTGGTTTGTGGGTATTTTCCTTTTCCCCTCAATATTGAGAATTACAGTGAGGTGTGTGTGAGAGCAGAGGGTTACAAATAAAGGAGAATTATTGACCCAGGCTGGGAGATTAGGAGCTGCCCCCTGCCAGTCTGGCTGCAGAGTATTCCTAATTACAATAATTTATTATGAATTCAGCTCCTTACCTGTTGGACCTTGAGCTAAATTTGTTGAGCTGGGCTTCTCCAGGAGAGAATTCCCAAGATCTGTGTGGTTCTGTGAGTGTTGGATCTGCAGCCGGGCTTCTCCAGGAGAGAATTCCCAAGCTCTGGGAGGTTCTGTGGGTGTTGGATCTGCAGCTGGGCTTTCCCAGCAGAGAATTCCTGATCTCTGGGAGGTTCTGTGGGTGCTGGATCTGCAGCTGGGCTTCTCCAGGAGAGAATTCCTGGCCCTGGTGCTGTTGGCAGCCCAACTCTCCAGGGAATCCCAGCATGAAATGTCCTTGGCTGTGTCTGCTAAAGCCCGAGGAGGTTTTATTCCTTTCAGTGAAGAGCATCAGCCTAAAACGGCTCCTAACTCTGCCCCAACTCCTTCAGGAGCCCCTGGTCCTCCCACTCCCGCCCTGCCAGAAGTGCTGGAGAGCACAGGACGCGGCAGCAGGAACAGCAGCCGCTTATTTTTGCATATTTTTGTCTGCATGGCCTTCCTGCCTTCCCTGAGGGAGGGTGACTCGTGTCACCAGAGCCACCAGGGCCTCCAGCAGCTGAGGTCACCCCTGGAGCAGGGCTCTGTGAGCTGTGCCTGGGATCAGATGGCTCCAAGTCCCTCTGGCTCCATGCAGGGAATTCCCAGCTGGGTTGGTGACCCCAGGAGCTGCTGGTTGTTGGCAGCTCCGTGTTGGTCTGAATCAAAGCCACCTGTCCCAAATGGGGACATTGAGGGGCCACCTGTGTGTCCCTCCCTGCCTTGAGAGAGGTGCTGCAATTTTAGGTTAGCCAAGGATGCTGGTTTTGTAACTTTGTGGAGCTAAAAATGGGTCTGTTTGAATCCCAGCAGAACTGACCATGGGATCCTGGCACATCTGACAGACTCCCCTGCACACACGAAATAGAGAGCAAGCGTTTGGGGCAGGGAGCTGGGAGATGTCCCAGTTTCTTTCTTTTTAAGGGGAATATCTTGAAGTGTTCATGCAGGAGGGGGTTTCCTGAAATCCAGGGGGAATGGCCTTTACTCCCCTGATTGCAGAATCACAGAAATGTCAGGTTGGAAAATCCCTCTGAGCTCATTGAGTCCACCTGGCACTGCCAAGGCCACCACTGGTGGCTTTTAGGGGACAGGGGACTCCACCACTGCCCGGGGCAGATGTTCCCCCTCTTTCCATGAAGAATTTACTCCTAATATCCAACCTGCACAACTTGAGGCTCTTTCCTCTCTTCCTGTTACTCTGAGTTTTCTCTGCAAGCCAAACTTGCCCAAACTCACATCCAGGTGGCCACTCACCTTGAAGGGGGGACCAGGATCTGCCCATTCCTGGGGGTTATTCTGGCTGCCAGCTCCATTCTGCCCCAGCAAGGGAAGCTGAGGCAGCAGGGATGCAACCCCTGGAACTGAGCTGCAATCCCAAAAAACTGCTGGGACAGCTCCCAGGCAGCACGGACGCAGAAGTTCCCAGGACAACCCCTCAGTGCCATCAGCAGCCTCGTGGGGGACTTTCATATTTATTTTTTTCTTTATTTAATATTTATTTTTCATCCTGTTTGCACGCTGTGCCCCTCCTCCAAACCCTCCTGCACAAACACAGGCGTGCACTGCTCGCTGTGTGTTCCCTCTGCGAGCTTTCCACGGGAAACTTTCCAAGCAGGGAACATTTCAGCTCACAGGGGAGGCGGCCGGAGCGGGGCATTTTCCATCGCTGCCCTGGGAGCTGCTCTCCTCCTCCTCCTCCTCCTCTTCCTCCTCCTCCTCCTCCCAGCAGCTCTGCATTCCTGGGAGAGAATTCTGTGCTGCCTGGTGTGTTTGCATCCCTGCTGTGTGGAGTTTTTGGCTTTTAAATTAATTTAAATTTCATTTATTTAATAATAAAATCTAATAATTAAAAATAAATAAATAATTACATAAGAAATAAATTATTAAATAATAATTATTTCTAAAATTAACAATTAAATTTAAATTTTATTTTAATTTACGTTTAATATTCTAATTTATTATATTTTAGTACAATTATTATTATCTTCATTATAATTATAATTTTTTTTAGGGTTGGGATTAAATGTGCAAGATGTTATTTTTTGGTTGGACCTAGATGTTTATTCATTTTTATCTATGTTATAGATTATTATATAGTTATATTACATAATATATAATATATTATATTATATAACAATATAATAATATATAATATAAATATATATTATCAGTTGGTAAAACTGTGAGTTATGTAGTATTTTTATAATAAATTAAAAGTGGAGTTGTATTTTTTTAATAAGGGTTTTTAAGGATGAACTGTCTAATTAAGAAATGACACTTAAATTATTTTTATTTTGAACTTAGTAGCTAACTACTTGTGCTTCATAATGTGGACCTTTCCATCTAATTATACAATACCACTTAAACTTATGAAGAAGGTGAAGAAGGATTAGTTTCTGCTCTAAAACTTTTGTTTCACATAGATTACTATATTCTAAAACTTTAAGGTTTTTACTATGTGATATTACACACTTTTATTGAAACAATATACTTATAATCCCAGTTCTGCCATTCCATTTTGGAACCTTCTCCACGGCCTCGGGTCAATGCAGAGTTCTCCTGGGGGTCAGTGCCTGGCAGCACAGAAAGACTCAAATTCCCAGGGTTCCAGCACCTTCCTTCCTGAAAGCCTGGTGGGGGTGGAACGTGGCTGGAGACCCCACGGCTAATGGGGGATGGTCTTTAGGGATGCAGGATTCTGGCCAGATTGGGAAGAGTCGCCCAGAGGCTCTTGGGGTGGGGAGCGTGGTGCCAGCCTGGCAGGAATTCAGGAAAAGATTCCTGTGGGATGGGGGAGCCCAGCTTGTGCCCAGCCCTGCCCGCAGCCTCTGTGTCCAGGCCTGGATTGAGACCCGCATTGTGACTGTAGGAGCACTAAAAGACCATCCTGGTGCTCATGGGTTCAGCAGGATTGATGATTTAGGGCCTCCTTCCAGGTGTTCCAAGGTCCTTCCTTGTCGGGGTCGGGTTGGCAAGACCCCAGCAGTGTGAAAGTCCTTTTTCCTTAGCCCGGCAGCCAAAGAAAAAGTCTGGAAGGCGTGAAGCTGAGTTTTCAAGGTTGTTTGTTTCTTCTTATCTAAAATAGTTTCTTTCTGACCTGCCGAGGTCCACCTAGTACAGAAGCCATGGCAGTCTGCCCTGAGCCCCGGGTGTCTCCCCCATTATATACCCAAAATTACGTGTACCATGTTCACAGTTCCCGTACCAATACCTAAAATCTATGTTGGACAGTGTGTCCCTATCCTAGACCAATAGAAAAGTGTCACCATCACACCGAGACATGGAGGACAAGAAGAAGGAAGAAAAGGCTAGGGCACGCCCAGATTCCTCCATCTTGTACCCCTGAATTACATTAAAAACCCCAAAATTCTACTTTTTCACCCTGTGTCAATTCCCTTATTACACTACTCGAGCCCTTTTGGCTTGTAATTCTTCATATAAGGTTGGCAGCCTCTCCCATGGGCTAAAATCGAAGTCACAGGTGTTTTTGACTTGTTGCCAAGGGCCCTGAGCCCCCTGCCAGGGTCTTGAGACATTCAGAGCAGCCAAAGGGATGTTCTGGACTCCCGACACTTCCTCTGTACCAGTGAAGATGAGTAGGGCTTAACCCCCCCATTCCCTTAGTCCAGGTGAGAGCCTGAGGGGCAAAGCCACCCCAGCTCACCTGGAATCTCTCACGTGTCTGGAACTGATCTGGAATTTTGTAGGACAAAACTTTCTATCCTCCAGCTCCTGCTGTCCAGAGGGACCGATGGTATCTCAGGCCTCCCTGGGATCAGGCCTCATTTCCTCGCCTGCCTCTGACAGGAGCCAGGAAATGAGAAATAATTGAATCAGTTCCTACAAATTGGTTTGCCTTGGATCCAGTCTGAGGGATGGGGAAGGGCCTGGGCTGTGTCTGAGGCTCAGAGCATTTCTGTCTCCACCAGAGCAAGGTTCAGAATTTCATTAATAATTACAGCCCCGGGTGCTGGGAGCAGGAGGAAGGCTGATGGGATGGGCTGCTCGGAGGTGATAATCCCAGCCCAATCCATCAGATCCTCTGGGGTGTCGAGGGCTTGTAATAACCTGAGTGGCTTTGGGAATTCTGTCAGTGGTATTTATATCTGGAGATCAGAAATTCATCAGCCATCAATGCCCAGTGGTGATGAGGGCAAGAACAGAGCAGAAATTGATATTTTTTTGGTACTTTCTGAGGATTTTTGTTGCTGCTGGTTCTCAGGTTGTCTCTCCTGCGCTGTTGTAGAGTTTTGTTACCTAAGGAAAAGAGGGATGGGGCAGCTGGGCTTGGTTTTGTTTGCCATGGTTCAATGGAGCCAGAGGTTGTTTGGCTCCTGTACTGTGGAAATAAGCCCAGCCTATCATTATAAATTATCATAATTACGTATTAGGAGCTTTCCCTGGGAAACTGGGCCTTGCCTGGGGAGGTGTCAGAACCCATGGAACCATTTGATTCCCCTCTGAATTCCAGCAGAGCCAAGGATGGATCCCAGAAGGATCAGCTGGTGGGGAAACTCCCAGGATGGTGCCAGTGAGGACAGGGATGTGCTCTAGCACCTCGGGAATTGCACAGCCCCAGAAACCTCAGAGGGCTTGGCCGCTGCTGCCAGTCCCACCCTGGGAAGGGCTTGAGATCCCAAAGGGGGCCATTTCTCCTGGAAAATCATCCTGCTGCTCCCCACCAGGTTCTGCTGGAGCTTCTCCTGGAACATTTCCTGGAGCTTCTCCTGGCACTGGCAGCGGGGTTGTCCGGGCTGGCTGGTGAAGGTGTTTGGGAATCCAGTGTGTGTTGAGGGAGTTGTTCCATCATGTGCAGGATGCCAAGTTCACATCCCAAATCCTCTGAAATCCAGGCTCTTCCTGTTATTGCAGAGTGTCACGGGGCCGGCCCTCGGATGGGGATTGGGGTATTGGGAATAACAGGCAGGGTTTGGGATGTTCAGGCCATGGATGGGTGTTCCTGGCACTGGTGGAGAAGGAGAAATCCTACATTCCCTGCGGGGCCGGAGCTGCTGGAAGGGGAAATGTTTGGGTCTCTGTTGCTATGGAACAAATGCTGGGGATAAACACAGATCCTGACCAGCACCTCTTGCCAAGCCCTGGGCCCCTCCAGGGTGGGTTCAGCCCCTTCTCAGAGAGGGACAATCCCCAAGGAGAGCTTCTCCAGCCTGTGCTGTGGAGAGGAAGTTTTCTTTCCTTTCATCGTCTCTAAATGAGCTCCTGTGGAGCTCCCAGAGCTGAGGGAGCAGTGGGAGGGGAGAGGCAGGAGGTCACTGCCAGAGTATCCCGGCCAAATTTTCCAGCAAAACTTCCAGGAAGAGGAGCTGAGACCCCGTGGGACAGGAGGGAAACAAAAGGATGTGACAAAGCAGACAGAGCCCAGAGGAGGGGTCTGGTCTGAGCCAGTTTTGTGGCTCATTTGTACAGAAAAATCAGTGTTTCCTATTCCATCCCTTAATAACAACAGGGTCAGCATTGCTGGAGCTGGCTGAGGGTGAGGGGAAACTGGAAGTGACCACAAATCCCTGGATTACTCCCCTGGGAGAAAGGAATTGCAGCTTTTGAAGTTTGCTTGAGTGAGGCAGCGGCACCAGGGAAATCTTTTGGGTCATAGGAAATACTTTACAAATTGGACACAAATTAGGGCTGGAAATTCCCGAGTACTTAGGGTATTTAAGGGGATCCCTGGCCAGACAGTGAGGAAACACAAGGATCCTGGAGAATCCATGGCCACCAGCACCAGTGAGCAGGGACAGTTGGTCAGGGGAAGGGTCTTCAAGTCCCTAATTTTATTAAAATAAGCTCAGATTCAAATAAATTCTATTCCAATGCCATGTTCTGTAGCTCTGACTGCAGTTCATGTCTCACCCACTCCAGTGAGTGCCAAAAGGCTCCTCATTTCCCCTTCCAGGCATTTCATGATAAAATGCATTTGTTGATGTTAAAAAAAATAATAGAAATTTGGAAATATCGCATCACTTAATATTATGGAATCATGGAATGGTGTGGGTTGGAAGGGAACTAAAATCCCACCCAGTGCCACCAGTGCCATGGCAGGGACACCTCCCACTGTCCCAGGTGCTCCAAGCCCCAGTGTCCAGCCTGGCCTTGGGCTCTGCCAGGGATCCAGGGGCAGCCACAGCTGCTCTGGGAATTCCAGCCCACCACCCTCAGAGAGGAATTCCTCCCCAGTATCCCATCTAAATCCATTCTCTATCAGCTTAAAGACCATTCCCTGGGTCCTGTCCCTGCAGGCCTTGTCGCCAGTCCCTCTCCAGCTATCCTGGAGCCCCTTCAGGCCCTGGAGGGGCTCTGAGCTCTCCCTGGAGCCTTCTCCTCTCCAGGGGAGCACCCCCAGCTCTCCCAGCTTGGCTCCTGAGGGGAACCAGCCCTGGAGCAGCTCTGGGACCTCCTGTGGATTTGTTTCTGTAACAGACCTCAATCCAGAACAAATTATTCAGGAAATTTAGGATCTCTTAGGGTAACAAGTGCCACAGAGACCCTGAAGTGAGACCCTGCAGGGAGGTCAGAGTGCTGAGAATAAAGCCCTGGAGTAAGACCAGGAGTCAGAGGCAGGATGAGTGGCAGAGGGACAAGAGCAGCCTGGAATTAAGCAAGCAGCAGCAGGCAAAGCACCGGGAGCAAGGACTGCAGGAGGAGCTGTCTGGAGAGCCAGGGGTGGCCGTGTCACCCCAGTCATTGATGTCACCCCTCTGGAAGGTGCTCATTCCATCCTGGGGGGGCACAGAACTGGGAGCGAGGCCGGTTATCTGTGGGGATTTCTGTCCTAGACTTCCCCTGTGAATATTTTATGAATCAGCTGGATGAGTCGCTGGTTGTTTTTTCCTTTTTTCCTCTCGTGTTTTGCTCTGTTCCTGTTTGATCTTCCAAGGGAGCTGCTGGAGCAGTGCCCAGGGCTGAGGGTGAGTGCTCACAAATATGAACTTTTCTGCCGCGGTCCAACCTGTCTGACTGCTGCTGGGGAGGCAAAACCCGCCCCAATGAAACATTAAAAAATGGAATTAAATGTGCTGGGAATGTAATCTGGGACAATTGTTGAAGAAATCTGGTTTGGAGGAACTGGGTTGCACTGGGAAATTATCCTTACCAGTGAACAGAGTACGTGTTGGCCGAGCTGAACACTGTAAGCATAAGGACAATACATAGATATTTAATACAATCACAAATTAAAGATCTGGTACTAAATCTGAATATTTTTAAGCAAAGTACGTTCCTTGGGCTTTCATGGCATGTGGAAGCGTGTTTCATTCACATAAGATAGTTTTATGACAGTGTAGTGTAGGTGCAGTGATGTGTAGCTAAATTATTTATTTCAAAAATACAGCTATGATGCAGCTATTATAAAATAAAATGTATATTATAATAATATATAAAATTTATATAAATTATTTAAGAATATATATTATAATATAGATTTATTATAAAGTATATTTATTTATAAAATAAAATATAATAATATAATATATATAAATATATAGAATCTATATAATAATAATATATCTTTATATACTTATTATAAAATATGATGTATTGATTTATAACATAGAATATATATTATAATAATATATATTTTCAAATATAGCTATGACGCTATAGCTATTAATTGCCATAGCAATTAATCATAGCTCTGTGTAGCTATGATTAATTTCAAAAATGCATTAGTCCAGAGTTATTATCAGCTTAGTCTGATAATGTACAATTTTGCATCAGCAGTGATGCAGCTTAGATTTATCCTCAAAACATCCAAAAACCATCAAAAATGGGTCTGCAGGGGTGGAGGCAGTGACCATCAGCCCCTGGCATTGCAAGCCCTGCAGCAGCTATTCACTGCATTTCTTCTTCCCTCCTCCTGCCCCCGTGCTGTTGGAGTTTGGGTTAATTTGGGATTTAGGGCTCTGCAGGAGTTTGGGTTAATTTCAGGTGTTGGGGTTCTGCAGGAGTTTGGGTTAATTTGGGATTTGGGGTTCTGTATGAGTTTGGGTTAATTTGGGATTTGGGGCTCTGCAGGGGCTGGATGGGGAGTTTAGGTTAATTTGGGGTTTGGGCTTCTGCAGGAGTTTGGGTTAATTTGGGTTTTGGGCTTCTGCAGGAGTTTGGGTTAATTTGGGTTTTGGGCTTCTGCAGGAGTTTGGGTTAATTTGGGACTTGGGGTTCTGCAGGAGTTTGGGTTGATTTAGGATTTGTGGCTCTGCAGGAGTTTGGGTTAATTTGGGATTTAGGGTTCTGCAGGAGTTTGGGTTAATTTGGGTTTTGGGCTTCTGCAGGAGTTTGGGTTAATTCAGGTGTTGGGGTTCTGCAGGAGTTTGGGTTGATTTAGGATTTGTGGCTCTGCAGGATTTTGGGTTAATTTGGGTTTTGAGGCTCTGCAGGAGCTCTCTGGTCATTGTGTGGCATCATCTGGGGACAGGAACACTCAGCCTAGTCCTCAGACAGAGGCTGGGGAAACTCCTGCATTGCCTGTCTGCTCCTAAAATTGGATTTAATGGGGGAAGCCCAGC